>NC_041381.1:514756376-514793287 GCF_002162155.2 Triticum dicoccoides | reverse complement strand
GCCGCGCGGAACGCCTCCGCAACGGCCACCTCACCGTCCTCTCCGTCGTTGCCTCATCCCCGTCTTCCTCCTCAACGGCTCCAACGAGCCTCGCCGCCCCAGATCCCCTGCAACGGGGGTGAGCAACGACCCCCCCTCTCCTCCTCTTCCCCTCTATCCCGACGCACTTGCCTCCATGGCGACTGTGTTCGCGTCCCCATGGCTGGCCACGAGCCCCGCCACCGCTGCTGGCCCCTCCTCGCGCTCGCTCGCACAGGCCTGCGTGCCTCCGCTCGCCGAACAAGCGCGTCCACCCCCTTCTCCGCCCGGCGCTGCTCACCGGAGCTCCCCGCCGCGAGCCGCCCGCGACCTTCTCCTCGCGCCCGCGTCGCCGCCTGATGCCATGGCCGTCGCCCGCCCTCCCATCGTTGGTCTGAGCAAAGAGCCCAATTGGGCTCGCGCCTGTGCGCCTAATACCCGTGCCCATTCGCCCGCTATCGTCCATGGAACATTGACAGCTGGGCCCCGCCCCTGGGGCCTATGACACGGGGGCCCCACGCCCAGAAATTTTTTTATATATAGAAAAAGAGTTTTAAAAATAATAATAATAATAACAATAATAAAAATATTAATTAATTAATTAAAGAAATTTTTAACTTAATTAATCATGATTGGATTAATCTAATCACTAATTAACCTAATTAATTGTTAGTTAATTAATCAAGTCTATGACATGTGGGACCCTCACGTCAGTTTGACCCAGCCAATGCCCCGTTGACTGTTGACGTCATGATGACGTCAGCATACAATATTCTGGATAATGTTAGAATTAAATAGATAAATAAATTCAAGAAATGATTAAAACTTTAGAAAAACATAGAAAATAAACCGTAGCTCAAATGAAAATGTTTTCTACATGAAAGTTGCTAAGAACGACGAGACGAATCCGAATACGCTGCCCATTCGTCCGTCACACATCCCTAGCATAGCAAACATGCAACTTTCCCCCTCCGGTTCATTTGTCCGAAAACGCGGAACGACGGGGATACTTTCCCGGATGTTTCCCTCCTTCGCTGGTATCACATATCCCTGCGTTATGTCACCCCTAGCACAACGTATTGCCGCGTCTTGCTTTGTGTCATATTTGATTGCTTTGTTATTTATTGTGTTCCCCTTCCGTTACTTCTTTCCGGTAGACTCCGAGACTACTGCCGATGTCCGTGTGTTCGACTACATTGAAGATGACCCCTCCTTGCCAGAGCAACCAGGCAAGCCCCCCCCCCTTGATCACCAGATATCGCCTATTCTTCTCTATAATGCCTGCATTAGAGTAGAGTAGCATGTTACTGTTCGGTTACTCCTATTCTGTTGCATAACCTGTCATTGTTGCTACAGTCATTGATACCTTACCCGCAATCCTAAATGCTTAGTATAGGATGCTAGTTTATCATCATTGGACCTACATTCTTGTCAGTCTGCCTTGCTATACTATCGAGCTGTGATCACTCGGGAGGTGATCACGGGTATATACTATACATATATACATACTATACAGATGGTGACTAAAGTCGGGTCAGCTTGTTGAGTACCCGCAAGTGATTCCGATGTGGGGGCTGGAAGGACAGGTGGCTCCATCCCGGTAGAGGTGGGCCTGGGTTCCCGACGGCCCCCGACTGTTACTTTGTGGCGGAGCGACAGGGCAGTTTGAGACCACCTAGGAGAGAGGTGGGCCTGGCCCTGGTCGCTGTCCGTGGTTACTTCATAATAACACGCTTAACGAGATCTTGGTATTTGATCTGAGTCTGGCCACTGGCCTATACGCACTAACCAACTACGCGGGAAAGATATGGGCACTCGACGTCGTGGTATCAGCCGAAGCCTTCTTGATGTAAGCGACAGAGCGGCGCGTGCCGGATTGGACTAGAACGCCCACTCTTGTATAAGGGAGGCTAGGTCTACTTCCAGCCGCCCTCGCAACGTGCAGGTGTGCAATGGGCGATGGGCCCAGACCCCTGCGCGCATAGGATTTAGACCAGCGTGTTGACCTCTCTGTTGTGCCTAGGTGGGGCTGCGACGTGTTGATCTTCCGAGGCCAGGCATGACCCAGGAAAGTGTGTCCGGCCAAATGGGATCGAGTGTGTTGGGTTATGTGGTGCACCCTTGCAGGGAAGTTTATCTATTCGAATAGCCGTGTCCCTGGATAAAAGGACGACCCGGAGTTGTACCTTGACCTTATGACAACTAGAACCAGATATTTAATAAAACACACCCAGACAAGTTCCACAAACATCTCGGTGATCGCTTTTCCACAGGGCGACGAGGGGAGGATCGCTGGGTAGGATTATGCTATGTGATGCTACTTGGAGGACTTCAATCTACTCTCTTCTACATGTTGCAAGACGGAGGCTGCCAGAAGCATAGTCTTCGACAGGATTAGCTATCCCCCTCTTATTCTGGCATTCTGCAGTTTAGTCCACCGATATGGCCCTTTACACATATACCCATGCATATGTAGTGTAGCTCCTTGCTTGCGAGTACTTTGGATGAGTACTCACGGTTGCTTTTCTCCCTCTTTTCCCCCTTTCCATTCTACCTGGTTGTCGCAACCAGACGTTGGAGCCCAAGATCCAGATGCCACCATCGACGATGACTACTACACTGGAGGTGCCTACTACTACGTGCAAGCCGCTGACGACGACCAGGAGTAGTTTAGGAGGTTCCTAGGTAGGAGGCATGCGCCTCTTTTGATCTGTATCCCAGTTTGTGCTATCCATCTTATGGCAACTTGTTTAACTTATGTCTGTACTCAGATATTGTTGCTTCCGCTGATTTTTTTATGTTGAGCATTTGTATTCGAGCCCTCGAGGCCTCTGGCTTGTAATATGATGCTTATATGACTTGTTTTACTTTTAGAGTTGTGTTGTGATATCTTCCCGTGAGTCCCTGATCTTGATCGTACATGTTTGCATGCATGATTAGTGTACGATTGAATCGGGGGCGTCACAAGTAGGATATAATCCACCATGAACATAAATATCATGAAGGCTATGTTGATTTGTTGCAACTACATGCGTGAACATGTGCCAAGTCGAGTCACTTAATTCATTTTAATAGCATGTTGGCACGCAAGGTAAACCATCATAATTCATAGCTAATCAAGCATGGCACAAGCAACTATAATCTCTAAATGTCATTGCAAATATGTTTACTTTCTAATAAGCTGAAACAGGAACGATGAATTCATCATATTTACAAAAACAAGAGGGGTTGAGTTCATACCAGCTTTTCTCATCTCAATCAGTCCATCATATATCGTCATTATTGCCTTTCACTTGCATGACCGAACGATGTGTATAATAATAATAGTGCACGTGCATTGGACTAAGCTGGAATCTGCAAGCATTCAACTCAAGAAAGAATACAAAGTAATATGGGCTCTAAGTTAAATAAACAATCATGCATATGAGAGCCACTAAACATTTTCAATATGGTCTTCTACTCTCGACCCCCAAAGGAAAGAAAAGAAAAGAAAACTATTTACATGGGAAAGCTCCCAACAAGTAAAAGAAGAACGAGAAATCTTTTTGGGTTTTCATTTTAATTTCTACTATAATCATGGAAATTAAACTAACTAATTTTTTTGGTTTTTCTTAAGGTTTATCAAACACACAAGAAGAAAACTAGAAAAAGAAAATTAAACTAGCATGGATAATACAATGAAAGAGTATGAGCATCGATGACTAGAATAGTGTGTGAACATGAATGTAAAGTCGGTGAGAAATACGTACTCCCCAAGCTTAGGCTTTTGGCCTAAGTTGGTCTAATGCCACGGACCACGACTACTCTCCCCGGTGTACTGAGGGGTGTAATCCGGATCCCACTGGTAGGATGATGCTCGATAAGGGTCCAGTGCAGGTTCCGACTCGGCCTCAGGCTCTGGAGTGGTCGCTTGGCCTCGATGAGCGTACATCGCTTCCGGCGTGACAAGATATAATAAAAGTTTTGCACGAAAGTATTCGTGAGTAAGAGATACTTATCGATCCAGTCGTGGAGGAAGTCAGTGAGGCTAGCATTTTCAACCAAGGAATAAAAGTCTTCATAAATACCGTCTTCTATTAAGAAATCATCGCATGGCCATTCACACGGCTGTACTTCCGCTACGCGAGGAAGATTATACTTGGCCTTTTCCTTTTCTTTAGCTTGTTTATCCTGGGAGCCTTGGCTAGAAGAGCCCCTCAAAAATCTCCTTCACATTTTCTGAAAATTTCTGAAATTTTAGTAACTTCAAAATAAAAGTGAATAAAACTAAACAAGATTGGTAGCAACTATTCCTACAAGTGCCTAGAGCCTATATCATGCATTAGAATTAGTTGGGACCTCATAAATTTAACATGCAAGCTCAAGAACATGGTCACCTATGCAGTAAAAATTTGCAATGAATAAAGCACTAGAACAAAAACTAATTGGACCAATGGAGGATTCACATACCAAGCAACAATCTCCAAAAGAAGTTTTGTGAATGGAGCTTTGAGCAAGGAGATCGAAAATCGCAGTAAAATGAGCTAGAACTCGTGCTTGAGATGGATGGGGATTTTTTGGGAAGAAGATGGAGTGTGTGGGTGCTGGCATAAGTGGAGGGGGTCCACCAGGGGCCCACGAGACAGGGGGGCGCGCCCAGGGGGTGTGGGCGCGCCCTCCACCCTCGTGGCCTGGTGGTTGACCCTCCTGCAGTGATTTCAGTGCCTAAAATCCTCAAATATTTCATAAAAAATCATACTAAATTTGCAGGGCATTTGGAGCACTTTTATTTTCAGGATATTTTTTATTGCGCGGATAATTCAGAAAACAGACTGATAATACTATCTTTGCTTTATTTATCCTAAATAACAGAAAGTAAAAAGAGGGTACAAAAGGTTGTGCCTTCTAGTTTCATCCATCTCATGATCATCAAAATGAATCCACTAATAAGGTTGATCAAGTCTAACAAACTCATTCTGAATAACACGGAACCGGAGAAATTTCAAATAACACTAAGCTACCTCAACGGGGATATGAAAATCCCCAATAATAAGAATATCATACTTTTTCTTGACAGTAGGGAGAGGAAATTCAAAACCTCCAATAATGATTGATGGAATGTTCCCAATATAATTTATGATGTGAACTTGAGGTTGTTTCCTCGGAAACTGTACCGTATGCTCATTCCCATTAACATGAAAGGTGACATTGCCTTTGTTGCATTCAATAACAGCACCTGCAGTATTTAAAAAGGCTCTACCGAGGATAATCGACATACTATCGTCCTCAGGAATATCAAGAATGACGAAGTCTATTAAGATAGTAACATTCGCAACAACAACAGGCATGTCCTCACAAATGCCGACAGGTATAGCAATTGATTTATCAACCATTTGCAAGGATATCTCAATGGGTGTCAACTTACTTAATTCAAGTCTAACACCGGCTCCTAAATCACATAAAGCAGTTTTAACATAATTTCTTTTTATGGAGCATGTGTTTTTGCAGCATGGTTTTCTATCACGCAGTTTTTGAAGCATGGTGGGTACACTGGGATCACCAAGTTTCTTAGGTATTCCATCCTTAAAGGTATAGTTGGAAAGCATGGTGGAGATTTCAGCTTCAGGTATTTTCCTCTTATTTGTAATGATATCTTTCATATATTTAGCATAAGGTTTTGTTTTAAGCATATCGGTTAAGCGCGTGCATAAGAAAATAGGTCTAATCATTTCAGCAAAACGCTCAAAGTCCTCATCATCCTTTGTCTTGGCTGGTTTAGGAGGAAAGGGCATGGGTTTTTGAACCCATGGTTCTCTTTCCCTACCATGTTTCCTAGAAACAAAATCTCTCTATCGTAACGTTGTTTTCTTGATTGTGGGTTATCAAGACCAACAGCAGGTTCAATTTATATATCATTGTTATTACTAGGTTGAGCATCTACATGAACATCATTATTAGCATTATCATTAGGTTCATGTTCATCTCCGGATTGTGTTTCAGCATCAGAGATAGAAGTATCATTAGGACTCTCAGGTGTTTCTACATTAGGTTCACTAGAAGCATGCAAAGTCCTATCATTTTTCTTTTTCTTCTTCTTAGAAGAACTAGGAGCATCTAGATTATTATTCTGAGAATCTTGTTCAATCCTCTTAGGGTGGCCTTAAGGATACAAAGGTTCCTGAGTCATTTTACCAGTTCTAGTAGCCACTCTAACAGCAAAGTCATTTTTATTATTTAGTTCATCTAACAATTCATTCTGAGCCTTAAGTACTTGTCTAGCTTGAGTGGTAACCATAGAACCATATTTGCTAATGAGTTTAAGTTCACCTTTAACTCTATCCATATAATCACTCAAGCGTCCTATCTCGAAAGCATTATTATTTAATCCTCTACCAACATAAGCATTAAAACTTTTTTTTCCAGCCATAAAGTCATCAAATTGATCTAAGCATGGGCTATGAAATTTAGTAGAGGGAATTTCAACTCTATCATATCTATAGAGAGAATTTACCTTTACTACCTGTGTCGGGTTATCCAGACAATGTGGTTCTTCGACGGGTGGTATATTAAGACCATGTATTTCTTCAATAGGTGGTAAATTCTTAACATCTTCAGCTTTTGTACCTTTTTCTTTCATTGATTTCTTTGCCTCTTGCATATCTTCAGGACTGAGAAATAGAACACCTCTCTTCTTCGGAGTGGGTTTAGGAATAGGCTCAGGAGTTGGCTCAATTGGTTCAGGAATTGCCTCAGGAATTGGCTCAGGAAGAGTCCAATTATTTTCATTAGTCAACATATTATTCAATAGTAATTCAGCTTCGTCGACTGTTCTTTCCTTGAAAACACAACCAACACAACTATCCAAGTAGTCCTTGGAAGCATCGGCTAGTGTTGGAAATATGCCCTAGAGGCAATAATAAAAGCATTATTATTATATTTCCTTGTTCATGATAATTGTCTTTATTCATGCTATAATTGTGTTATCCGGAAATCGTAATGCATGTGTGAATAACAGACACCAACATGTCCCTAGTGAGCCTCTAGTTGACTAGCTCGTTGATCAACAGATAGTCATGGTTTCCTGACTATGGACACTGGATGTCATTGATAACGAGATCACATCATTGGGAGAATGATGTGATGGACGAGACCCAATCCTAAACATAGCACAAGATCGTATAGTTCGTTTGCTAGAGTTTTGCAATGTCAAAGTATCTTTTCCTTAGACCATGAGATCGTGTAACTCCCGGATACCGTAGGAGTGCTTTGGGTATGCCAAACGTCACAACGTAACTGGGTGACTATAAAGGTAGACTACGGGTATCTCCGAAAGTGTCTGTTGGGTGACATGGATCAAGACTGAGATTTGTCACTCCGTATGACGGAGAGGTATCACTGGGCCCACTCGGTAATGCATCATCATAATGAGCTCAGAGTGACCAAGTGTCTGGTCACGGGATCATGCATTACGGTACGAGTAAAGTGACTTGCCGGTAACGAGATTGAACGAGGTATTGGGATACCGACGATCGAATCTCGGGCAAGTAACATATCGATAGACAAAGGGAATAGCGTACGGGGTTGATAGAATCCTCGACATCGTGGTTCATCCGATGAGATCATCGTGGAGCATGTGGGAGCCAACATGGGTATCCAGATCCCGCTGTTGGTTATTGATCGGAGAGTCGTCTCGGTCATGTCTGCTTGTCTCCCGAACCCGTAGGGTCTACACACTTAAGGTTCGGTTACGCTAGGGTTGTAGGGATATGTATATGCAGTAACCCGAATGTTGTTCGGAGTCCCGGATGAGATCCCGGACGTCACGAGGAGTTCCGGAATGGTCCGGAGGTAAAGATTTATATATGGGAAGTCCTGTTTCGGGCATCGGGACAAGTTTCGGGGTTATCGGTATTGTACCGGGACCACCGGAGGGGTCCCGGGGGCCCACCGGGTGGGGCCACCCATCCCCGGGGGCCACATGGGCTGTAGGGGGTGCGCCTTGGCCTGCTTGGGCCAAGGGCACCAGCCCCACAAGGCCCATGCGCCTAGGGTTTCCAAGGGGTAGGAGTCCTACTAGTGGAAGGCACCTCCTAGGTGCCTTGGGGGGGAGGGAAACCCCCCTAGGCCGCCGCACCCCCTAGGAGATTGGATCTCCTAGGGCCGGCCACCCCCCCTTGGCACCCCTATATATAGTGGGGGAGAGGAGGGACTTCATACCTTGAGTCCTTGGCCTTTGGTTGCCTCCTTCTCCCTCCCCAACACCTCCTCAACCTCCATAGTGCTTAGCGAAGCTCTGCTGGAGTACTGCAGCTCCATCAACACCACGCCGTCGTGCTGCTGCTGGTGCCATCTCCCTCAACCTCTCCTCCCTCCCTTGCTGGATCAAGAAGGAGGAGACGTGGCTGTTCCGTACGTGTGTTGAACGCGGAGGTGCCGTCCGTTCGGTGCTAGGATCTCCGGTGATTCGAATCACGTCGTGTTCGACTACATCATCCCCGTTCTTTGAACGCTTCCGCTCACGATCTACAAGGTACGTAGATGCATCCAATGACTCGTTGCTAGATGAACTCCTAGATGATCTTGGTGAAACGAGTAGGAAAAATTTTGTTTTCTGCAACGTTCCCCAACAGTGGCATCATGAGCTAGGTCTATGCGTAGTTCTTCTTGCGCGAGTAGAACACAATTTGTTGTGGGCGTAGATTTGTCAACTTTCTTGCCGTTACTAGTCCTTTCTTGCTTCAGCGGTATTGTGGGATGAAGCGGCCCGGACCAACCTTACACGTACGCTTACGTGAGACCTGTTCCACCGACTAACATGCACTAGTTGCATAAGGTGGCTGGCGGGTGTCTGTCTCTCCTACTTTAGTTGGAGCGGAATCGATGAACAGGGTCCTTATGAAGGGTAAATAGAAGTTGACAAATCACGTTGTGGCTTTAATGTAGGTAAGAAAACGTTCTTGCTAGAACCCTAATTCAGCCACGTAAAAACTTGCAACAACAATTAGAGGACGTCTAACTTGTTTTTGCAGCAAGTGGTTTGTGATATGATATGGCCAAAGTTGTGATGAATGATGAATGATCTATATGTGATGTATGAGATGTTCATGCTATTGTAATAGGATTCACGACTTGCATGTCGATGAGTATGACAACCGGCAGGAGCCATAGGAGTTGTCTTTATTCTTTTAATGACCTGCGTGTCATCGAGAAACGCCATGTAAATTACTTTACTTTATTGCTAAACGCGTTAGCCATAGTAGTAGAAGTAATAGTTGGCGAGCAACTTCATGGAGACACGATGATGGAGATCATGATGATGGAGATCATGGTGTCAAGCCGGTGACAAGATGATCACGGAGCCCCAAGATGGAGATCAAAGGAGCTATGTGAAAATGGCCATATCATGTCACGTTTATTATTTGATTGCATGTGATGTTTATCATGTTTTGCATCTTGTTTACTTAGAACGACGGTAGTAAATAAGATGATCCCTCACAATAAAATTCAAGAAGTGTTTCCCCTAACTATGCACCGTTGCGACAGTTCGCTGTTTCAAAACACCACGTGATGATCGGGTGTTTTATTCAGACGTTCACATACAACGGGTGTAAGACAGATTTACACATGCAAACACTTAGGTTGACTTGACGAGCCTAGCATGTACAGACATGGCCTCGGAACACAGAAGACCGAAAGGTCGAGCATGAGTCGTATAGAAGATACGATCAACATGAAGATGTTCACCGATGTTGACTAGTCCGTCTCACGTGATGATCGGACATGGTCTAGTTTAACTCGGATCATGTAATACTTAGATGACTAGAGGGATGTCTAATCTAAGTGGGAGTTCACTAATAATTTGATTAGTTGAACTTAATTATCATGAACTTAGTCTAAAATCTTTGCAATATGTCTTGTAGATCAAATGGCCAACGTAGTCCTCAACTTCAACGCGTTCCTAGAGAAAACTAAGCTGAAAGACGATGGCAGCAACTATACGGACTGGGTCCGGAACCTGAGGATCATCCTCATAGCTGCCAAGAAAGATTATGTCCTACAAGCACCGCTTGGTGACGCACCCGTTCTCCCTGCAGAACAAGATGTTATGAACGCTTGGCAGGCACGTTTCGATGACTACTCCCTCGTTCAGTGCGGCATGCTTTACAGCCTAGAGTCGGGCCTCCAAAAGCGTTTGGAGAGACATGGAGCATATGAGATGTTCGAAGAGCTGAAAATGGTTTTCCAAGCTCATGCCCGGGTCGAGAGATATGAAGTCTCTGACAAATTCTTCAGCTGTAAGATGGAGGAAAACAGTTCTGTCAGTGAGCACATACTCACTATGTTTGGGTTGCATAACCGCTTGACTCAGCTGGGAGTTAATCTCCCGGATGATGCGGTCATTGACAGAATCCTCCAGTCGCTTCCACCAAGCTACAAGAGCTTTGTGATGAACTTCAATATGCAGGGGATGGAAAAGACCATTCCTGAAGTATTTGCTATGCTGAAATCAGCGGAGGTAGAAGTCAGGAAGGAACATCAAGTGTTGATGATCAATAAAACCACTAAGTTCAAGAAAGGCAAGGGTAAAACGAGCTTCAAGAAGGACGGCAAGGAGGTTGCCGCGCCCGGCAAGCAAGCTGCCGGGAAGAAGCCAAAGAATGGACCCAAGCCCGAGACTGAGTGCTTTTATTGCAAGGGAAGCGGTCACTGGAAGCGGAACTGCCCTAAGTACTTAGCGGATAAGAAGGCCGGCAAAACCAAAGGTATATGTGATATACATGTAATTGATGTGTACCTTACTAGTGCCCGTAGTGGCTCCTGGGTATTTGATACCGATGCAGTTGCTCACATTTGTAACTCAAAGCAGGGGCTGCGGAATAAGCGGAAACTGGCAAAGGACGAGGTGACGATGCGCGTCGGGAATGGTTCCAAGGTCAATGTGATCGCCGTCGGCACGCTACCTCTGCATCTCCCTTCGGGATTAGTTTTAAACCTTAATAATTGTTATTTAGTGCCAGCTTTGAGCATGAACATTGTATCGGGATCTCGTTTAATTCGAGATGGCTACTCTTTTAAATCTGAGAATACTGGTTGTTCCATTTTTATGAGAGATATGTTTTATGGTCATGCTCCTATGGTGAATGGTTTATTCTTTATGAATCTTGAACGTGATGCTACACATGTTCATAATGTGAGTACCAAAAGAAGTAAAGTTGATAATGATAGTCCCACATACTTGTGGCACTGCCGCCTTGGTCACATAGGTGTCAAACGCATGAAGAAGCTCCATGCTGATGGACTTTTAGAGTCTCTTGATTATGAATCATTTGACACGTGCGAACCATGCCTTATGGGTAAAATGACCAAGACTCCGTTCTCAGGAACAATGGAGCGAGCAACCGACTTATTGGAAATCATACATACCGATGTGTGCGGTCCAATGAGTATTGAGGCTCGCGGTGGCTATCGTTATGTTCTCACCCTCACTGATGATTTAAGTAGGTATGGGTATATCTACTTAATGAAACACAAGTCTGAAACCTTTGAAAAGTTCAAGGAATTTCAGAGTGAGGTTGAAAATCAACGTGACAGGAAAATCAAGTTTCTACGATCAGATCGTGGAGGAGAATACTTGAGTCACGAGTTTGGCGCACACTTAAGAAAATGTGGAATAGTTTCACAACTCACGCCGCCTGGAACACCTCAGCGTAATGGTGTGTCCGAACGTCGTAATCGCACTCTGTTAGATATGGTGCGATCTATGATGTCTCTTACCGATTTACCGCTTTCTTTTTGGGGCTATGCTTTAGAGACTGCCGCATTCACTTTAAATAGGGCTCCGTCGAAATCCGTTGAGACGACACCATATGAATTATGGTTTGGGAAGAAACCTAAGCTGTCATTTCTAAAAGTTTGGGGATGCGATGCTTATGTCAAGAAACTTCAACCTGAAAAGCTCGAACCCAAATCGGAAAAATGCGTCTTCATAGGGTACCCAAAAGAAACTATTGGGTACACCTTCTACCTCAGATCCGAAGGCAAGATCTTTGTTGCCAAGAATGGGTCCTTTCTGGAGAAAGAGTTTCTCTCGAAAGAAGTAAGTGGGAGGAAAGTAGAGCTTGATGAAGTATTGCCTCTTGAACCGGAAAATGGCGCAACTCAAGAAAATGTTCCTGAGGTGCCAGCACCGACTAGAGAGGAAGTTAATGATAATGATCAAGATACTTTTGATCAAGCTCCTACTGAAATTCGAAGGTCCACAAGGACACGTTCCGCACCAGAGTGGTACGGCAACCCTGTCTTGGAAATCATGTTGTTAGACAACGGTGAACCTTCGAACTATGAAGAAGCGATGGCGGGACCGGATTCCGACAAATGGCTAGAAGCCATGAAATCCGAGATAGGATCCATGTATGAAAACGAAGTATGGACTTTGACTGACTTGCCCGTTGAACGGCGAGCCATAGAAAATAAATGGATCTTTAAGAAGAAGACAGACACGGATGGTAATGTGACCATCTATAAAGCTCGGCTTGTCGCTAAGGGTTATCGACAAGTTCAAGGGGTTGACTACGATGAGACTTTCTCACCGGTAGCGAAGCTGAAGTCCGTCCGAATCATGTTAGCAATTGCCGCATTCTATGATTACGAAATATGGCAAATGGACGTCAAAACGGCATTCCTTAATGGTTTCCTTAAGGAAGAATTGTATATGATGCAGCCGGAAGGTTTTGTCGATCCTAAGAATGCTGACAAAGTGTGCAAGCTCCAACGCTCGATTTATGGGCTGGTGCAAGCATCTCGGAGTTGGAACATTCGCTTTGATGAGATGATCAAAGCGTTTGGGTTTACACAGACTTATGGAGAAGCTTGCGTTTACAAGAAAGTGAGTGGGAGCTCTGTAGCATTTCTCATATTATATGTAGATGACATACTCTTGATGGGAAATGATATAGAACTCTTGGACAGCATCAAGGCCTACTTGAATAAAAGTTTTTCAATGAAGGACCTTGGAGAAGCTGCTTATATATTAGGCATCAAAATCTATAGAGATAGATCGAGACGCCTCATAGGTCTTTCACAAAGCACATACCTTGATAAGATATTGAAGAAGTTCAATATGGATCAATCCAAGAAAGGGTTCTTGCCTGTGTTACAAGGTATGAAATTGAGCTCAGCTCAATGTCCGACCACGGCAGAAGATATAGAAGAGATGAGCGTCATCCCCTATGCCTCAGCCATAGGTTCTATTATGTATGCCATGCTGTGTACCAGACCTGATGTTAACCTTGCCGTCAGTTTGGTAGGAAGGTACCAAAGTAATCCCGGCAAGGAACACTGGACAGCGGTCAAGAATATCCTGAAGTACCTGAAAAGGACTAAGGAAATGTTTCTCGTTTGTGGAGGTGACGAAGACCTCGTCGTAAAGGGTTACGTCGACGCTAGCTTCGACACAGATCTGGATGACTCTAAGTCACAAACCGGATACGTGTATATTTTGAATGGTGGGGCAGTAAGCTGGTGCAGTTGCAAGCAAAGCGTCGTGGCGGGATCTACATGTGAAGCGGAGTACATGGCAGCCTCGGAGGCAGCACATGAAGCAATATGGGTGAAGGAGTTCATCACCGACCTAGGAGTCATACCCAATGCGTCGGGGCCGATCAGGCTCTTCTGTGACAACACTGGAGCTATTGCACTTGCTAAGGAGCCCAGGTTTCACAAGAAGACAAGGCACATCAAGCGTCGTTTCAACTCCATTCGTGAAAATGTTCAAGATGGAGACATAGAGATTTGTAAAGTACATACGGACCTGAATGTAGCAGATCCGTTGACTAAACCTCTCCCTACAGCAAAACATGATCAACACCAGAATTCCATGGGTGTTCGATTCATCACAATGTAACTAGATTATTGACTCTAGTGCAAGTGGGAGACTGTTGGAAATATGCCCTAGAGGCAATAATAAAAGCATTATTATTATATTTCCTTGTTCATGATAATTGTCTTTATTCATGCTATAATTGTGTTATCCGGAAATCGTAATGCATGTGTGAATAACAGACACCAACATGTCCCTAGTGAGCCTCTAGTTGACTAGCTCGTTGATCAACAGATAGTCATGGTTTCCTGACTATGGACACTGGATGTCATTGATAACGAGATCACATCATTGGGAGAATGATGTGATGGACGAGACCCAATCCTAAACATAGCACAAGATCGTATAGTTCGTTTGCTAGAGTTTTGCAATGTCAAAGTATCTTTTCCTTAGACCATGAGATCGTGTAACTCCCGGATACCGTAGGAGTGCTTTGGGTATGCCAAACGTCACAACGTAACTGGGTGACTATAAAGGTAGACTACGGGTATCTCCGAAAGTGTCTGTTTGGTGACATGGATCAAGACTGGGATTTGTCACTCCGTATGACGGAGAGGTATCACTGGGCCCACTCGGTAATGCATCATCATAATGAGCTCAGAGTGACCAAGTGTCTGGTCACGGGATCATGCATTACGGTACGAGTAAAGTGACTTGCCGGTAACGAGATTGAACGAGGTATTGGGATACCGACGATCGAATCTCGGGCAAGTAACATATCGATAGACAAAGGGAATAGCGTACGGGGTTGATAGAATCCTCGACATCGTGGTTCATCCGATGAGATCATCGTGGAGCATGTGGGAGCCAACATGGGTATCCAGATCCCGCTGTTGGTTATTGACCGGAGAGTCGTCTCGGTCATGTCTGCTTGTCTCCCGAACCCGTAGGGTCTACACACTTAAGGTTCAGTTACGCTAGGGTTGTAGGGATATGTATATGCAGTAACCCGAATATTGTTCGGAGTCCCGGATGAGATCCCGGACGTCATGAGGAGTTCCGGAATGGTCCGGAGGTAAAGATTTATATATGGGAAGTCCTGTTTCGGGCATCGGGACAAGTTTCGGGGTTATCGGTATTGTACCGGGACCACCGGAAGGGTCCCGGGGGTCCACCGGGTGGGTCCACCTGTCCCGGGGGGCCACATGGGCTGTAGGGGGTGCGCCTTGGCCTAATGGGCCAAGGGCACCAGCCCCACATAGGCCCATGCGCCTAGGGTTTAAGGGGGAAAGAGTCCTAGGAGGGGAAGGCACCTCCTAGGTGCCTTGGGGGGGAGGGAAACCCCCCTTGGCCGCCGCACCCCCTAGGAGATTGGATCTCCTAGGGCCGGCCACCCCCCCTTGGCCCTCCTATATATAGTGGGGGAGAGGAGGGACTTCATACCTGAACGCCTTGGCCTTTGGTTGCCTCCTTCTCCCTCTCCAACACCTCCTCCACCTCCATAGTGCTTAGCGAAGCTCTGCCGGAGTACTGCAGCTCCATCAACACCACGCCGTCGTGCTGCTGCTGGTGCCATCTCCCTCAACCTCTCCTCCCTCCCTTGCTGGATCAAGAAGGAGGAGACGTGGCTGTTCCGTACGTGTGTTGAACGCGGAGGTGACGTCCGTTCGGCGCTGGTCATCGGTGATTTGAATCACGTCGAGTACGACTACATCATCACCGTTCTTTTGAACGCTTCCGCTCGCGATCTACAAAGGTATGTCGATGCATCTAATCACTCGTTGCTAGATGAACTCCTAGATGATCTTGGTGAAACGAGTAGGAAATTTTTTGTTTTCTGCAACGTTCCCCAACAGTGGCATCATGAGCTAGGTCTATGCGTAGTTCTTCTTGCGCGAGTAGAACACAATTTGTTGTGGGCGTAGATTTGTCAACTCTCTTGCCGTTACTAGTCCTTTCTTGCTTCAGCGGTATTGTGGGATGAAGCGGCCCGGACCAACCTTACACGTACGCTTACGTGAGACCGGTTCCACCGACTAACATGCACTAGTTGCATAAGGTGGCTAGCGGGTGTCTGTCTCTCCTACTTTAGTTGGAGCGGAATCGATGAACAGGGTCCTTATGAAGGGTAAATAGAAGTTGACAAATCACGTTGTGGCTTTAACGTAGGTAAGAAAACGTTCTTGCTAGAACCCTAATTCAGCCACGTAAAACTTGCAACAACAATTAGAGGACGTCTAACTTGTTTTTGCGGCAAGTGGTTTGTGATATGATATGGCCAAAGTTGTGATGAATGATGAATGATCTATATGTGATGTATGAGATGTTCATGCTATTGTAATAGGAATCACGACTTGCATGTCGATGAGTATGACAACCGGCAGGAGCCATAGGAGTTGTCTTTATTCTTTTATATGACCTGCGTGTCATCAAGAAACGCCATGTAAATTACTTTACTTTATTGCTAAACGCGTTAGCCATAGTAGTAGAAGTAATAGTTGGCGAGCAACTTCATGGAGACACGATGATGGAGATCATGATGATGGAGATCATGGTGTCAAGCCGGTGACAAGATGATCATGGAGCCCCAAGATGGAGATCAAAGGAGCTATGTGATATTGGCCATATCATGTCACGTTTATTATTTGATTGCATGTGATGTTTATCATGTTTTGCATCTTGTTTACTTAGAACGACGGTAGTAAATAAGATGATCCCTCACAATAAATTCAAGAAGTGTTCCCCTAACTGTGCACCGTTGCGACAGTTCGCTGTTTCAAAACACCACGTGATGATCGGGTGTTTTATTCAGACGTTCACATACAACGGGTGTAAGACAGATTTACACATGCAAACACTTAGGTTGACTTGACGAGCCTAGCATGTACAGACATGGCCTCGGAACACAGAAGACCGAAAGGTCGAGCATGAGTCGTATAGAAGATACGATCAACATGAAGATGTTCACCGATGTTGACTAGTCCGTCTCACGTGATGATCGGACACGGTCTAGTTTAACTTGGATCATGTAATACTTAGATGACTAGAGGGATGTCTAATCTAAGTGGGAGTTCACTAATAATTTGATTAGTTGAACTTAATTATCATGAACTTAGTCTAAAATCTTTGCAATATGTCTTGTAGATCAAATGGCCAACGTAGTCCTCAACTTCAACGCGTTCCTAGAGAAAACTAAGCTGAAAGACGATGGCAGCAACTATACGGACTGGGTCCGGAACCTGAGGATCATCCTCATAGCTGCCAAGAAAGATTATGTCCTACAAGCACCGCTTGGTGACGCACCCGTTCTCCCTGCAGAACAAGATGTTATGAACGCTTGGCAGGCACGTTTCGATGACTACTCCCTCGTTCAGTGCGGCATGCTTTACAGCCTAGAGCCGGGGCTCCAAAAGCGTTTTGAGAGACATGGAGCATATGAGATGTTCGAAGAGCTGAAAATGGTTTTTCCAAGCTCATGCCCGGGTCGAGAGATATGAAGTCTCCGACAAATTCTTCAGCTGTAAGATGGAGGAAAACAGTTCTGTCAGTGAGCACATACTCACTATGTCTGGGTTGCATAACCGCTTGACTCAGCTGGGAGTTAATCTCCCGGATGATGCGGTCATTGACAGAATCCTCCAGTCGCTTCCACCAAGCTACAAGAGCTTTGTGATGAACTTCAATATGCAGGGGATGGAAAAGACCATTCCTGAAGTATTTGCTATGCTGAAATCAGCAGAGGTAGAAGTCAGGAAGGAACATCAAGTGTTGATGGTCAATAAAACCACTAAGTTCAAGAAAGGCAAGGGTAAAAAGAACTTCAAGAAGGACGGCAAGGAGGTTGCCGCGCCCGGCAAGCAAGCTGCCGGGAAGAAGCCAAAGAATGGACCCAAGCCCGAGACTGAGTGCTTTTATTGCAAGGGAAGCGGTCACTGGAAGCGGAACTTGTTGGAAATATGCCCTAGAGGCAATAATAAAAGCATTATTATTATATTTCCTTGTTCATGATAATTGTCTTTATTCATGCTATAATTGTGTTATCCGGAAATCGTAATACATGTGTGAATAACAGACATCAACATGTCCCTAGTAAGCCTCTAGTTGACTAGCTCGTTGATCAACAGATAGTCATGGTTTCCTGACTATGGACACTGGATGTCATTGATAACGAGATCACATCATTAGGAGAATGATGTGATGGACAAGACCCAATCCTAAACATAGCACAAGATCGTATAAGTTCGTTTGCTAGAGTTTTCCAATGTCAAGTATTTTTTCCTTAGACCATGAGATCGTGTAACTCCCGGATACTGTAGGAGTGCTTTGGGTATGCCAAACGTCACAACATAACTGGGTGACTATAAAGGTAGACTACGGGTATCTCCGAAAGTGTCTGTTGGGTGACATGGATCAAGACTGGGATTTGTCACTCCGTATGACGGAGAGGTATCACTGGGCCCACTCGGTAATGCATCATCATAATGAGCTCAGAGTGACCAAGTGTCTGGTCACGGGATCATGCATTGCGGTACGAGTAAAGTGACTTGCTGGTAACGAGATTGAACGAGGTATTGGGATACCGACGATCGAATCTCGGGCAAGTAACATATCGATAGACAAAGGGAATAGCGTACGGGGTTGATTGAATCCTCGACATCGTGGTTCATCCGATGAGATCATCGTGGAGCATGTGGGAGCCAACATGGGTATCCAGATCCCGCTGTTGGTTATTGACCGGAGAGTCGTCTCGGTCATGTCTGCTTGTCTCCCGAACCCGTAGGGTCTACACACTTAAGGTTCGGTTACGCTAGGGTTGTAGGGATATGTATATGCAGTAACCCGAATGTTGTTCGGAGTCCCGGATGAGATCCCGGACGTCACGAGGAGTTCCGGAATGGTCCGGAGGTAAAGATTTATATATGGGAAGTCCTGTTTCGGGCATCGGGACAAGTTTCGGGGTTATCGGTATTGTACCGGGACCACCGGAAGGGTCCCGGGGGTCCACCGGGTGGGGCCACCCATCCCCGGGGGCCACATGGGCTGTAGGGGGTGCTCCTTGGCCTGCTTGGGCCAAGGGCACCAGCCCCACATAGGCCCATGCGCCTAGGGTTCAAGGGGGCAAGAGTCCTAGGAGGGTAAGGCACCTCCTAGGTGCCTTGGGGGGGAGGGAAACCCCCCTTGGCCGCCGCACCCCTAGGAGATTGGATCTCCTAGGGCCGGCCACCCCCCCTTGGCACCCCTATATATAGTGGGGGAGAGGAGGGACTTCATACCTTGAGTCCTTGGCCTTTGGTTGCCTCCTTCTCCCTCCCCAACACCTCCTCCAACCCCATAGCGCTTAGCGAAGCTCTGTCAGAGTACTGCAGCTCCATCAACACCACGCCGTCGTGCTGCTGCTGGTGCCATCTCCCTCAACCTCTCCTCCCTCCCTTGCTGGATCAAGAAGGAGGAGACGTGGCTGTTCCGTACGTGTGTTGAACGCGGAGGTGCCGTCCGTTCGGTGCTAGGATCTCCGGTGATTCGAATCACGTCGTGTTCGACTACATCATCCCCGTTCTTTGAACGCTTCCGCTCGCGATCTACAAGGTACGTAGATGCATCCAATGACTCGTTGCTAGATGAACTCCTAGATGATCTTGGTGAAACGAGTAGGAAATTTTTTGTTTTCTGCAATGTTACCCAACAGCTAGTCCATTATAAAAGATATCAAGTATTTCATTTTTCTAAAGAGGATGATCAGGCAAAGCATTAAGTAATCGGAGAAGCCTTCCCCAAGCTTGTGGGAGACTCTTTTCTTTGATTTGCACAAAGTTACATATTTCCCGCAAGGCAGCTTGTTTCTTATGAGCAGGGAAATATTTAGCAGAGAAGTAATAAATCATATCCTGGGGACTACGCACACAATAATGATCAAGAGAATTAAACCAAGTCCTAGCATCACCCTTTAATGAGAACGGAAATATCTTAAGGATATAATAATAGCAAGACTTCTCATCATTAGTAAACAGGGTGGCTATATCATTTAACTTGGTGAGATGTGCCACAACAGTTTTAGATTCAGTGCCATAGAAAGGATCGGATTCAACTAAAGTAATAATCTCAGGATCAACAGAGAATTCACAATCCTTACCAGTAACAAATATAGGTGAAGTGGAAAAAGCAGGGTCATGTTTCATTCTAGCATTTAGAGTCTTTTGTTTCAGCTTAATTAGCTAACAATTTCTTGAGATCGGATCTATCATTGCAAGCAAGAAAATCTCTAGCAGTTTCTTCATCCATAAAATAACCCTCAGGAACAACAGGCAATTCATAATTAGGAGGAGAACCTTCATCATCACTTTCATCAATAATTTCATTTTCAATAATTTCATTCTCGCTAGCTTTAGTAAGTTTTTCATCAAGAAATTCACCCAATGGCACAGTAGTATCAAGCATAGAAGTAGTTTCATCATAAGTATCATGCATAGCAGAAGTGGCATCATCAATAACATGCGACATATCAGAATTCATAGCAGTAGTAGGTTTAGGTGTCGCAAGCTTATTCATAACAGAAGGAGAATTTAGTGCAGAGCTAGATGGTAGTTCCTTACCTCCCATCGTAGTTGAGGGATAAATTTTAGTTCTTTGATCTTTCAAGGTCTTCATAGTGATCAACAGATATAAATCCCAAGTGACTCAGAGAATAGAGCTATGCTCCCTGGCAACGGCGCCAGAAATTAGTCTTGATAACCCACAAGTGTAGGGGATCACAACAGCTTTCGAGGGCAAAGTATTCAACCCAAATCTATTGATTCGACACAAGGGGAGCCAAAGAATATTCTTAAGTATTAGCAGTTGAGTTGTCAATTCAACCACACCTGGATAACTTAGTATCTGCAGCAAAGTATTTAGTAGCAAAGTGGTATGATAATAAAGGTAACAGTGGCAACAGAAAAGATAATTGTTTTGTAGTAATTGTAACAGTAGCAACGGAAAAGTAAATAAGCGAAGCACAAGATGTGAAAAGCTCGTCGGCATTAGATCAGTGATGGATAATTATGTCGGATGCGATTCCTCATGTAATAGCTATAACATAGGGTGCCACAAAACTAGCTCCAATTCATCAATGTAATGTAGGCATGTATTCCGAATATAGTCATACGTGCTTATGGAAAAGAACTTGCATGACATCTTTTGTCCTACCATCCCGTGGCAGCGGGGTCCTAGTGGAATCTAAGGGATATTAAGGCCTCCTTTTAATAGAGAACCAGACCAAAGCATTAACACATAGTGAATACATGAACTCCTCAAACTACAGTCATCACCGAGAAGTATCCCGATTATTCTCACTTCGGGGTTGTAGGATCATAACACATAATAGGTGACTATATACTTGTAAGATAGGATCAAGAACACACATATATTCATGAAAACATAAAAGGTTCAGATCTGAAATCATGGCACTCGGGCCCTAGTGACAAGCATTAAGCATAGCAAAGTCATAGCAACATCATCTCATAACATAGTGGATACTCGGGATCAAACCCTAAAAAAACTAACTTGATTACATGGTAAATCTCATCCAACGCATCACCATCCAGCAAGCCTACGATGGAATCACTCATGCACGGCGGTGAGCATCATGAAATTGGTGATGGTGGATGGTTGATGGTGACGACGACGACAAATCCCCCTCTCTGGAGCCCCGAACGGACTCTAGATCAGCCCTCCCGAGAGAGATTAGGGCTTGGCAGCGGCTCCGTATCGTAAAACACGATGAAACTTTCTCTCTGATTTTTTTCTCCGCGAGACGGAATTTATAGAGTTGGAGTTGAGGTCGGCGGAGCTCCAGGGGGCCCATGAGACAGGGGGGCACGCCCAGGGGGGTGGGCGCGCCCCCCACCCTCGTGGACAGGGTGTGGGCCCCTTGGTCTTTATTGTTTCGCCAGTATTTTTATATTTTCCAAAACTTGCCTCCGTGGATTTTCAGGTCATTCCGAGAACTTTTGTTTTCTACACATAAAACAACATCATGGTAGTTCTGCTGAAAACAGCGTTAGTCCAGGTTAGTTTCATTCAAATCATGCAAGTTAGAGTCCAAAACAAGGGCAAAAGTGTTTGGAAAAGTAGATACGTTGGAGATGTATCAGACAGTTACACCTACTTTCCCCTACATCTGCTAGCCCACCACTGAAAGAGGTCTTGCAAGGTACTCAACTATGCAAGAGCCCATAATATCTTGTGGATGCACACGGATGTTTCTAGCATGAACAATCTTATGATCCCTTTGATCCTAGATGGCGGTCCATAGGAGAATCACACAGTACCCCGGGATTTCCAAAAAAACAGGCAACACTGGGTTCCCCAGGTGCCTCAGTCCACCCAGACATGTATTCAAGTAGCCACCTTAAGTTAACCATTAAATAATAATACTCACATCTGTCATGGATACACTCACCCAATCCACATCTACAAGCATAGCATAGCAATATAAGCAACGTAGAAGTAACTGCTAAAGGTTTGATAATAAACAGGGCAATAGGTACTACCTCATCTACTTCCCAGAACCCACATATTAATCAGATCCTAACCATGCAATTGTTTGAGGATTGATCTAATGCAATAAAACTGGGTAGTAAAGAGGTATGATAAAAGTGTTACTTGCCTTGCTGATGATCCGTGAAACCTAGAGACTCGTAGTAGCATGCTTTGCACTCCGGGTACTCTATCACAAACAAACAAGCATACACTAAGCACTCAACTAGAAGCACGGGTAAAACTCAAATAAGAGATCTAACCAGAAAGTTCAACTTAAGAACTCCAATTTGCAAAAAGAATCAAATCAACCGAAGCAACGAAACACAAACTACGAAAGAAACAAGCTCTGTTTACTAATCTGGACTTAAGTCAAATTTTATAGTAGCAAAACTTGTTTAATTTGGTTAAACAGAAAGAGGGCTTCGAGACAAAACTCTAGGCGTTTGAATTGCTTGATTACGACAAACGAGCGAAAAGATAAACTAAAATTAAGATCTGGGCTGAAATCGCGATCGAAAATAATCACGGAAAACCATGGAAAAATAAAAACTGACGAACAGGCTAACGAACGAACGTTCGTTGTCTGCTGCTAAACAATGAAAATTGTTCGTTAAAACGAACGAACAAACGGGCGTTTGCTAAGCAACTAAACCGAAAAAACAATAAAACCGATCTAGTAATAAAAATAACCGCGGGTTTTTAAAAAAAACTGAACGGTTTTTGGATTAAAACCGACGGCTACCTCGTAGATCGAGACGGCGGCGGCGGCGGTCAACTCCGGCGGCGGGGTAGCCGCGGCGACGGGACGGCCGCGGCGGACGTCGACGGAGGCGGGGATGGCGGCGGCGACGGGCGGCGGCGGCTGGCGCGGGCGGCGGTGGTTTAGGGTTAGGGTTTAGATGCGGGGCGGCAGCTGGGCTTGGGATGGGCTGGGGGGGTGCAGGGTGCGACTTATAAAGGGGGTCGTCCTGGGGAGTCCTGGCTGATTACGACCCGGAGTCGGATATAACATTTTTTTAAATATTTCCACGCAGAAAAACGAAGAAAAGAAATAGTAAACGAACTCCAAAAATCCTGAAATAAATTTTTCCCGTCCTCTAAAAATATAGCGGACAAAGTGAACATTTATTTGAGCCTCTAATGCAATTTTGAAAAACGTATATTTTTCCTAATTCAAATAAAATAGCGAGAAAACTCCGAATAAAAAAATCTTATTTGATTTTAATATTAAATCTCCAATATTTCTTTATTTTGGGAAAGTCATTTTATCCCCCTCTCTTTTATTTTCATAGAAGAAATATTCGAAGAGAAAATAATTAAAATCAAATGATCCTCTTTTCAAAATTTGAGAAAAGTCAAATACAAAAATAACAAAATCCCCAACTCTCTCCGCGGGTCCTTGAGTTGCGTAGAATTTCTAGGATCAAGCCAAAATGCTATAAAATATGATATGCAATGATGATCTAATGTATAACATTCCAAATTAAAAATTTGGGATGTTACAGTTATTTTTGTAATACAATGGATTTGTAAAGGGGATAATTATTTTTGTTGAAAAGTTTCTGTAATTGAGATTCACAAAGTTTCCATGGGCATGAACAAAGTTCAAGGATGCCCCCCACTTCAAAGGTGTTCGTCTTTCTCACTTTAACTTTTCTTCCTATCCATGAAAGTAATTTGAGTTTCTTTGATCTCTTATATGCATGATTACTTATAGCCTCGTATTTCCTCTTCGAATCTTTGGTTTAGTTAGGCCGACTAGATCGATTTTTCTTTCCATGGGAAGAGGTGCTTTGTGATGGGTTTGATCGTACGATGTTCTTTCCCAGTGACAGAAGGGGCAGGAAGACACGTATGTATCATTGCCATTAAGGATAACAAGATAGGGGCTATTCCTACATGAATAGATCTCGTCTACATCATGTCATCGTTCTTAATGCATTACTCCGTTTTTTCATGAACTTAATACACTAGATGCATGGTAAATAGCGGTTGATGTGTGGAGTAATAGTAGTAGATGCTGGGAGGAGTCGGTCTACTAATTTCGGACGTGATGCATATATAATGATAATTGCCTGGATATCGTCATAATTATTTGAGGTTCTATCAATTGCCCAACAGTAATTTGTTTACCCACCGTGTGCTATTTTTTCGAGAGAAGCCACTAGCGAAATCTACGGCCCCTAGGTCTTTTTTCTTATCATATATTTTCATATCTATATTGCTATTTGTCTTTTTATTTATTTGCATCTTTTATTTTCAGATCTATATTACCAAAAACCAAAAAATACCTCACTGAATTTTATTCGCATCTACCAATCTATCACTTTAGCAATCTATTACCCGAGAGGGATTGACAACCCCTCTTTTGCGTGGAGATGCAAGTATTTGTTCTTTGTGTGTAGGTACCATTCACATAGTGTTGCTTGGTTCTCCTACTGGTTCGATAACCTTTGTCTCATAACTGAGGGATCTACCTACCTTAGTTGTACTTCATCATCCCTTACTCTTTGGGGAAAATACTGACGCAGACACAAAACATCACAGAAGGGAGGACCAAAGATCTAGCGCCATTGTCGGGGAGACATCATCAACATCTATCAGGTTCCTAATAACAAATCTCATCTCCATGCAATTTAGATTGTTTGCCATTTTCCTCTCATTTTCATCTCCCCCACTTCACAAAAATTTGTCGTTTTATTCACCCCTCTTTTTCGTTCGCTGTTTTTTTCTCAGATCTCTTGTTTGCTTGAACTAGCTATCATGAGTGATTTTGGTATGGCAAAAATAGATGATGGCCAAACTCCTAAAATTGGACGGTCTGGCAATCTGGATGCTAAAACATTGTTTTGGGGCAAGGGACCGTTATGGGAAAAGAACTTATCCAAGAATTGTTTTCAATTTTGTTGGAAATTAGAATCTAGATGATATTCCTATACTTAAAAGAATAAATCTTATGTGGAAACTATTTCAACACTAGTTCTCAAACTATAAAATAGATTTATCCGTACCCACCCTACCTTGCAAAGTTTGTTTTATGAGCTTCCCTCTATAAAAAAACTTAAAAGCTAAAAAGATAGCAACTCATGTTCTTATGAATGAATTTGAATACGTAATACAGGAAGCTAGGGAAATCTTTGATTTTTATGGTATGAGCCGTGAAAAACCGGTAACAAATGAGATCCTTTATAAGAGTGTTTATATGTTGAGACATTTGCTTGGAAATAATCATTTTTATGAGAATCTTAAAAAGGAAATCCCCGTTCTAGATATAATTCAACAAGTTTTCAATGATGTTAGTCATCAATACTCTTGGATTGTCGTTGGAAATCAAAGGGGATGCGCAGATGGGCAACTTGATAATGCTAAAATTTATATGGATAGTGTGTTTCATGTTATTTTTTGCAAAACCTCCTAACAAGAACATACCTACGGGGGATAAAACCAAACATGACAATACTTGAAACCTCGCATTATGCCTAGCTAGGGGCATAAAACAATAGCGCTTGTTGGGAGGCAACCAAATGAATAGAACTTAATTTTGCCTTTTTCCTTTTTGTTCTTAAGTGTTTGCAAATTTATGCCTCTGATTAGATATGTTTTTAGGTTTTAATTAGTTTGTGTGCCAAGATAAACCTTTGGGATCATGTCGGGAGATAGTTGATTTGATCTTGTTGAAAAACAGAACTTTTGCGCTAAGTAAAATAATTATCATAAATCATAGATACGTGCTTTTGCTATGAATTTTTTACACAAGATTTCTGTACAAATTGCCCACATTATCCTAATTATTCAGAATTTTTTAAGTTACAAAAGTATACAAAGTTCCTGGATTACAACAGACCGTTCTGTTTTTCACAGATTCTATTTTAGTTGCATTGTGTGCTTATTTTGATGAATCTATCATTTGTATCGATGGCTATAAGCCATGGTAAAGTTAAAATATAGTAGGTGTAATTAAATAATAAAATATGAATGGGTTTGCAATAGTACTTAGAGTAGTGATTTTCTTTATTATAATAAAGTCTTGTGTGATTGAAGTTTTCAAGTTTTGGGTGAGATCACGATGGATGAAGGAATAAGGAGAAGCAAGAGCCTAAGCTTCGGGATGCCCCATGGCACCCCAAGATAATATTCAAGGATGAACAAGCAACTAAGCTTTGGGATGCCCCGAGTGGCATCCCCTCTTTTTCTTCTAACGACCATCGATATTTTACTTGCAGCTATATTTTTGTTCGTCACATATCCAGAGTTTTGCTTGGAGCGTCTTGTATTATATGAGTTTTTGCTTGTTTTGCTTTTTAGTTTTTCACAAGTATCCTTGCTGGACACACCTATTTGAGAGAGCCAAAATTATGCTATGATTTGTTAGAATGCTCTATGCTTCACTTAAAAAAATGAGCTATGGAATTGCTCTAGTGCTTCACTTATATATTTTTGAGTACGGTGTGATTTAATATGTTTTGAAGAAATGCTCGCATGCTTCACTTATATTATTTTGAGAGATGAAAATCTTTATGCTCATGATCTTCGCTTAAATTTGTTTGAGCTTGTCAAAAAAGCAATTGCAACATATGAAATTACACCCAAAGTGATAGATATTCAAGAGGGATATAATACAAACTTTCTTGAAGATCATTGGACAAATCAAACTTGATTATTTGTAATAGTTTTGAGATACGATGGTAGTTATATGTGAGTCATGTTGATGAGTAATTATGCTTTAGTAAGAATATTGATGTTAAGGTTTGTGATGCCCTATCCAAGCACGAAAGTCAATAATTATGCAATGAAATTACATCCTACTTGTAGTGCATTATTCGGTGTTAGTTATGCTCAATGTTCGCTTATGTGATTTTTCGTTTCTTGGTTGGTTGCTTCTCAATCCTTTTGCTAGCCTTCACTTGTACTAAGTAGAAATGCTACTTGTGCATCCAAAATCCTTAAAGCCAGTTTTGCCACATGAGTTCACTGTGCCTACCTATATGCGGTATCTCGTGCCGTTCTAAGCAAATTTGTATCTGCCATCTCTAAAGTTTCAAAATAATTTCCTTTTTGTGTGCTCGTACCACTCACTAAGCGGGAGGGGGTGGCCAATATTTTCCATGCTAGATGTGTTATTCTGAAGATGAGTGTTTGTTCACTTGTCATTGCACGAGAGTAGAGAAAAGGTATTAGGGATGCGTAGTCCCAAAATGAAAAATGAATTTACCTTAGGTTGTCAAATAATAAATTCCTTGGGAAGCGTTGGTATAGAGGGCACCCGTGGATACGGCTAGCCATGGATTGTGAAAGAATGGTGGAAAAGGAATAAACTTTATTTTCTGTTTGGGAACCGCCTATGATATATCTAGCAGGGAAATTGTTGGGAATTACTCGGTCATTTTCGTTGACGGGAAAAGTATGCCTCTCAAACTTTAAGCTCTGGCACCTCTACAAATCCCTACTTCCCTCTGCGATGGGCCTTTCTATTTACTTTATGCAAAAAATATATTTATTTTGAGTCTCCATCTTCTCTTATAAAGCACCAACTAAGGGGCACTATGATCATACTTGAGCATTGGATGTAGCTAATATGTGAGTATGTTTCATTAATGGATCAATGATTGAGCATGATGGGCTAGGGATAAGTTGCTTAGTGTTGATATTTTGAAAGACATAGTTGCTTGTTAATATGCTCGAGTATTGAAATCTTCATGTCAAAACTAGGCTATTGCTTTGAACCATATAGAAGTCCAAATTTACATGCTATAAAAGAAAAGAATGCGATGAACATGATAGGCAGCATTCAACATCAAATTTTTTGTTTTTATCATTTACCTACTAGAGGACGAGTAGGAATTAAGCTTGGGGATGCTAATACGTCTCCAGCGTATCTATAATTTTTGATTGTTCCATGTTGTTATATTATCATTCTTGGATGTTATACAATCATTTTTAGCAACTTTATATCATTTTTTGAGACTAACCTATTGACATAGTGCCCAGTGCCAGTTGCTCTTTTTTGCTTGTTTTTTTACTTCACAGAATATCAGTATCACACGGAGTCCAAACATAGTGAAACTTCTTGGAGGATTTTTCTGGACTAGAAGACACCTATTGGACCAAAGAAGTACCAGAGGGGGGCTCCGAGGGGAGCACAACCCACCTGGGCGCGCCTGGGGCCCAGGCGCCCCCTGGTGGGTTGTGCCCACCTCGGCCACCTCCCGCACCGCCTCTTTGCTCTATAAATACCCTGAAAATTGATACGTCTCCAACGTATCTATAATTTTTTATTGTTCCATGCTATTATATTATCTGTTTTGGATGTTTTATATGCATTAATATGCTATTTTATATTACTTTTGGGACTAACCTATTAACATAGAGCCCAGTGCCAGTTTTTGTTTTTTCCTTCTTTTTGAGCGTCGCAGAAAAGGAATACCAAACGAAGTCCAAAGGAATAAAACCTTCGCGATGATTTTTCTTGGACCAGGAGACACCCTGGAGACTTGAAGATGAAGTCAGTAGAGCCGCGAGGCGGCAACAAGGGGGGAGGGCGCGCCCAGGGGGGCTAGGTCGCGCCCCTTGCCTTGCTGCCTCCTTGGGACTCCTCTGACCTGACCCTTGGCCCTATATATTCACATATATCCCTAAACCACCAGAGGGATCCATGAAAACACTTTTCCACCGCCCCAACCTTCTGTACCCATGAGATCCAATCTAGGGGCCATTTCCAGTATCCTGCCACAGGGTGATTTGATCACGGAGGGCTTCTACATCAACTCTATTGCCCTTCCGAAGAAGCGTGAGTAGTTTACCTGATACCTACGGTTCCACAGCTAGTAGCTAGATGGCTTCGTCTCTCTCTTTGATTCTCAATACCATGTTCTCCTTGATGTTCTTGGAGATCTATCCGATGTAATCTTATTTTGCAGCGTGTTTGTCGAGATCCAATGAATTGTGGATTCATGATCAGCTTATCTATGAATATTATTTGAATCTTCTCTGAATTCTTATATGCATGATTTGATATCTTTGTAATTCTCTTCGAACTATCAGTTTAGTTTGGCCAACTAGATTGGTTTTTCTTGCAATGGGAGAAGTACTTAGCTTTGGGTTCAATCTTGCGGTGTCCAAGGCACGTATCGTATTGTTGCCATCGAGGATAAAAAGATGGGGTTTACATCATATTGCTTGAGTTCATTCCTCTACATCATGTCATCTTAATTAATGCGTTATTCTGTTCTTCAGGAACTTAATACTCTAGATGCAGGCAGGAGTCGGTCCATGTCTGGAGTAATAGTAGTTAGACCTGGCCATCCTCCGGGTAGGGCCGGGCTTCGGGCCAGGCCTGACCAAGCCCGAGGTAGAAAACTCAGGCCTGAGCCCGGCCCGGCCGGGCCGTCGGGCCTAGTTTTCAGGCCCGAGCCCAGCCCATCACAGCAAAAAACACGTCGGGCCTCGGGCCTCGGGCCGGGCCTCTTTAGTAAATGGCATAAACAACGGGCCCAGGCCCAGCCCGACCTAGTCTTCGGGCTCAAAACCTAGGCCCAGGCCCGGCCCGGGAGCAGCGTCGGGCCGGGTCGGGCCGGGCTGTCCTGGCTGGGCGGCCCATGGCCAGGACTAATAGTAGTAGATGCAGGCAGGAGTCGGTCTACTTGACACGGACGTGATGCCTATATTTCGTGATGCCTATCATTCTAAATTTTGGAATGATATATTAAATGAATAGTTTTGATTGTTTGTTTGATTGTGGTGTGGTTGCTTGTGTGAAATTGAGTGAAATTTGGAACTTTTTGAAAGTTGAATGAGAGGGAATGAAATGACTTTCCCAAACTTTCACCTTGCATTTATGATCTCCATGAATCATATACATTTCATCACAAAACCCTAGAGTGAAGATGATATGACTTCTTCCATTTAAATAAATGAGAAGGTTTTTGAAAAGATTTGAATTCCATTTGGAAATATTTCAAATTCGGAAACTTTATGCAACTCAATGAGGTTCATGAAAGAAGATAAAATGACTTCTTCAAATGCTAAGAAAGAGAGTTGGAAGTTTCAAAGAATCAAATTGAAAGTCCCTTTGAAGTTATTTTGAAACCCACTTTCAATTTGGAGTTATTTGGTTTTTATTCAAATTATTTTTCTCCAAAAATAAAATATATGAAAAATAGGGTAAAATGATTCCTTATAGTAGAAAAGTAGAGAAAAATGAGTTTGAAATCATTTTGGTATTTTAAAATATTTTTTATTTGGTTTTTAAATGAACCACTAGTATTGTTCGTTGTTTAAATTTTTGTGGAATTTATTTGCCGCTGAAAATATGTTCATCATTTAGGAAATATTTTTCTGAAATTTGTGATATATAATATGCCTATATAGAATTTTATTTTTATATTCGTTATTCGGATTTCCTTTTCTGTTTCTATTTAAAAAACAAAAACTACGCGTGCGCCTGGAACTAACTGTCGCCCACATGCGCAGCGTAGTGGCATCGGTCACCCCATCAATTTTTTCTTCTCTCCTACAGGGCCCGGCCCAGCCAGCCATTTTTTCTTTTTTTCACTTTGGCCGAATTTTATTTTAACAAAAAAACTACAGTGCGCGGGGCCGGCCGAACACTTTTAGGCCCATGCGAGCGCCTCTATTTTTGCTTCTATTTCTTTTCTTTTCGTTTACGTTTAGTCTCACATTGCCTAGTCTTTGACCCCTAAACATCTTTTCCACCTATAAATATAGAACCACAGAACCCAAAAAGTCATACACTGTGGGTTCAATCAATATTTTGGTTTGACTAGCTTCAAAAAGGAAAAATATATTTCTTTTCTCCGGCGGGACTTCTGGAAGTTGTCTCCTCTCTCCGAAGTCGTCTTTTCTCTATCTTATAAAGGTATCTTTCTTTGTATTTTTTATACTTCCATAGTTTATTATTTTTAGACTAGTGTATGGTAGAATAATTACATTTATAAATTAGTCCCTATGTTTACATTTTAGGACTAGAATACTTTTAGCCATATCTCTTTTTGTTTCGCAAAATAGATTGACCCTGATTTTTTAAATAGCCATAATTTTTTACTAGTTCATCCAAATTAGACGAAACCAACACCAATATTTTCGTCTGGATTCCACCTATCTAGTGAATCTATCAAATAAACTTTTGCAACTTTCAAATTTCGAAATTTGTTCAGATTCATGCTCAAATTGCTTTCGATCATATCTTTTTATCCGTACCTCCGTTTCCGATGAACCCAACTGCATCAAATTTGTATTGAAGTAATCTTTCCCTTCGCATAATTAGTGTCATCTTTCCAACATATAGTTTTGATCTTAGCCATTTACTCTACTAGTGTCGTGGTTCTAAGTCTGACAGTAGAATGGGGGGTAAGTATGGAAAGGCAAGGTCCTAGCTATGGAGTAGTTGTACACACGGGTGTTTAGCGAGTTCAGGCCCTTCTCTGAGGAAGTAATAGCCCTACATCTCGGAGCCCGGAGGCGGTCGACTGATCTCTGTGTATATGAGTTACAGGGGTGCGGACCCTTCTACCAGTGGAGGGGGTGGCTTATATAGAGGACGCCAGGACCCCAGCCAGCCCACGTAGAGGAGGGTTAAAGTACATTAAGGCCGGGCGTTACTGGTAACGCTCTACATAAAGTTTCATCATAACCATTAAGACTACTTAATTACAGACCGTTTGGATACATCATAGATCTTGAACTTCTGATGGTCAAGTGTGTCTTCATGGTCGAGTGTCTTCTAACCGGTCGAGTGGAGTCTCCCTTGGTCGAGTGGAGCTTCTCTGGGTCGACTGGAAGGTAGCTTTGAATGATGATGTCCTTGGGTATGGTATCCTAGGTAGGTCCATGACCCTACCCTAGGTACATAACCTCATCATTAGCCCCCGAATGGATCGAGGTTCGAGTGAGGAAGGAGTTGATGATTTTCTCCGACTCATTTTCTGCGTTTTGATTGTGTCGTATCTTGGATCAGCGATCTTCTTTTCGACGTTGGCGTCGACTTTTACTTCAGTTGCCTTGATCCATTCTTATCTTTTGTTCAGTGAACTTTTGAACTCTAGTGAACTTCCGAGCGACGGATCGCGGGAAGGATATCGTCTGACAGATTGATCTGCTATTAGCGGATTTTGCGGGATCTGAAATTTGGGAAGCGTGCGAAGCGGGGCGATCCGCGGCAATCAGGCGGGATAAGGCATGGACGCCTCGATTTCCGCACCGCCTTTTTCGCCACGTATCGTACGTGTGCGACTGTTTCGGGATGTGACAGATCTTCTCGGACCCACTCGTCAGCCACTCAGAAGCGTCCTTATATAAAGCGTCGTGGAAGATTTTTTGAACAGTGCCTCCCCATTCTCCTCTCTTCCCTCTTTGCCTCCGCCCATGGCGTCTGGTCCTACCTCCGCCTTATCCACCTCTCGAGCGCTTCGCCGGCGATAATGGTGAAGCAGAAGACGGCGGCTCTAGAGCGCGCGAAGAAGGCGACGGCGACAGGGCAAGCGAAGGGGAGACCGTCTAGTCGGGGCGGATCTTCATCGAGGTCCCGCCTGCCGAAGGGTTGGGTCCAAGGAGATTGGATCCGCTCGACCATCACTGAGAGGGACCTCGACGACCTGGCCAATGAGGGACTGATCCCTCACGGGTCAGCGAGGCTCCCGGGGTCCGAGTGTCAACCGCAGCCGCAGGAGGGTGAGTGCGTTCTCTTAGCCACTCACGTAGATCGTGGTTTTTCTCTGCCGCCGAGTGTGTTCTTCCGTGGGTTTCTGAATTTCTTTGGGGCGCAACTCCACCATTTCTATCCCAATTCCATCGCCTATCTTGCTGCCTTTGTGTCCATGTGCGAGAACTTCCTGGGTTGTCGACCGCACTGGGGTCTCTTCAAGCACATATTCACCTGTCGGTCACAGATAGTAAAAAAGGCGAGTCCGGGTGATGAGAGGACCGAGGTTATTCAGATGTGTGGGGGTCTTGGGATTCAGTTGAGGAACAAGAGCACTTTCCCGGCCATGACCCTTCCTAAGTCGGTCAGAGGGTGGCAGTCGACTTGGTTCTATTGCCAAGACGAGTCGACGCCGGGGCAGTCGACTGGTCTCCCTCCGTTCTCCATGGACCGAGTGGACAAACCGTCTTCTTTGAAGGTGCTTCCTGAGGAGAAAGCCGAGGTAAAAATGTTGGTGGAGCGCATGGTCCAACTCGGTCGGGACGGAGTGACGGGCATGGATCTTCTGGAAGTCTTCCTTAGGCGGCGCATCCAACCGCTCCAGTACCGAGGCCACCCGATGTGGCTGTACTGCGGTACCGAAGACACCACTCGGGTCCATCCAGAGGCAGTCGACGATGCCACGCTGGAGAGGTGGGTGACCGCCATCACAGGGAACAAGGACAACCCTCGAGGAGCGAGGAGGATCCCGCCACTCGACTGTACCTATACGCCGGACAAGGTATGGCCGCTTATCTCCGAGTGTAATTTTGTTTTATCCATTCTGCTTTGCTGTGAATTGATCGAGTGATCTTAATTTTGCTTTATTGCTTGTCTGACAGGCCACCACTGAATTGTACTCGATGCCCAATGGGGCGCAGACGCCGACTGAGGAGGAGGAAGGAAGCGGGGGCGAAAGCCCGGAGGAGTGGGATTCGGATGCTGACGACGACGAGGAGGGTGACGACTCTGGTGAGGAGGAAGAAGAGGAGGAGGAGGAGGAAGTTGCACCTCCCCGCTCGGAAAGACGCTCGAAGCTTGCCCATGATCCAGCGACTGAGCAGGGTAAGGGGGTCGCAACCGCTTCCCAGTCGACCAAGTGCCCTCGGACCACTTGTCTGGCACCGACTGAGAAGGCTCCAAAGCAATCTCGAGTGGCACCATCGAAGCCTGCAAAGGTCTTGCCGAAGATGAAGATGGTGATCCCCACTATCTCAGGGTAATGGTAGTTTTGAGCTTTCCCTATTTCATGAACTTGTTCTTGGTCGACTCATGGGCCAATCGACTGACTTTTGGAACTGCAGCGCTGCTACTTCCGACACTTTGGCGAGAGCCGAAGACCACGAGATGGAGGATGCTGCAACCTCGAACCCAGGTATGACTCCTGCATTGCCGTTTTTAGTCGACTGACTCATTGTCTCTAATTTTGATTCTTTCTGCAGCTTCGTCTAACATTGTTATTGACCTTCCTAACGACGACGACGAAGAACCACCGAGGCAAAGGAGGAGCAAGAAAACGCCTGCTGGCAAGGCGACTCGAGATGTGCCAGCACCCAAGACATTGGCCGTGGAGGGAGACAATGCCACTCGACCCACCGTAACCTTCGCGGTGCCGTTGACGAGTGCTCGCCCTTCATCGTCGAGTGCTGCTCAACCCTCGCTTTTCTCCACCTACCCCGATCCAGAAGACCAAGCCAGTGCTGCTAGAGAAGTGATACGCCAAGCGGGGGTCATGATGGAGAAAGTGAAGGCGATACGAGAAGCTAGCCAGGCAGCCTATGACGCCAGTTCAGCTCTTCAGAGTAATGTTTAGGTCAGTCGGTCACTGCCTGATCTATTAGGATATGATATCTGTAAACTCTTCTTTCTACAATTCTTAGAGTTTGTCCTGCACCCACTGGGTGTGTCGATTGATATTCCGGGTTAGTGGGGGCACACTGAGTCCACCCACTGGGTGTAGTCCCCAAGGCTATGGTGGACTGCTGGCAGTCGACCATAGTCTTTATGCTTTGAGTTTTTCTTTGCTCGACAAGGTCGAATAGATTCATAGACCGGTGGGGGCACGCTGAGTGCACCCACTGGGTGTAGTCCCCGAGACTTTGGTCGACTGCTGGCAGTCGACTATAGTCTAAAGAACATTGCCTCTCTTTTTTTTTCCGGTCGACTGGTCGACTCTTGATGAAACTAGTGGGGGCACGCTGAGTGCACCCACTGGGTGTAGTCCCTGAGACTATGGTCAAATGTTTGTATCCGGCTGTAGTCTTAGAAACGCTATGATTTTTCCTTACTCACTCGGAAGTGAATTGTCTTTGACGTATGTCGATTGGTTCTTCGTAGAAATCCTGTGACCTTGCGGCTCGTTATACTGAGTTGGAGAACAAACACATTCAGCTCGAGCTCGATCTGAAACTGGCCCAAGAGAACTTGACGACGGTGGAGGAGGAAGCTAAAGGTATGCTTGGTGAGGCCTTTGACGACTGCTTTTGCCTCTCACTTGTTTCCGAATCTAATCTCACCGTAACTTTGTAGGCAAAGTGAGGGACGCCCTAAAGAAACAAGAGCTTGACTTGGCTGAGATGCAAAAAACTGCTTTCGAGAAGACCAGGCTAGCGGATGAGAAGCTGGCTTCAGTGACTAAGCTTGAAGAAGAAAACACCAATCAGAAAGCTGCTCTTGATGCTGCCAACCAGGAGGTCACTCGACTGAAAAGCGACAAGACCACCCTCAACGACAAGGCCAGTGAGTTGAAGAGAAAGAAGAATGATCTAGAGGCTTATCTGGGTGGACTCGCCAAGAAGTTGTTCCTCATGCTTGAAGGTAATCGTTTGTATCAAACAAATATTTTACTTGTGACCTCGGACTATTTGTCTTGACTCAGTGGTTGTGCTTGCAGAATTTTGTCAGAACTTTGAAGAGGAGACTGGTCGGCTGGAAGTAAACCTGGACCCCATCAACTCTCTGTGAAAGATGAAGTCGCCATGAACGTGCTCCGACTTGAATCTCGTGTTGCTGCCGTCATCGATTATCTCGTAAGGCTGAAGGTCGCAACTTCCCGCATCGACACAATACTCTGGCCAAGAGAGACACTCCAGAACGACCTCGAGTCTCTGATGACTCGACTGAATGAGGTTCCAAGTCGAGTGCAGGAGTGGAAGAAGTCTTCAGCCAGGTGCGGCGTAGATGTTGCTCTATCTCTGGTCCGCGTTCACTGCAAGGATGCACGAGAGGACAAGATGGTGGCCCTCAGGGTGGCTAACACCAAGAAGCATGATTTCCGATCTTTCATGGAGACCTTCATTGCTGCAGCCACTCGGATTGCAGATGGGATCGACCTTGATGAGTTTGTTGCGCCTTCCAGCCCTCCACAGGAGGGGTAAAAACATCTGAGCTTGATACTTTAAATTTGCCTCGGTATGCCGAGTGGGTTTTGTAACCGATAAACATTAACAGGCTTAGCGCCTGAGCACTATTGGTTCCGTTAGGTATTATCCGAACTTGGGTTCGTCACTGAATATGCTTGCATTTGGTTTGAGGCGTCCTTTGCAGGTTGAAGCAAAGCGCTTATTGCCATCGGCTTGCATCCTAATTCACTTAGGCGAGTATTGGGCTGCAGCTAAGTCCCCGAGTGAGAGGTTTGCCCTCCACTCGGTAGGATTTTTGATACTTAGGCGAGCACTGGGCTGCAGCTAAGCTCCCGAGTGGGAGGTCTGCTCTCCACTCGGTAGAATTTCAGATACTTAGGCGAGCACTGGGCTGCAGCTAAGCCCTTCCGAGTGGGAGGTCTGCTCTCCACTCGGTAGGGTTTCAGATACTTAGGCGAGCACTCTGCTGCAGCTAAGCCCTTCCGAGTGGGAGGTCTGCTCTCCACTCGGTAGGGTTTCA
>NC_041381.1:514741002-514756044 GCF_002162155.2 Triticum dicoccoides | reverse complement strand
TTTCAGATACTTAGGCGAGCACTGGGCTGCAGCTAAGCCCCCGAGTGGGAGGTTTGCTCTCCACTCGGTAGGATTTCAGATACTTAGGCGAGCACTGGGCTGCAGCTAAGCCCCCGAGTGGGAGGTTTGCTCTCCACTCGGTAGGGTTTTTGAATTGGTGGCGCAGCTAGGAAGGAGAGGGTAGCAGTCGACCTGCACCTCGTCCTCCTTGTAGAATGCATGTTGTACTTGTACTTAGGTGAGTTCTTGGACTGCAGCTAAGCCCTCGAGTGGGAGGTTTGCTCTTCACTCGGTAGGATTTCAGATACTTAGGCGAGCAGTGGGCTGTAGCTAAGCCCCCGAGTGGAAGGTTGGCTTGCCACTCAGTAGGATTTTATTTATCTTAGGCGAGTACTTGGACTGCAGCTAAGCCTCCGAGTGGAAGGCTGGCTTACCACTCGATAGGATTTTATTTATCTTAGGCGAGTACTTGGACTGCAGCTAAGCCTCCGAGTGGAAGGCTGGCTTACCACTCGGCAGGATTTTATTTATCTTAGGCGAGTACTTGGACTGCAGCTAAGCCTCCGAGTGGAAGGCTGGCTTACCACTCGGTAGGATTTTATTTATCTTAGGCGAAACGGATTTCGCAGCTAAGCCTTCGTGTGGGAGACTGGCTCGCCACTCGGTTAGAATTTTTTTTACAGACTTAGGCGAATCGGATTCGCAGCTAAGCCACCCACTAGGGGATTGTTTTATATGGACAAAAGTAATAACAATCACTGGGAAAACTATAAAGCTCTTGTCTTTGATAAATAAACTACAGGAGTACTTTTATTACAACTCATCCGAGTGAATACTTAAGTGTAAAAGGGGCGGAGAAGCTCCGCGTTCCAAGCTCGGGGCTCGTCGATCTGATGCTCGACGTTGTAAAGACGGTATGCTCCACTGTGGAGAACCTTGGTGATGATGAAGGGACCTTCTCAAGAAGGAGCAAGCTTGTGTGGTTTCTGCTGGTCCACTCGGAGAACTAAATCTCCTTCCTGGAAGGCTCGACTCTTCATGTTTTTGGCGTGGAAGCGATGCAAGTCTTGTTGATAAATGGTCGATATGATCAGGGCCATCTCTCTTTCTTACTCTAAAAGGTCGACTGCGTCCTGTCGCGCTTGTTCTGCTTCTGCTTCAGTGTAGAGCTCAACTCGAGGAGCATTATGGAGGAGGTCACTCAGTAAGACTGCTTCAGCCCCGTAGACCAAGAAGAATGGAGTTCTCCTAGTCGACCTGTTGGGCGTGGTCCTTAAGCCCCAAAGCACTGAGGGAAGTTCGTCGACCCATGCCCCAGCCGCATGCTTAAGATCACGCATTAAACAGGGTTTCAACCCTTTGAGGATCAAACAGTTGGCTCGTTCAGCTTGTCCATTCGACTGTGGGTGAGCGACTGAAGCGTAGTCGACTCGTGTGCCCTGGGATGTGCAGAAGGCTCTAAACTCTTCGGAGTCGAAGTTTGACCCGTTGTCAGTGATGATGCTGTGCGGGACCCCATATCTGAATATCAATTCTCTGATGAAGCTGACAGCAGTACCGGCATTGAGGTTCTTGATGGGTTTAGCTTTGATCCACTTAGTGAACTTGTCGACTGCTACCAGCACATGGGTAAAACCGCTTCTGCCTGTTCTCAAAGGACCGAACATATCCAAACCCCACACTGCAAAGGGCCAGAAGAGTGGTATAGTCTTCAAAGCTGACGCGGGCTTGTGTGACATATTGGAATAAAATTGACATCCCTCGCACTTGTCGACTATCTCCTTCGCCATTTCATTCGCTCTTGGCCAATAGAACCCGGCTCGGTATGCTTTGGCCACGATGGTCCGAGAGGACGCATGATGGCCACAAGTCCCCGAGTGGATGTCATTGAGAATCATTCGACCTTCCTCCGGTGTTATACATTTCTGGCTGACTCCAGTCGCACTTTCTCTGTATAACTGACCTCTCATGACGGTGAAGGCTTTGGACTGGCGGACGATCTCTCGAGCTTCTTCTTCATTCTCGGGGAGTTCCTTCCTCAAAATATAGGTGATATAGGGCACTGTCCAATTAGGAATGATGACCAAAACTTCCATGATTAAGTCGACCACCGCTGGGACCTCGACTTCAGTCGGATCTGTGGCGCTTTTAGGCTGCGGGGCTTCTTCAGTGAAAGGATCCTCTTGAACCGATGGTGTGTAGACATGTTCCAAAAACACGCCAGTCGGAATGGCTTCCCTCTTGGAACCTATCTTTGCCAAGTCATCGGCTGCTTGATTTTTCAGTCGGGGAACGTGATGGAGTTCTAACCCTTCGAATTTCTTTCCAAGCTTCCTCACTGCATTGTAGTATCCAGTCATGGCTGGGCTTCTCACATCCCACTCCTTCATCACCTGATTGACCACCAAATCTGAGTCGCCGTAAACCATAAGGCGACGGACGCCGAGTGAAATGGCCATGCGCAACCCATACAACAGTGCTTCATATTCTGCTTCATTGTTGGAGGAATCAAAGTGGATCTGGAGCACATATCTGAGCTTATCTCCTCGGGGAGAAACCAAAACTACCCCAGCACTAGAACCATTTAACATCTTAGAGCCATCAAAGAAAATGGTCCAATGCTCCGAGTGAACTTGAGTCGGTTGCTGCTGTTCAATCCACTCGACAAGGAAATCTGCTATAGCCTGGGACTTAATGGCTTTCTTTGCCTCGAATTTGATATCAAGGGGAAGGAGTTCAATCGCCCATTTAGCCACTCGACCAGTTGCATCTCTGTTGTGCAGAATCTCTGACAATGGTGCGTCGCTGACGACTGTAATGTCATGATCAGAGAAATAATGAGCAACCTTCTTCATGGTCATGTAGATCCCATATACGAGCTTCTGATAATGAGGATATCTTTGCTTTGATGGGGTCAAAACTTCAGAGAGATAATACACTGGGTGCTGAACTTTGAAGGCTTTCCCTTCTTCTTCCCGCTCGACCGTAAGTACTGTACTGACAACTTGTCCTATGGTTGCAATATAAAGCAATAGAGGCTCTTTGCTGATTGGAGCAGCAAGCACCGGCTGGGTGGAGAGCAGAGTTTTTAACTCGGCAAACGCTGCATCAGCTTCTGGAGTCCACTCGAACTTGTCTGCCTTCTTCATCAGTCGGTAAAGGGGCAACGCCTTTTCACCGAGTCGAGAAATGAATCAACTTAACGTGGCCAAGCATCCAGGAAGCTTCTGGACATCGTGCACACGCACAAGGCGTTTCATTCGGAGTATGGTGCCAACTTTTTCTGGGTTAGCATCGATTCCTCGTTCGGAAACGAGAAAATCGAGTAACTTCCCGCCAGGTACTCCGAATGTGCACTTTGAAGGATTGAGCTTGATATCATACCTCCTGAGATTGGCAAATGTTTCAGCTAAGTCAGTCAATAGGTCGGAACCCTTTCGCGACTTGACCACGATATCATCCATGTATGCTTCCACATTCCGACTGATTTGAGTGAGTAAACACTTTTGAATCATTCTCATGAACGTGGCTCCGGCATTCTTGAGGCCGAATGGCATGGTGATATAGCAGAAGCACCGGAATGGGGTGATGAAAGCTGTTTTGATTTCGTCGGGCCCATACAGACAGATCTGATGATACCCGGAATAAGCGTCTAGAAAAGATAATCTCTCGCACCCTGTGGTCGAGTCGACAATTTGGTCGATGCGAGGGAGAGGAAAATGATCTTTCGGGCAGGCCCGATTGATATGTTTGGAATCAATGCACATACGAAGGGAATTGTCCTTTTTGGGAACCATAACGACATTGGCGAGCCACTCGGAGTGGTATATCTCTTGGATGAACTCTGCTGCAAGGAGTCGAGCCACCTCTTCGCCAATGGCCTTTTCCTTCTGAATGGCGGACCGTCGAATATGTTCTTTAACAGGTTTTGCCTTTGAATCGACTCTAAGGCGATGCTCAGCCAGTCCCCTGGGAACACCTGGTGTCGGTCTCAAAACCGGCGGATCTCGGGTAGGGGGTCCCGAACTGTGTGTCTAGGCGGATGGTAACAGGAGACAAGGGAAACGATGTTTTACCCAGGTTCGGGCCCTCTTGATGGAGGTAAAACCCTACGTCCTGCTTGATTGATATTGATATTGTGGATGTTTACAAGTGTGGATCTACCACGAGATCAAGGAGGCTAAACCCTAGAAGCTAGCCTATGGTATGATTGTAAGGGTTGTTGTTGTGTTGTCCTACGGACTAGAGCCATCCGGTTTATATAGACACCGGAGATGGCTAGGGTTACATAGAGTCAGTTACAATGGTAGGAGATCTACATATCCGTATCACCAAGCTTGCCCTCCACGCCAAGGAAAGTCCCATCCGGACACGGGACGAAGTCTTCAATCTTGTATCTTCATAGTCTTGGAGTCCGGTCGATGATGATGATAGTCCGGCCGATGATAGTTCGGCCGATGATGGTAGTCCGGCTATCCGGACACCCCCTAATCCAGGACTCCCTCACCTGGCATGTCAGCTGGCTTCCATGCGAAGATGTCCCAGTTCTCACGGAGGAACTGGATGAGCGCTTCTTCCTATTTAGATTCGAGTGTAGTGGAAATATGGGTCGGAGCTGCATTGGGGTCAGTCGGGTGGATGTGAACTGGCTTCGTCTCACCGGACGAATGAAATGCTGACTCTGTGGCGGGCTTGTTGGCCCGCAGTAAATCACTCGGATCTGCGTTCTTCTTGTATCCTTCTAGCTCTATCACTGTTATCTGGTCATCCGCAATCGTTGAGCCTTTCTGGAAACACTCTTCTGCTTTCTTCCGGTTACCAGTGATGGTGATCACGCCTTTGGGGCCAGGCATCTTTAACTTGAGGTACATGTAACATGGTCGAGCCATGAAGCGGGTGTAGGCTGGTCTTCCCAAGATAGCGTGGTAGGCGCTCTGGAAATCCACGATTTCAAATGTCAGCTTCTCTTTGCGGAAATGCTTCGAGTCGCCGAACACCACATCTAGAGCTATTTGGCCGAGTGACTCAGCCTTCTTTCCTGGGATGACTCCGTGAAAACTCATGTTGCTGGAACTGAGCCTGGACATCGGAATGCCCATTCCCTTGAGCGTCTCTGCATACAGTATGTTCAACCCGCTGCCGCCATCCATCAATACCTTCGTCAGTCGAGTGCCTTTGACGACTGGGTCGACCACCAGTGCTTGCCTCCTAGGGGTGGCAATATGAGTAGGATGGTCTGACTGGTCGAAAGTAATGGGAGTTTGTGACCATCTCAGATAGTTTGGTGTCGCCGGTGCGACCATATTGACTTCACGGTTGATCACTTTCAGTCGACTTTTGCTCTCTAGATCATCAAAAATCATCAGAGTGGAGTTGACATGAGGGTACTCTCCATCACTGTCCTGCTTGTCCTCGGCCTTGTCTGACTCCTTCTCTTTGTCCTTCGGCTATTTCCCTTGGAACTGCTGGATTAAGAGCCGGCACTGGCGAGTGGTATGCTTTGGGTAGATGAAGTTACCCTCTTCGTCTTTCTTCGTGTGGATATGACACGGTACGTCCATCACATCATTACCATCCTTATCTTTTACCTTCTTGGGGTTCCAAGATCCTTTGGGCTTCCCTTTAAATTTGCCCTGTGTCACGGCTAGAGCCTCTCCAGAAGCTGCTGGCTCGGCCTTCCGCTTTTGCTTCCGACTGGAGTTTCCTTTATCCGACTGACTCGGCTTGTACTTGCCGCTCCGGAGTCAGTCCTCTTCTTCGCCGTTGGCGTACTTTGTGGCTATTTCCATCATCCGACTCAGGGTCATGTCTCCAGTTCGACCAAACTTCAGGCTCAACTCTCTGTTCTTGACGCCATCTTTGAAGGCGCAAACCGCTTGATGGTCTGACACATTCTCTACAGTGTGATGCAAAGTGATCCACCTCTGGATGTAATCCCTCAGTGTTTCACGCGACTTTTGTACACAAACTTGTAGCTCAGTCAATCCAGCAGGTCAATTGCAAGTTCCCTCAGACGTCCTGACAAACACTCGAGAAAGATCTTCCCAGGTGTAAATGCTGCTGGGAGCTAACTGATTCAACCATGCCCTGGCTGAACCCCCTAGCATAAGTGGCAAATGTTTCATGGCCACCTCATCATTACCGCCACCAATCTGAACAGCCACTCGGTAGTCTTCGAGCCAAGTTTCAGGCTTAGACTCTCCGGTGAACTTATTCACCCCAGTCGCCAACCTGAAGTTGGGGGTATCACTGCGGTTCTGATCGCTCTGCTAAAACATTCTGGACCTGAAGCGTGGACTCGGCTGCTTGTGGGCACATCTCTGTCATGACCACCTCTATGAGCTCTGTTTCGGTCGACCAAACCTTGCACGATGATGGATCTCGCGTCAAAGCCTGGCTCTCTGGGGTCGACTTGAGCTCTCCGCCCAACACTGAGCTGGCGTCTGTCATCTTGCTGCCGATGGGCGTTAGACCCACTTCTCGGACGAGGGGTGGGCACTCGACGCCTGTCATCACGATCAAATTGATCATCATAGTGGTCCCGCCGGCCTTCACGTCCCATGCGCCTCGGAGGCGACCTTGGACTGTGAGCCGACTGAACAGAATTCGCAGCGACAGATCGACTGTGAATCCTGTTACGTGATTGTGACACAGCTGAATTCTGATCTCCTGCTGCCCGGAGCAAATCTCTGATCTGCATCAAGCCTCTTCCAGCCTCTGACTGAGAGGGCTGAATTGAGTCCACTATGCGGGCTGCAGCTGCCAAATTCTGAACCGGGGTTCGATATACCTGAGTTGGTTGCGGAAAGAGCTGGCGTCGATTGGAGTTAGTCGCTCGTTGACGCGCACGCTCGTCGAGTGCTCGCTGAAGGTTCTCCTGTCGAGTGCGTTCAGCCAGGTTGGCTAAACGCGCCTCTTCTAGGGCACGAGCCTCAGGAGTTTCTCCTGCAATGGGAGTATGCAGGGCATCCATGTTCCGGCGGCGAAGTTCTTCCCTCTGCTAGGAAGTGAGTGGCTCGGGTTGGTACTCTTCATGGGCTTGAGCAGGGTCGTCCTCGTCGTCCATCCCATCACCACGGGGGAAACCGGGAGGACTACGGGGCCCGTTGACCATCAGGACCTCCGCCGCCGGATCACTGCTATCGCACTCGGATGCAGTCTCTACGGAGCCAGTCGACAGGTCGAATAGGCCGTAGAGATATTCGTCGGGCTCAATCGCCGCGACTTGGGTGGTGGCCGATTGGCGAGCCACTGCGTGTCTCACCCATCGCTGGATCCTCGACCGACCGAAGCGCTTGCGCTGGCGGGAGACAGGGAGGGAGGACGGCGCAGGAGTCGACCGGTATGGGGTCGACGGCTGCCGCAGCAAGACGCCGCAGACACACGCCCGAAAGTGCGTCGCCCCGCGGATGGGGAGCGCGTCGATGTCGAGTGGTGCCTCCTGGAGCCAAGCGGAGTCGTCGGCGATGAAAGTGAGCGCACCGAGACGGATCTCGTGGCCCTCGACCAGAGCTCCACCGGAAACCATGATGAAGGCGAACGGACAAATTGCAACTTCTCCAAAAAAGTCGCTAAGACACCTGCCCCACGGTGGGCGCCAACTGTCGTGGTTCTAAGTCTGACAGTAGAATGGGGGGTAAGTATGGAAATGCAAGGTCCTAGCTATGGAGTAGTTGTACACACGGGTGTTTAGCGAGTTCAGGCCCTTCTCTGAGGAAGTAACAGCCCTACGTCTCGGAGCCCGGAGGCGGTCGACTGATCTCTGTGTATATGAGTTATAGGGGTGCAAACCCTTCTACCAGTGGAGGGGGGTGGCTTATATAGAGGATGTCAGGACCCCAGCCAGCCCACGTAGAGGAGGGTTAAAGTACATTAAGGTCGGGCGTTATTGGTAACGCCCTACATAAAGTGTCATCATGACCATTAAGACTACTTAATTACAGACCGTTTGGATACAGCATAGATCTTGAACTTCTGATGGTCGAGTGTGTCTTCATGGTCGAGTGTCTTCTAACCGGTCGAGTGGAGTCTCCCTTGGTCGAGTAGAGCTTCTCTGGGTCGACTGGAAGGTAGCTTCGAATGATGATGTCCTTGGGTATGGTATCCTAGGTAGGTCCATGACCCTACCCTAGGTACATAACCTCATCAACTAGTCCACCAAAGAGTTGTTACACAACATTCTAAGCAGATTCAATGCTATGTTGAATTACTTGATCTGTTATTTTCAATCTAGAAATTCTTTTTCCTCCATTTTCATATTGACTTCCTACATCCAGTAGAATCAATAGTTTCAACTTTTCATCTTTCTAAATTTGAATGATTCAAATTTGAACTCTAAGCTTCACTTGATCATATCTTGTAAACTGTAGCGCTTTTTCAATTGATTCCTTTTTCGAAATGAATCCCTAGGCATAATCTAACATCTTGAGCCATCACCACACTTTTTCACCGAAATTAGTATCTGATCTTGCAAAATAATTTGATTTGGTTCTTTTGGAGTTTTTGCAATCTTCCTTTGCATTTTTTTGGGTCTTTGAGTGATTGCTTCAGTGTGGATAAAATTGCTTAGTTACGATAGATTGATCGGAGTGTGACGAGTAGAATTATCTAGAATTATCAGTGCGAAGAATCTTCATCAACAGTACAAGGCAAGTTCACACTTTGATCATACTTTTCAATACCCAGTTTTTACAATGCATTAGTTTCACCCTCAAAGATTGCGTGAGTAGGATTTGGCACATGTGGTTTTGCTATGTAGTTCATGAGGTAGGAACCTATTACCTTTGATCACCCCGGAAATATACGTTATGCTCATAAATTTCTTAGCCATGCTCGTAGACAGGGGGAGGGGTATGTGAGATTCATGCAAGTTATGAGAGAAATAATAATTAAGGGAAAGTTTAAGGTGGCAACATTAACTCACATCTGGGTGGAATGGTTGGGGCACCCTGGAGAAACTAGTGGCTTGCCTGGGCACCTGGAGAAATCGGTGTTTGCCCTAGGGGATCCCGAAGTACCCATGTGATTACCGTATGGAATGCCACCCATGCTCAAAGGGATCATATGATATTTCATGCCTAGAAACTTCCATGTGCAGCCACAAGCCATTATGGGCTCTGGCATACTTGTGTAAGTTGTGGGAAACCTTTCCATGATAAGCTAGCAGATGTAGGGGAATTGTAGGTGTACCGGCCTATCTATCGGTTAAGGAGACCTCTTTGGAAAGACAATGTCTCGATCAACCGCTTCTCAAACAACAAGTAGTGTGAGGAATTCAACGAAAGAGATCGAGTCTTGTGGGGAAAAGTGCGCAAACCTCTGCAGAGTGTACAAAGTAATCATGATTAGTTGTGTCCCCAGTTAAGGACATTTTGAGTATCTAGAAGTGAATTATTTGTTGATCTCATCACTTGATTTAATTAATGTATTGGGTTATTAATAATTTGGGGATTTTTGGGATTGAGTTGGAGGAACCTTCTCAATAATGGCATAAACTTGGTAGTGAATAAAACATTTATTCCTTTGTTGTAGGGAAAACTTATCTTTATGCAAAATTAAACTTAGAGCCTCCACCAGCCAAATATACATGTAGTGATAGATATTGTTCATCATTATTATGTGGTGTGAATTTGCCAGTACATTCAACGTACTGACCTACACGGCTGCAACGTCTCATGTTGCAGGAATTATTCGACGAGTAAGTGATACGTTAGGGTTGTGATGGCTACACTCAACTTTGTCATCGGTGTTGTTGGGACTCCACAACCTTGTTGTTACTTCTGCTATACTATTTGAGGTAATAGTATTTATGTTATTTTATACATGTAATTTACCTCTATTATAAATCCTCGAGTACTGTGTGTGTCAGCATAACAATTCAGGGATGACACTTAAGCACAGAGACTTCGATCCATCTGGGTCGGGTCGCAACAAGATGGTATCAGAGCACATGTTGACTGTAGGACGTGACCCCTAGAAACTGGCAAGCCCTTAGGAGATGATTTCTCTAAAACTTTATTTTCAAGAGGACTCTTTAACTCTCATATTTTCTATTCTTTACCAAATCTTTCCTCTCACCTAAAATTGTTAGACCATACTCTTTCCTCCTTTTCACCACACGAAGATTCAACAGATGAGCCCAATCCAAGAAGGACAAGATTCAGACAACTAAGAAAACTCCAGAATAAAGAGGATTTCACCGTGCATTAGAAGTGTTGAAGCTACAACAGTGGATATTCCGAAGATTTGAAGAGTTTGACAACTTTGAAGATTTATTGACCTTTAGAAGACCAAACCCATGTTATATACTTACGTTAGATGCGATGATTATCAGCTGTCATTTGTTTGATGTTTTTCCGATGGCCACAAAATAAAACACATCTCTTGAAAACTATTGTTTGTATGGTGTGTATCCCTCTCTATCTCTCTTCTCTCACCCCAAAACCCTTGGAACCAATAGAGGATGAATGAAGATGGACTTGTATTCTCTGGACCGATGACCTAGCCGGAGGCAGAGCTATGGACACAAAAAATTAAGGATCACTTCAGGAAAAATTTGATTGCAAGGAAGTATGAGGTTCAATACGATCTTCAGTACCTTACAAAAAGTGTTGCAACATGGTTGAAAATGCATCAATGAATATAAGGATGTAATGGAGCAAAAAGTTGGGAGGAATTCAAGAAGACTATGTTAAAATCCTGTCTCATCCGAAAGCATGGTGATAACCCGAAGAAGAAACCTTGTGCCTGCAGGATTTGTGGAGAGATAGGACACACCCAGGAGGCGCACAAGGATGAATGCTCTCATTGTGAAGAAAGTCACCCTGCTGAAGAATGCCCAACAAGGCAGATTACTTGTTTCTTGTGTGAAGGGACTACCCACTTCCCTGCTCAGTGTCACATTTACCCCAAGGTACAACGAACTATCCAGTAGAAGTAAGAAGCAATGAAAGAAGCCCTCATGGAAATTTTAGTAGAACCTGCGATGAAGGAAGATTTTGAGGACACACCCGGAGAAGATTCAATTAAAATTGACACCAAGTCATGCTATTCATGTGGAGAAGAAGGACACATCTCCCAGTATTGTCCAAAAGAGTATCTAGTAGAATCCCCGACAGTGGAATAAGATTATGCCCCACAGGAAATAGAAGTCTTTATTGGTACAGTAAAGTCCAGGAAGAGAAATAGAATGTATCTTAAGAACAACCCAATTTCTACAAAGAAGGACCTGAGTCATATCACATGTTACAGGTGCAAGGATTTAGGTCATTACGCGTATAACTGTCCGGAGAAGAAGCTAAAAAAATCCAAGGAGCCTACAGAATCACAAAGAAACCCCGAGACATGTCGGAAGTCAATTTTTTTCGTTGCAAAGAAGCGGGACATTTTGCTAGGGAATAATGTTCAGATCAGATGAAAGCTGGAGCTGAGTAGTTGAGATTTTGATATGGATAATAAGAGTAGTAGAAAGTAATTTTATTTTCATAAGTTCGATGAGTTGAATTATGTAATGGGTGCTCAGAGATTGTAATAAATTCATGAAATCAATAGAGTTCAGGTGTCATGATTTCATACATTGAATTTTATGAGTTGTTACTCTATGAACAAAGTTTTTGACCATTTTCGAGGATATGAGAAATATGGTCTATAGAAGAATTTGTGCATTTCAAGGGAGGTAGTACCCTGTGATGACACTTTACCCCTGGAAAGGATAATGATATTCCACGGAGTGGACTTTGGACAAAATAAGTATGAGTTTTATCTCGATATGTGGGATACCCCAAGAATATGAAGGGATGAAGTAATATTGGATATAAAGGAGGTATGATGTTGGGAATATGGAACAATTGTAACCCCAGGATGAGTTAAAGCTATACATGTGTTGAAGTGCGCCCATAAACCACATGCCCATTAATTAATAAGGATCAAGTACTCCCTGAAAGAAGAAATTTCGGAAGAAGTTGTGATTTGATCGGCTGACATTTCTTAGGAGGATACGAAAACCCGAGAGTTGTGAAGAACAATAGATGTTTTGTTCAGCTTGCAGAAGCAATGGATATATCTGAACTCAGTTCATCGAGAAGAGAAATTCTGCAATGCTTGTGAGGATGACCGAGTGTTAGAATGTGAGATTCACTAAACCATAGACAAGGTAATGATTTGGGTGTGGAATGGATTGATCACCATGCTGACTTACTCTTATTATTCGCCTCTAGTATATGGGATGGTAAATCTGAGTGACTTATCCATAGTAGAGAGAGGATGATATCAAAAACCTTGTTTGAACCTTAGAATGGCACTACTAGGGAAACCCCTAGTAGTAGCGCGGGTTTAATGCCCACTAGTAGCATGGGACACCGTGCTACTAGTAAGGCGCTACAGCTATTACTTAGCAATAGCGCGTGCACGTGCTACTGCTAAGACATATAGCCGCAGCGTGTGTTCACTCCCGCGCTATGCTACCTCTTGAGCACTGCGTTGGATTTCCCCGAAGAGGAGAGGATGATGCAGTAAAGTAGCGTAAGTATTTCCCTCGGTTTTTGAGAACCAAGGTATCAATCCAGTAGGAGATCAGGCATGAGTCCCTCATACCTACACAAAACGATAGCTACTCACAACCAACGTGATTAGGGGTTGTTAATCCCTTCACGGTCACTTACGAGGGTGAGATCTGATAGAGATGATAAATAATATTTTTGGTATTTTTGATATAGAGATGCAAAGTAAAAAAGCAAAAGGCAAAGTAAAAACAAAGCAAGTAATAAAGTAATGGAGATTGATATGATGAGAATAGACCCGGGGGCCATAGGTTTCACTAGTGGCTTCTCTCAAGAGCATAAGTATTCTACGGTGGGTGAACAAATTACTGTTGAGCAATTGATCGAAAAGCGAATAATTATGAGATTATCTAGGTATGATCATGTATATAGGCATCACGTCCGAGACAAGTAGATTGAAACGATTCTGCATCTACTACTATTACTCCACTCATCGACCGCTGTCCAGCATGCATCTAGAGTATTAAGTTAAAAACAGAGTAATGCCTTAAGCAAGATGACATGATGTAGAGGGATAAATTCATGCAATATGATAAAAACCCCATCTTGTTATCCTCGATGGCAACAATACAATACATGCCTTGCAACCCTTTCTGTCACTAGGTAAGGACACCGCAAGATTGAACCCAAAGCTAAACACTTCTCCCATTGCAAGAACTACCAATCTAGTTGGCCAAACCAAACGGACAATTCAAAGAGACTTGCAAAGATAACTCAATCATACATATAAGAAATCAGAGAAGAATCAAATATTATTCATAGATAAGCTGGATCATAAACCCACAATTCATCGGTCTCAACAAACACACCGCAAAAAGAAGATTACATCGAATAGATCTCCACAAGAGAGGGGGAGAACATTGTATTGAGATCCAAAAAGAGAGAAGAAGCCATCTAGCTACTAGCTATGGACCCGAAGGTCTGAAGTAAACTACTCACACTTCATCGGAGAGGCTATGGTATTGATGTAGAAGCCCTCCATGGTAGATGCCCTCTCCGGCGGAGCTCCGGAACAGGCCCCAAGATGGGATCTCGTGGATACAGAAAGTTGCGGCGGTGGAATTAGGTTTTTTGGCTCCGTATCTGATCTGACGGAGGTACGTAGGTATATATAGGAGGAAGGAGTACGTCGGTGGAGCAATAGGGGGCTCACGAGGCAGGGGGCGCGCCCAGGGGGACGGCGCCCTCCACCCTCGTGACCTCCACGGCTGTTCCTTTGAGCAGGGTCCATGTCTCCTGGATCACGTTCGGTGAGAAAATCACGTTCCCGAAGGTTTTATTCCGTTTGGACTCCGTTTGATATTCTGTTTCTTCGAAATACTGAAATAGGCAAAAAACAACAATTCTGGGTTGGGCCTCCGGTTAATAGGTTAGTCCCAAAAATAATATGAAAGTGGAAAATAAAGCCCAATATAGTCCAAAATAGTAGGTAAAGTAGCATGGAGCAATCAAAAATTATAGATACGTTGGAGACGTATCACGCTACTGCTATTCTTGCTAGTAGCAGCATGTTTACTATCCATCGCTACTAGTATTCTTTTTTTCATTTTTTATTTTTAGTGTATTTATACGCTGTTATACAAATTTTGGTACAATACCAATTATGAGGTTTATATCATTATGTCCATATCAGTGTGTCAAATGAAGGTGGATTAAGTTCAAGTGGAGGCAACATGTGGTGCATGTCAAAAGTATACTACTAATCCAAACTTGATCTAGTTTGGACTAGTAGTACTTTCGACGTGCACCACATATTGCCTCCACTTGAATCTAATCCACCAGCACAAGCTATTTAATCATCATCATAGTCATTACCACTAACAGTAGCTATTTAATCATCATAGTCATAGTGTAGCATACATCATCATCTTCAAACTCATTCTAGCTAGCTAATCACCACCAACACTAGCTGCGGTAGCTATCTAATCACCACCAACACTAGCTAATAATAATCATCATAGTCATTACCACCAACACTAGCTATTTAATCATCATAGTCATAGTGTAGCACCATCATCATCTTCAAACTCATTTCTAGCTAGCTAATCACTTGTGACGCCCGGATAATTAGGCTACAGTGATTCCACGCGAATGATGCCACGTCACCACGATTACTGCTGCTAAGCTATCGTTAGGACAAAACCGGTCCAAAATTCAAAATTCAAATTAGTGATAGCAATAAAAGTTTGCAAAAATTAAAACAAAAATGTTTGGATTGTACTAAATATTACAAAGGTAATTATGGTGCAACAAACCCATTTTTATAAAATGCCTAAGTAATTTAAAATGATTTAAAACAGAAGAGTAAAATAAATAAAAGGTATAAAAAACAAAAGAAAAGGGACCCCCCCAATGGGCCAACCGGCCCAGCTGACAGCCAGGCCAGCCCACTGGCCCAGCCGGCCGACCCACCCCACTCCCTTATCCCCTCACACCCGCTAACCCTAACCCCCCGTCGCCCCACTTTCCCCCCTCTCGATCCAAT
>NC_041381.1:514732852-514740524 GCF_002162155.2 Triticum dicoccoides | reverse complement strand
CTCGGCCCGCCGCCACACGTCGCTCACCGCCGTCCTCCACCTCCTCCCCGTTCCTGGACCGCGAAGTGCCCCCGACGCCATGCGCTGCACCATCGCCGCCCGGAGCTTCGCTCCTCGCTGGACCTCCCCGACCGCCTCCCCACCGGACTGCCTCCTCCACGCCGTCGTCATCCTCGGCCTCCACCACGAGCACCACTGCCCTGGACCCTACATCCCTCCGTGAGCGCCATCCCCATCTCCCTCTCTCCCCGTCGTCGCGGTTGCCGTTCTTCGCACGAGCACACGCTCACTCGCCGTCGCCCCTCGCCCGTGCGTGGCCACGCGCCTGCGCTATCCCGTCGTGGTCACCGCCCCTCTTGGCTCCAGCGCGTGCGCACCGCACGCGCCCTTCCCCGACTTCTCCCTCGCGCGCCCGCTTGCTTCGGGCGACGCCCGCTGCGTACCACCCCCCTTGAGCTCTGTCCACGCCCGCGCTCTCCTGGAGCGCGCCGGCACCCGCGCTTGCCGTCACCGGCCACGGCCACCACCGAAGCCCCCTGCTACCCGTACCTCCCGCTCGCCGGTCCGGTCCCCACTCCGGCCACCACCCGCGGCCTCCTCCTCCCCGCGCTACTCCTCATCGCTGCGCCCCACGGCCACCTCCGCTGCCTCCCTTGGCCGGCACCTTGGCCGCCGGCGCCCAGCCGTGTCGGGCCATGGCCTCTGCCTGCGGTCGGGTGCCCGTAGCGCCCGTTCGGGCCACTCCGCACCTGTCGCCCCTTATGCCCCAGGGCCTATGACATATGGGCCCGCCCTAGAACGGTTTTATAAAAAAAAGAGAATTAATAATAATAATAATAATAATAAATTTATTTAATTAATTAATTAAATTAATTAACTAGATTAATCATGTTTAGTTAACCTAATTAACTAGTTAGTTAATTAAATAGTAATTAGATTAGCTAAGTCCTAACTAACTAAGCAGTCAATGACAGGTGGGACCCACACGTCAGGTTGACCAAGTCAACTCTGTTGACTGCTGATGTCAGCATGGCATCATGCTGATGTCATTAATCTGTTTTTCGAATTAATTAAATAATTAATTAAATTTCAGAAATTAATAAAATCTTTAAATAAATCATATCTTTTAATCCGTAACTCGGATTAAAATATTTTCAACGTGAAAGTTGCTCAGAACGACGAGACGAATCCGGATACGCATCCCTTTTGTCCACCACACACCCCTAACATATCAAACTCGCAACTTTCCCCCTCCGGCTCCTCTGCCCGAAAACACAGAACACCGGGAATACTTTCCCGGATGTTTTCCCCCTTCGCCGGCATCACCTCATACTGCGTTAGGACACACCTAGCACCGCTCTTTGTCATGTCTTGCGTCGTCTTGCTTATGTTTGCACTGTATTTATTGTTTCTTCCCCCTCTTCTCTTCGGTAGACCATGAGACCGACGCTGTTGCTGCCCAGTTCCACTAGGGAGTTGACGACCCCTCTCTCTTGCCAGAGCAACCAGGCAATCCCCCCCCTTGATAACCAGATATCGCCTATGCTACACTATACTGCTTGCATTAGAGTAGTGTAGCATGTTACTGCTTTCCGTTATACCTAACCTGATGCATAGCCTGTCCTTGCTACTACTGTTGTTACCGTTACCTGCAATCCTACATGCTTAGTATAGGATGCTAATATTTCCATCTGTGGCCCTACATTCTTGTCCGTCTGTTGTGCTATACTATCGGGCCGTGATCACTCGGGAGGTGATCACGGGTATATACTATATACGTTATACATGATACATGTGGTGACCAAAGACGGGTCGGCTGGTGGAGCACCCGCGAGTGGATCTTTGTGGCGGAGCGACAGGGCAGGTTGACACCGCCTAGGAGAGAGGTGGGTCTGGCCCTGTTCGGCGTTCGCGGATATTTAACACGCTTAACGAGATCTTGGTATTTGATCTGAGTTGGCTATGAGCCTATACGCACTAACCAACTACGTGGGAAAGATATGGGCACTCGGCGTCGTGGTATCAGCCGAAGCACTTCGTGACGTCAGCGACCGAGCGGCGCGCGCCGAATTGGACTGGAACACCACTAGGCTAGGTCTGCTTTCGGCCGCCCTCGCAATGTGCAGGTGTGTTCAGGGTGATGGGCCCAGACCCCTGGGCGCCTAGGTTTAGACCAGCGTGCTGACCTCTCTGTTGAGCCTAGGTGGGGCTGCGACGTGTTGATCTTTCGCGGCCGGGCATGACCCAGGAAAGTGTGTCCGGCCAAATGGGATCAAGCGTGTTGGGTAAGTTGGTGCACCCCTGCAGGGAAGTTGATCTATTCGAATAGCCGTGGTCTTCGGTAACAGGACGACTTGGAGTTGTACCTTGACCTTATGACAACTAGAACCGGATACTTAATAAAACACACCCTTCCAAGTGCCAGATACAACCGGTGGTCGCTCTCTCTCAGGGATACGAGGAGGGGATCGCCAGGTAGGATTATGCTGGAGATGCTACCTGGAGATGCTACTTGGAGATGCTACTTGGAGATGCTACTTGGAGGACTTCAATCTACTCTCTTCTACATGCTGCAAGACGGAGGCTGCCAGAAGCGTAGTCTTCGACAGGATTAGCTATCCCCTTCTTATTCTGGCATTCTGCAGTTCAGTCCACCGATATGGCCCTTTACACATATACCCATGCATATGTAGTGTAGCTCCTTGCTTGCGAGTACTTTGGATGAGTACTCATGGTTGCTTTTCTCCCTCTTTTCCCCTTTCCCTTCTACCTGGTTGTCGCAACCAGATGCTGGAGCCCTGGAGCCATACGCCACCGTCGATGATGATTCCTACTACACTGGAGGTGCCTACTACTACGTGCAGGCCGCTGACGACGACCAAGAGTAGTTAGGAGGATCCCAGGCAGGAGGCCTGCGCCTCTTTCGATCTGTATCCCAGTTTGTGCTAGCCATCTTATGGCAACTTGTTTAACTTATGTCTGTATTCAGATATTGTTGCTTCCGCTGACTCGTCTATGATCGAGCACTTGTATTCGAGCCCTTGAGGCCCCTGGCTTGTATTATGATGCTTGTGTGACTTATTTATGTTTTAGAGTTGTGTTGTGATATCTTCCCGTGAGTCCCTGATCTTGATCGTACACATTTGCGTGCATGATTAGTGTACGATTAAATCGGGGGTGTCACAAGTTGGTATCAGAGCCAGGTTTCGATCCTTGGACCTGTGGGTTATGGGCCCACGTCGCCATTGGGTGGTATTAGGATCCTTTATTCCTCGACCTATACTCTGGGACTCTGATCTCTCTTCTATTTGGGTTAAATGAACCCCTTATTAATGATGATCGTCTGCGGCATGTGAAGACCCTGAAGATACTATTCGCTGTTAACCCAAGAACTTATGTTCATCGCATTTGCAATTCCCCTTCCACTGTCAACCCTTATGGATAACTACTTGCAGTTGTTATTCTTACATTCATCCCCAGTTGGTCTTGTTATTACCAGATACCTCGAAACACTCGTCGTTGTTTCGATAATCCTTTGAGCTTACCGCGTTGCTGTTCTTTGTCACTTGAATACCCCTATGGATAATTCTCACACTTATCGAGTATCTGCTCATCCCCCAATTGTTCATGTGTTTCACAATGGTCTTTAAAATACTATTCGATCCCCCAAAAATCCTTAGTAGCTTATTGCTCTGTCATACTTGTCTACTTGCATGATGGATGCTTTCCATATGTCTGGCAATATTCGTTAGTATCCTTAGGCATCGTCATTTTGATCCTTTTGATTCAACATGAGTGCGAATCCACGCAATCATCAGTTGATCCTTTTAAATTATCTTTTCGGCTCAGACGTCATTTTAAACAAGAGTTGGTTCTCAACCAATCCAAATGTCGTCGATAGTACCCCTAAGGCTATTCAACTTATCCACCCCTAATCAGAACATTGCTTCTGTTCCCTTAATTTGGAAATCATAATTCCTTTCCATTTGAGCTCTGGATTAGTTAGTTGTTTCTATAATCCAATGCCCTTGCATTTTTACTTCCTCTGATTGTGTGCCGATGCTCACATCAGCTCTGCTATGGATCGACAGATCCTTTAATGTATTTTATCCGACATTGTCCTTCATATTAAATAACCTTGTGAGCCTTCCCTTGGATACATAATGCCTTTGGTAAATTGTATCATCTACCTTCTCAACCTTGCTCTGCTTTCGAGCTTGTGATATTTACTCTTGAAACTTGTGGTATATGTTTCTAAGAAGCCCCATTGGGTTGAACCTATACCTTCCTTAAAAACCGTATGAACCGGAAGGTTTTGACAAGTCAACCCTTCTAGTGTTTAGCAGATAATTTTCTACCATACAACTTCTTTGAGAACGAGAAGTGAATGGAAGGTTATGCATTATGGAAGTGGGAGTAGACCTTGAACTTTGTGTTCATGCCCATGGACATGATGTAGATCTTATCATTAAAGCTTCTCTTAAATTAATTATTCCCTTGGTATAAGTACATCTTATATCTGGGATCTGGCCTTTTGCAATCATGGTTCCGACCATGATCTCCTTTAAATACCATTTCTCGTGCAAGTTTAAGCACTTGTCTTCTACAGAGTAATACCCTAGTCCAACCTCTACTTTGATTTGTCGTCGAGTATTACCCCCTTGGTATCTCAAGAATATCATGGGGCTGCATAACTTATTATGGGTTCTTCATCAACTATTATTTCTCACAGATTCCAATTTTCTCGGGTTCTGGGTTGTCGTCAATCGAGAACAACGATTCCACATTTTGGTTCGATAACCCTAAGTAATTTTCGTTGCTTACGATTTTATTAATCCTTTAAGTCTTTCCTAGCCTGATCGGCTAAATTTTAAACCGTGCTACCTGGTCCTCCTTTTCGGAGCACAATTTTCGATGATGAGCTAAACTTACGTCGATCTTCCTCGTCATATCAGTTCGCCTTGAACAACAAGCTTGATTTCAAGTTTGTGTCCTACCCATGGTTCCAATAACCTTCCGCTTCATTATTCCTTTGACTTGATGTCGTCACTGATTGATTACATCTTCATGAAATCTCTCGACAAATGTGTCGTGATTATCATCAACCTTATGAGATCTTCCAGGATATCAATTGAGTTCATGATGAGAAATACCATCCTTGCCCCTGATGATTTGTGTTACCTTTGACCACTTATTTGCCTTCCGTTCAACACAAAATTGTTCGTGTTTTGAGTTATACCTTGAGATCCCTACTATCCAGCATTTGTTCTTCCTTACCTTGGAGTATTACCATCTTTTAATATCAAGGATGTGGTGAGGATTGCTCCACCTCTTAAGAAATTCTTGGTATAGTGATACTTCTCACCATCACCATTCTTTCTTGGTCCTTGGTTGATTCCAACCGGGGTACCAACAAGTGAACTATGCTGTTTGGATTCTCTACTTCTAGCAACCCTATTGCTTTGAAGTTAATGGTCAACCGTTCATTCTTAGACTATTGATTATTGAATCACCATTCTGACATTGGTCGTGCAGCCCAACCCATATTTCGGGCGCACCTTTCAACCAATGTTTAATTGTGTATGTTGTCCTCGAGCATGCTTCGTTATATCATTTGATCGGACAAATGCTATCTCCTTATCCACATAATTGAGGAGATGCATATTTTTGGATACCTCGTTGAATTATCGCTCAGTCCGTCAGCCACTTCCTCATCCTCTCCTTGGTTAAATGATGAACCCTGGTTTCGGAACTTGCTTCCATAGTTCATTTCCTGAGAATCTTGAAATGTCTTTTTGTCTATTTGTGTTGCACCTTTTCTTCTTGGACATCCTGAGTCTGAGGTATCATGATACCAACCGGATCAGAATCTCGGTCAGACATGATGGTTGGGACAACTTTCCAGGAGTTATGATGTTGGTCCTTTGATGACCCGGTAATATGATGTCATGCCTAGCACCCCCCCCCCCCGGCTGGAGGACCTATCATTATAATTCCTTTTGCAAGGATAACCATTCTTCCTGGAGGAAACTGTAAAACTTATTTTATAAGTTGCTCCTGATGGATCATTTGTGTATCCAAAGTCAGACCCTTGATTGAAACACCATATCATTGCTACCTCGAAGCATGACTATGATACCCCGCTCATCAACAAGAACATTGGAGGCGCGATGCTAAATGTTTCTTGGTCAGTTATCCAAACACCATTGTATGGGTAACATCTTGATTAATCCTTGCCTCTTTATCTGAATGGTCGGGTACTTGCTCTCCTACCCTGTATGCCATGTTCTGCTTGCCCATGAGAAGGATATACTCCTAATAATTGTGTGTAATCACAATTTTTCTTTTCATTGGTCTGTTTAATCTGATAATCATGTTTTCCTTTCCATTCTTTTGTTTAACCTTTCCTGTAATCTAACTTAATTGAGCAGAAATAATTCCCTGCTTAGGTAAGCACCTTGTGGTACCACTCTGTCTGTAAGACCCTGTTACTATTGTTGATGACATTCCGGTAACCACCTATGGGTGAGAACTTTGCCAATTGGTTCGCCTCATTCAACGAGCAGGAAAATGTTTTCTCTTTGTTCCCCGTCCTTGGTACCGCCATTGTTGCCGACATAGCTGAAAAGCTATCCACTGACATGCCTCCCTGTCGCGGCTGTGCAAGATGTCACCACCTTTCCTACTTTCAACCCACATGTTGGGCCCATAACCCACAGATCCACTGGATCGAAACCTGACTCTGCTTTATAATCCGGATTCTAATGTATCCTTTGCACCCGGCTTCGTATGTGATTCATGAGCTGAATGCTATACCATTATTCATCGTGGAATCAAACACCATGTTATTCTCGTCGTTCAAACCCCCAATCCAGCTTCTATCTAGTCATCGAATGTTTGCCTACCCGTTTGAAACTTTGGTACCATCGTATATTGCACTCAACGAATTCATTGAAATACAACTCGTGGGGTACCTTGTGTATTTCCCATTGAGTTCACCGTTAGATGCCCAGCTTTGTGGAGATGCGTTCTTCCAGAGTTTTTCCCCTTGGTCGCGTTCGTAGGACGATGGAGATCTCGAAGAAAGGATGACAACTTGATCATGGTGACTTGAAGTAGAGAAATGAAGACATCAATGAAAGGGATCAACCTCATCGAAAGGACAGCCAAGACCGAGAAGACTCGTTAGAATTTCGTAATCAAATCTTTCCCCCTTACACTACCACGTAAATCTCGGGACGAGATTTCTTGTAGTGGAGGAGAATTGTGACGCCCGGATAATTAGGCTACAGTAATTCCACGCGAATGATGCCACGTCACCACGATTACTGCTGCTAAGCTATCGTTAGGACAAAACCGGTCCAAAATTCAAAATTCAAATTAATGATAACAATAAAAGTTTGCAAAAATTAAAACAAAAATGTTTGGATTGTACTAAACATTACAAAGGTAATTATGGTGCAACAAACCCATTTTTATAAAATGCCTAAGTAATTTAAAATGATTTAAAACAGAAGAGTAAAATAAATAAAAGGTATAAAAAAACAAAACAAAAGAAAAGGGACCCCCCCCAATGGGCCAACCGGCCCAGCTGACAGCCAGGCCAGCCCACTGGCCCAGCCGGCCGACCCACCCCACTCCCTTATCCCCTCACACCCGCTAACCCTAACCC
>NC_041381.1:514718185-514732518 GCF_002162155.2 Triticum dicoccoides | reverse complement strand
CACCTCCTCCCCGTTCCTGGACCAAGAAGTGCCCCCGACGCCGTGCGCCGCACCATCGCCGCCTGGAGCTTCGCTCCTCGCTGGACCTCCCCGACCGCCTCCCCACCGGACTGCCTCCTCCACGCCGTCGTCGTCCTCGGCCTCCACCACGAGCACCACTGCCCTGGACCCTACATCCCTCCGTGAGCGCCATCCCCATCTCCCTCTCTCCCCGTCGTCGCGGTTGCCGTTCTCCGCACGAGCACACGCTCACTCGCCGTTGCCCCTCGCCCTTGCGTGGCCACGTGCCCGCGCTGTCCCGTCGTGGTCACCGCCCCTCTTGGCTCCAGCGCATGCGCACCGCACGTGCCCGTCCCCGACTTCTACCTCGCGCGCCCGCTTGCTTCGGGCGACGCCCGCTGTGAACCACCCCCCCTGAACTCTGTCCACGCCCGCGCTTCCCTGGAGCGCGCCGGCACCCGCGCTTGCCGTCACCGGCCACGGCCACCACCGAAGCCCCCTGCTACCCGTACCTCCAGCTCGCCGGTCCGGTCCCCACTCCGGCCACCACACGCGGCCTCCTCCTCCCCGCGCTACTCCTCATCGCTGCGCCCCGCGGCCACCTCCGCTGCCTCCCTTGGCCGGCACCTTGGCCGCCGGCGCCCAGCCGCATCGGGCCATGGCCTCTGCCTGCGGTCGGGTGCCCGTAGCGCCCGTTCGGGCCACCCCGCACCCGTCGCCCATTATGCCCCAGGGCCTATGACATATGGGCCCGCCCCAGAACGGTTTTATAAAAAAAAGAGAATTAATAATAATAATAATATTAATAAATTTAATTAATTAATTGATTAAATTAATTAACTAAATTAATCCTGTTTAGTTAACCTAATTAACTAGTTAGTTAATTAAACAGTAATTAGATTAGCTAAGTCCTAACTAACTAAGCAGTCAATGACAGGTGGGACCCACACATCAGGTTGACCAAGTCAACTCTGTTGACTGCTGATGTCAGCATGACATCATGCTGACGTCATTAATTTGTTTTTCGAATTAATTAAATTTCAGAAATTAATAAAATCTTTAAAAAATCATATCTTTTAATCCGTAACTCGGATTAAAATATTTTCACCATGAAAGTTGCTCAGAACGATGAGACGAATCCGGATACGCAGCCCTTTCATCCGCCACACACCCCTAACATATCAAACTCGCAACTTTCCCCCTCTGGCTCCTCTGCCCGAAAACACGGAACACCGGGAATACTTTCCCGGATGTTTTCCCCCTTCGCCGGCATCACCTCATACTACGTTAGGACACACCTAGCACCGCTCTTTGTCATGTCTTGCGTCGTCTTGCTTATGATTGCACTGTATTTATTGTTTCTTCCCCCTCTTCTCTTCGGTAGACTACGAGACCGACGCTGCTGCTGCCCAGTTTGACTACGGAGTTGACGACCCCTCTCTCTTGCCAGAGCAACCAGGCAATCCCCCCCTTGATCACCAGATATCGCCTATTCTACTCTATACTGCTTGCATTAGAGTAGTGTAGCATGTTACTGCTTTCCGATATACCTAACCTGATGCATAGCGTGTCCTTGCTACTACTATTGTTACCGTTACCTGCAATCCTACATGCTTAGTATAGGATGCTAATATTTCCATCTGTGGCCCTACATTCTAGTCCGTCTGCTGTGCTATACTATCGGGTCGTGATCACTCGGGAGGTGATCACGGGTATATACTATATACGTTATACATGATACATGTGGTGACCAAAGACGGGTCGGCTGGTGGAGCACCCGCGAGTGGATCTTTGTGGCGGAGCGACAGGGCAGGTTGAGACCGCCTAGGAGAGAGGTGGGCCTGGCCCTGTTCGGCGTTCGTGGATATTTCACACGCTTAAAGAGATCTTGGTATTTGATCTGAGTTGGCTGCGAGCCTATACGCACTAACCAACTACGTGGGAAAGATATGGGCACTCGGCGTCGTGGTATCAGCCGAAGCACTTTGTGACGTCAGCGACTGAGCGGCGCGCGCCGAATTGGACTGGAACGCCACTAGGCTAGGTCTGCTTTCGGCCGCCCTCGCAACATGCAGGTGTGTTCAGGGTGATGGGCCCAGACCCCTGGGCGCCTAGGTTTAGACCGGCGTGTTGACCTCTCTGTTGAGCCTAGGTGGGGCTGCGACGTGTTGATCTTCCGCGGCCGGGCATGACCCAAGAAAGTGTGTCCGGCCAAATGGGATCAAGCGTGTTGGGTAAGTTGGTGCACCCCTGCAGGGAAGTTGATCTATTCGAATAGCCGTGATCTTCGGTAACAGGATGACTTGGAGTTGTACCTTGACCTTATGACAACTAGAACCGGATACTTAATAAAACACACCCTTCCAAGTGCCAGATACAACCGGTGGTCGCTCTCTCTCAGGGATACGAGGAGGGGATCGCCGGGTAGGATTATGCTGGAGATGCTACCTGGAGATGCTACTTGGAGATGCTACTTGGTGATGCTACTTGGAGGACTTCAATCTACTCTCTTCTACATGCTGCAAGACGGAGGCTGCCAGAAGCGTAGTCTTCGACAGGATTAGCTATCCCCTTCTTATTCTGGCATTCTGCAGTTCAGTCCACCGATATGGCCCTTTACACATATACCCATGCATATGTAGTGTAGCTCCTTGCTTGCGAGTACTTTGGATGAGTACTCACGGTTGCTTTTCTCCCTCTTTTCCCCTTTCCCTTCTACCTGGTTGTCGCAACCAGATGCTGGAGCCCTGGAGCCATACGCCACCGTCGATGATGATTCCTACTAAACTGGAGGTGCCTACTACTACGTGCAGGCCGTTGACGACGACCAAGAGTAGTTAGGAGGATCCCAGGTAGGAGGCCTGCGCCTCTTTCGATCTGTATCCTAGTTTGTGCTAGCCATCTTATGGCAACTTGGTTAACTTATGTCTGTATTCAGATATTGTTGCTTCCGCTGACTCGTCTATGATCGAGCACTTCTATTCGAGCCCTCGAGGCCCCTGGCTTGTATTATGATGCTTGTATGACTTATTTATGTTTTAGAGTTGTGTTGTGATATCTTCCCGTGAGTCCCTGATCTTGATCGTACACATTTGCGTGCATGATTAGTGTACGATTAAATCGGGGGCGTCACAAGTTGGTATCAGAGCCAGGTTTTGATCCTGGGACCTGTGGGTTATGGGCCCACGTCGCCATTGGGTGGTATTAGGATCTTTTATTCCTCGACCTATACTCTGGGACTCTGATCTCTCTTCTATTCGGGTTAAATGATTTTTTCTAAATCTAACATTAGGATCTCATTATCACTTTCACTCGGAGAGCCCCTTATTAATGATGATCGTCTGTGGCCTTTAGACTCGATCCAATGAGGCACAACATTCATCGAGAGTCCCTGTTGAAGAACATCGTATAGTAACATACTTAGCAATGAAGTTTAGCTCAAAAAATAATGTATGCAAAAGATGCATTGAGGACAAATAGTAAAAATCTTACCATCTTTCCTAAATAAATTTGACCGTACTTCAGTACGAACACTATTGGTCGCACATTTTGAGTACTAAGATTTTTAAGTCTAGAAAAATAATTTGTCTTGACAGTATGAAGATCCTCAAGCCATGAAACATAATGACTTTCTCCTTGTAGTTTAGTTCAGCCCCGGGACAGTTGTAGGTGATACGTCTCCGTCGTATCTATAATTTGTTATTCTTCCATCCCAATATTATTCAACTTTCATATACTTTTGGCAACTTTTTATACTATTTTTGGGACTAACATATTGATCCAGTGCCCAGTGCCAGTTCCTGTTTGTTGCATGTTTTATGTTTCGCAGGAAACACATATCAAACGGAATCCAAACAGAATAAAAACGGACGGTGTCCGAGGTGGCCACGAGACAGGGGATTTGTCTCCGTCGTATCTATAATTTGTTATTCTTCCATCCCAATATTTGGGATTTTCTGGAGGAAGAATCAACGGGAAATGGTGTCCGAGGTGGCCACGAGACAGGGGGGCGCCTCCTCCCCCCTAGGCGCGCCTGGCACCCTCGTGTGCCACCCGTAAGGCGGTTCACGCTCTTATTTTGCCGCAAGAAAGCTAATTTTATGGGAAAAATCTGGGCGAAAGATTCACCCCAATCGGAGCTACGGATCTCCGGATATAAAAGAAACGGTGAAGGGACAGAATCTAAAAACAAAGAAACAGAGAGAGACAGAGAGATAGATCCAATCTTGGAGGGGCTCTCGCCCCTCCCAAGCCATGGGAGCCAAGGACCAGCGGGGAAACCCTTCTCCCATCTAGGGAGGAGGTCAAGGAAGAAGAAGAAGAAGGGGGCCTCTCTCCCCCTTGCTTCCGGTGGCGCCGGAGCCCTGCCGGGGGCCATCATCATCACCGCGATCTTCACCAACACCGCCGTCATCTTCACCAACATCTCCATCACCTTCCCCCTTCTATATTCAGCGGTCCACTCTCCCGCAACCCGTTGTACCCTCTACTTGAACATGGTGCTTTATGCTTCATATTATTATCCAATGATGTGTTGCCATCCTATGATGTGTGAGTAGATTTTCGTTGTCCTATCGGTGATTGATGAATTGCTATGATTGGTTTGAGTTGCATGTTTTATGATTGGTGCTGTCCTATGGTGCTCTCCGTGTCGCGCAAGCGTGAGGGATCCCCGCTGTAGGGTTTGCAATATGTTCATGATTTTCTTATGGTGGGTGGCGTGAGTGACAGAAGCACAGACCCGAGTAAGTAGGTTGTTTGCGTATGGGATAAAGTGGACTTCATACTTTAATGCTAATGTTGGGTTTTACCTTAATGATCTTTAGTAGTTGCGGATGCTTGCTAGAGTTCCAATCATAAGTGCATATGATCCAAGAATAGAAAGTATGTTAGCTTATGCCTCTCCCTCAAATAGAATTGCAATAGTGATTACCGGTCTAGTAACATAGTCAATTGCTTAGGGACAATTTCACAACTCCTACCACCTCTTTTCCACACTTGCTATATTTACTTTATTGCTTCTTTATCTAGACAGACCCTAGTTTTTATTTACGTGCTCTTTATTATCTTGCAAACCTATCCTATCACACCTACAAAGTACTTCTAGTTTCATAGTTGTTCTAGGTAAAGCAAACACTAAGCGTGCGTAGAGTCGTATCAGTGGCAGATAGGGCTTGCGAGAATATTTGTTCTACCTTTAGATCCTCGTTGGGTTCGACACTCTTACTTATCAAAAGAGTCTACAACTATCCCGTATACTTGCGGGTTATCAGTAGGTCCTATCTACCAAGCGCTGGACATGTTTGCTTGAATGGAAATAAGTTGTCAATAGAAATTAGTTGTCAACTATTTTTGAATAAACAATATCGAAGACATAAATATGGTTGAGAAACTCACATAGTATAAATGGAGGCGTTTGCACATCGACCCAGATGTCGATATTACCTTCAATATCATCTTCCGGACAAATATCAAAGGTGATAACCATATCAGGCTCAAATGCATAAGTCTTGCATAGTGATTACCAAGTTTTGCATTCAAAATAGGTGTACGTGTCTGCGTTGTATAATTTTGCGTGGAAAGTATAACCATGCTCGGTCTTCAAGTAAACTCTCTTTACCTCCATAGTAGTTTTCATAGGACTGAAACCTATCTTATCCAAGACCAAAACTCTTGCATGGCAGGGGATACGCTAGTAGAATAGTAAATAAAATTATAAGTTGAAGCAAATGAAGCAGATGTCATGCTTAATTATGAAAAAAGACTTTTCGTTGTGACTTACTGTATCCAATTCGAAATTCTCGTCCAGCTTGATGCTGAAGCGCCTATCATCATCTATGAAGATTCTGTCGCACAGGTCGCGCTCATCTTCGCAGTATTTGCAAATACCGAAATCCTTTTTGTCGTTAGACATTTCCTATGTTCATAGTTGAAACATTAATTAAAAACTGATTAAAGACAACTACTAGGATACTCAACATACAAATCCGGGGCACTCGATATTTCCTACATATTCTAGCACAAGTCATGCCAAAATTCACGGAAAAATCCGGCATGACCTTTGCAAAAAATAGGACATATCGAGTGCCTGAAATTTGCCGGGACGGAAATGAATCAACACTCTGGCAAAACATAGGTCACTCGGAGGTGTAACCTGCAAACATGACCGGCCACTTGGGCAAGCACATATCGTATTTGAGCAACACAAGATATACATTTCAAAATATCTCATAGGACTCATATTGACATGAGCATTCAATATGCAAAACCAAATCGTAAAATAAATAAGTATTCAAAGTAGCATGCATTCAATAAGCAAAAGTAAATCATCTCTTGCGTCTGTACGTCGTCGAATATTATCACTAATACATCCCGAATAGTATCATACATATAACATCACTAATACAACTAAAACCCTAGCGAATGAAGGGTATCGGCGCGGGCAGTGGACACCCAAAGAGAAGTAACCATCATAGGATCATAGCTCGAGTGAGATCCCTGGAGAACCTGCCTGGTATTGGAGAACATGTGCTCCAGCGCAACCAAGTAGCGACGGACATGTGCGTCCTCCTCGTTGACACAGTGACGTACCACCTTTGCGGGGTCCTCAAGTCTCTTGACCGTCACTAGCCCACGCGACCGCCACCAAAGAAGGTTTGGGTCAACGACGGGCTAACTCCTCACCAAGCTGCGCCCCCCGGTAGGTAGCGCCTCCCAGTACCAGCCCGGTGGAGCCCAGTCCCGGACATGACCCATCTGGTCAAGCAGGTTTCCTCCGCCGAGTCGACGACGAGGATGCGGGATAGGCATCGTCGACCTCGATCCAGGGAAAATTGCTTTAACTAAAAAAATAACAACAAATTGACATGTTCAACTAGTTCTATTAATTCAACTAGTTCTTACTAAAATAAACTTACTATAAATAAAAATAAACTAGTACCTAATTAGTACATAGTTCTTACTAACTAATTAGTACCTAGGAACTACTGCCCTAATTACCATCTAATTTGATGAACCTAGGGGTGGAAAGTGGTAGTGGATAATCTGAAATATCCAATATTCGTATTCGATCGGGTATTCCAATTATCCAACTTAAAAGTCAAATAAGTGGTCAAATTTTACTCGTTTTTTGATTAATCTTAGAAATTACAATAGTGTTTATTCATAAACCTATTTATCATTGACTTATTTTATGTCACAAGTTGAATACTTCATGTGACATAACTATTGACTAATTCACTTAAGCAATATGTCGCTATTATTCGTATCTCGATCCGCATCCGATTCGTTTCCACCCATAGATGAACCCTAACTAATTTGATGCAATTAAAATTTTAAGAAACCTAGGCAGAGGTAGGGGAGGGGGAGGAGCAGGCGTGCTCACCTCGGGTGCCTGCGGCGAGGCAGGGGCAGGCAGCGTTGAGGTCGGGGTCGGGGCTCGGGCGCGCGGCAGAGGGCGAAGTCGAGGTCGGGGTCGGGGGCAGCGTAGAATCCGGGGGCGAGGGTGGCTTCAAGGGTGTGCATAGAGCGACAGGAGAGCGTGCGGCGGCAGGCGGGCGACGATGGCGGTGACAGCGGAGGAGTTGGGATTTGGGGGAAGTGGTCGTAAGGAAGAACGAACCGCGCGGTTAAGTTAAAAGTAGCAATAGCGCGTTCCAGGAAGTGCGCTGAGAACCCGCAAGTATACGAGATAGTTGTGGCCTCTTTTGATAAGTAAGAGTGTCGAACCCAATGAGGAGCTAAAGGTAGAAGAAATATTCTCTCAAGCCCTATCTGCCACTGATACGACTCTACGCATGCTTAGTGTTCGCTTTACCTAGAACAACTATGAAACTAGAAGTACATTGTAGGTGTGATAGGATAGGTTTGCAAGATAATAAAGAGCACATAAATAAAAAGTTGGGGCTGTCTAGATAAAGAAGCAATAAAGTAAATATAGCGAGTGTGGAAAAGTGGTGGTAGGAGTTGTGAAATTGTCCCTAAGCAATTGACTACGTTACTAGACCGGTAATCACTATTGCAATTATATTTGAGGGAGTGGCATAAGATAACATACTTTCTCTTCTTGGATCATATGCACTTATGATTGGAACTCTAGCAAGCATCCGCAACTACTAAAGATCATTAAGGTAAAACCCAACCATAGCATTAAAGTATCAAGTCCCCTTTATCCCATATGCAAACGACCTACTTACTCGGGTCTGTGCTTCTGTCCCTCACGCCACCCACCATAAGAAAATCATGAACATATTGAAAACCCTACAGCGGGGATCCCTCACGCTTGCGCAACACGGAGAGCACTATAGGACATCACCAATAATAAAACATGCAACTCAAACCAATCATAGCAATTCATCAATCACCGATAGGACAACGAAAATCTACTCACACATCATAGGATGGCAACACATCATTGGATAATAATATGAAGCATAAAGCACCATGTTCAAGTAGAGGGTACGGCGGGTTGCGGGAGAGTGGACCGCTGAATATAGAAGGGGGAAGGTGATGGATGATACGTCTCCGTCGTATCTATAATTTTTGATTGTTCCATGCCAATATTATTCAACGTTCATATACTTTTGGCAACTTTTTATACTATTTTTTGGGACTAATATATTGATCCAGTGCTCAGTGCCAGTTCCTGTCTGCTGCATGCTTTATGTTTTGCAAAAACCCAATATCAAACGGAGTCCAAATGGGATAAAAATGGATGGAGAATTATTTTGGAATATTTGTGATTTTTGGGAGGAAGAATCAATGTGAGACGAAGCCTGAGGTGGCCATGAGAATGGGGCCCACGCCCACTCCAGGTAGGCGCGCCCCCACCCTCGTGGGCCCCTCATAAGGCAGTTGATGCCCTTATTTGGAGGCAAGAAAGCTAATTTTTGGAAAAAGATCTGGGCGAAGGTTTCAATCCAATTGGAGTTACGGATCTCCGAATAGAAAATAAACGGTGCCAGGGCAGAATCAGGGAACGCAGAAACAGAGAGAGACAGAGAGATAGATCCAATCTTGGAGGGGCTCTCGCCCCTCCCACGCCATGGGAGCCAAGGACCAGAGGGGAAACCCTTCTCCCATCTAGGGAGCAGGTCAAGAAAGAAGAAGAAGAAGAAGGGGGCCTCCCTCCCCCTTGCTTCCGGTGGCGCCGGAGCGCTATCGGGGGCCATCATCATCACCGCGATCTTCACCAACACCTCCATCATCTTCACCAACATCTCCATCACCTTCCCACTTCTATATTCAGCGGTCCACTCTCCCACAACCTATTGTACCCTCTACTTGAACATGGTGCTTTATGCTTCATATAATTATCCAATGATGTGTTGCCATCCTATGATGTTTGAGTAGATTTTCGTTGTCCTATCGGTGATTGATGAATTGCTATGATTGATTTGAGTTGCATGTTTTATTATTAGTTCTGTCCTATAGTACTCTCCGTGTCACGCAAATGTGAGGGATTCCCGCTGTAGGGTTTGCAATATGTTCATGATTTGCTTATGGTGGGTGGCGTGAGTGACAGAAGCACAGACTCGACTAAGTAGGTTATTTGCGTATGGGATAAAGGGGACTTGATACTTTAATGCTATGGTTGGGTTTTACCTTAATGATCTTTAGTAGTTGCGGATGCTTGCTAGAGTTCCAATCATAAGTGCATATGATCCAAGAAGAGAAAGTATGTTAGCTTATGCCTCTCCCTCGAATAGAATTGCAATAGTGATTACCGGTCTAGTAACATAGTCAATTTCTTAGGGACAATTCCACAACTCCTACCACCACTTTTCCACACTCGCTATATTTACTTTATTGCTTCTTTGTCTAAACAGCCCCTAGTTTATATTTACGTGTTCTTTATTATCTTGCAAACCTATCCAGCAACACCTACAAAGTACTTCTACTTTCATACTTGTTCTAGGTAAAGCGAACGTTAAGCGTGCGTAGAGTCGTATCAGTGGTCGATAGGACTTGAGAGAGCATTTGTTCTACCTTTAGCTCCTCGTTGGGTTCGACACTCTTACTTATCGAAAGAGGCTACAACTATCCCGTATACTTGTGGGTCATCAAGACCTTTTTCTGGCGCATTGCCGGGGAGCAATAGCGTGGGGTGAATATTCTCGTGTGTTCTTGTTTTCTTTATCACTAAGTAATTTTGATTTGCTGTTCTAAGTTGTTCTCCATCCTTAGTTATGGATATGGAACACGAAATACCCAAAAAATTAGGTGTACTTGCTACTCATGGAGATGAGGAACCTCCTAAAACCCTCGATGCTCATTATGTTCAAGATATTATGTACTACTTTAATAATCCTGAGAAAACCCCATTCAATTATGTTATGGGAGACACATTGGATCAACGTCAATACTTTAGGGATTATCGCTTGACACAAAAAGGGAAACTATTGTGGGATCAAATTTCTATGTTGCATTGGTATGCCCAGGATCTATGCTTGAGATATGATATTACTTGTTGCTCTAGGATGAAGGCTCCACACCTTCCCTTTTTATGCAAATTTAATGATAATGAAACCTTAGCTTCTTATGCTAATGGTATATATGATTACTATGATGTTGAACAAATTGAAGAATTTGTTGCTTTTAAGGCTGCTTATGAAATTGAATCTTTGCTTCAAAAGTATGAAGCTTTGGATGATGATGTTTATAGGCCTAAAAATCTTGCTATACTTAGATATTGCTATGAAAATTATGAATACAATTACTATATTAATGCATTTATTGAGAATGTCTCCGATGTCCAAGAAGTGACTAATATTTTGTAGGAAGCTATGGAAGAAGAAAGTGATGAAATTATGAGCTCATTGGATGAAAAAGATGATGAGGAGAGCGAAGAACAAAAGGAGGAAGAGCGGATTGATCACCCGTGCCCACCTTCTAATGAGAGTAACTCTTCAACTCATACATTGTTTAATTCCCCTTCGTGCTTACTGAAGGATGATTGCTATGATGATTCCTATGATCCCATTGTTTCTCTTGAAATATCCCTTTTTGATGATGCTTGCTATGCTTGAGGCCAAGATGCAAATATGAATTATGCTTATGGAGATGAACTTGCTATAGTTCCTTATGTTAAATATGAAATTGTTGCTATTCCACCCACGCATGATAGTCCTAATATCTTTTTGAATTCTCTAGACTACACTATATTGGAGAAGTTTGTGCTTATTAAGGATTATATTGATGGGTTGCCTTTTACCATTGCACATGATAATTTGGATGAATGTAATATGCATGTGCTTGCTGCTCCTACTTGCAATTATTATGAGAGAGGAACTATATCTCCACCTCTCTATGTTTCCAATATGATGAAATTGCAAGAAATTGCTTATACTATGCATTGGCCTTTTCTTGGTGTGCATTAATTGTTCTTTTATGACATGCCGATGCATAGGAAGAGAGTTAGACTTCGTTGTTTCTTGATATATGTTATTTTGTGCTCACTACTAAATTACAAATCATTGTTAATTAAAATTGGCTTTGATATACCTTGGGATCCGGGTGGATTCATTACTTGAGCACTAAATACCTAGCTTAATGGCTTTAAAGTAAGCGCTACCAGGGAGACGACCCGGAAGTTTCAGAGAGTCATTTATTTCTGTTGAGTGCTTTTATATAGTTTGAAAAAACAAAACAAATAAAGAGGGGAACCTAAAACTTTTCAAAATGGAAAGTGAAAGTGAGAGAGACAAGCATTGTTGAAGTGGGAGAGCTCCTTGAACTTTGTTCATGCTCACGGAAACTTTGTGAATCTTAACTACAGAAACTTTTCATCAAAAATAATTATACCCTTGTACAATTACATTGTATTATAAAAATAATGTGCCAAGGTTTGCCTTTAGGATGTTTACAATGCTTGTTGGTTTATACGGTGCAGGACAGAAACTTTGGCTGTAGTGCGCGATTTTACATTTTTACCTGGAACGTCAAACGGTTCTGATTCTTTTTGAACTGTCTTAATGTACAAATTGTTTATTTTTCCTAATTTTGTTAGAATATTTGGGTTAACATAAGTATGGTGAATGTTCATATTGCTACAGACTGTTCTGTTTTTGACAGATTCTGTTTTTGATGCATAGTTTGCTTGTTTTGATGAACCTATCAATTTATATCAGTGGATTAAGCCATGGAAAATCTATATTACAGTAGACACAATACAAAAACAAAATATGAATTGGTTTGCTACAATACTTAGAGTAGTGATTTGCTTTATTATACTAACGGATCTTACTGAGTTTTCTGTTGAAGTTTTGTGTGGATGAAGTGTCTAATCGAGGATGTCTCGATATGAGGAAAAGGAAGAGAGGCAAGAGCTCAAGCTTGGGGATGCCTGATGACCCACAAGTGTAGGGATCTATCCTAGTCCTTTCGATAAGTAAGAGTGTCAAACCCAACGAGGAGCAGAAGGAAATGATAAGCGGTTTTCGGTAAGGTTTTCTGTAAGCACTGAAATTGTAGGTGATAGATAGTTTTGTGATAAGATAATTAGTAACGAGTAACAAGTAAACAAAGTAAATGAAGTGCAGCAAGGTGGCCCAATCCTTTATGTAGCAAAGGATAAGCCTGGACAATTTCTAATAATGATAAAGGAGCTCCCAAGGACACATGGGAATTATCGTCAAGCTAGTTTTCATCACGCTCATATGATTCGCGTTTGGTACTTTGATAATTTGATATGTGGGTGGACCGGTACTTGGGTACTTCCCTTACTTGGACAAGCATCCCACTTATGATTAACCTCTATTGCAAGCATCCGCAACTACAACAAAAGTATTAAGGTAAACCTAACCATAACATGAAACATGTGGATCCAAATCAGCCCCTAACGAAGCAACGCATAAACTAGGGTTTAAATTTATGTCACTCTAGCGACCCATCATATACTTGTTACTTCCCTATGCTCTCCTCTAGTCCGAATAATGGTGAACTGTCATGTAGTCGACGTTCACATGACACCACTAGAGGAGAAGACAACATACATCTCATCAAAATATCGAACGAATACCAAATTCACATGACTACTAATAGCAAGACTTCACCCATGTCCTCAGGAACAAACGTAACTACTCAGAAAAGCATATTCATGTTCATAATCAGAGGTGTAATAATATGCATTAAGGATCTGAACATATGATCTTCCACCAAGTAAACCATTAAGTATCAACTACAAGGAGTAATCAACACTACTAGCAACCCACAGGTACCAATTTGTGGTTTTGGATACAAGATTGGATACAAGAGATGAACTAGGGTTTGAGAGGAGATGGTGTTGGTGAAGATGTTGATGGAGATTGACCCCCTCCCGATGAGAGGATCATTGGTGATGACGTTGGTGATGATTTCCCCCTCCCGAAGGGAAGTGTCCCCGACAGAACAACTCTGCCAGAGCCCTAGATTGGTTCCGCCAAGGTTCCGCCTCGTGGCCGCGGAGTTTCGTCCCGTAAGCTTGCCCGCGATTTTTTCCAGGGTAAAAGCCTTCATATAGAGGAAGATGGACACCGGAGGCCCACTAGGGGGCCCAGGAGACAGCGGGCGCGCGCTCCCACCCTCCTGGACAGGGTGTGGGCCCCCTGATGTATTTCTTTCCCTCAATAATTCTTAATAAGTCCAAAAACAGGTTTCGTGGAGTTTTAGGACTTTTGGAGCAGTGCAGAATAGGTTTCCAATTTTTGCTCCTTTTCCAGCCAGAATTTCAGCTGTCGGCATTTCCCCTCTTCATGGTAAACCTTGTAAAATAAGAGAGAATAGCCATAAGTATTGAGATATAATGTGTAATAACAGCCCATAATGCAATAAATATTGATATAAAAGCATGATGCAAAATGGACGTATCAACTCCCCCAAGCTTAGACCTCGCTTGTCCTCACACGGAAGCCGATATCGAAAAATATGTCCACATGTTTAGAGATAGAGGTGTCGATAAAAATAAAATACGGACATGAGGGCATCATGATCATTCTTATAACAGCAACATATATAGATGCCATTATATAATTTCTTATGCTCAAGTAACAATCAATTCACAATATCAAGTATGGTTCACAAACTTCATTAAGAACTAACAAACTATAATCTCAGTCATTGAAGCAATCGCAATTTATCATAACATCAGAAAGAGTCAACAATAGAGGTTTTCAGCAAGTCCACATACTCAACTATCATATAGTCTTCTACAATTGCTAACACTCATGCAATACTTGTGGTTATGGAGTTTCAGATGGACACTAAGAAAGATAGGGGGTCATTGTGTTGCCTCCCAACGTATTCACCTTTAGGTGATGTCAACAATAATAGCCCATGCTAACGATCATCCAATTGGA
>NC_041381.1:514693362-514717753 GCF_002162155.2 Triticum dicoccoides | reverse complement strand
TATATATATCACGATCTTTCAAACACGAGGAGCTTGCCAAAGGATAAAATGAAAAAGGGAAAGGTGAAGATCACATTGACTCAAATACAAAATAAAATCATAAAGTAAGAACATGAAGTAAAAGATAGGCCCTTCGCAGAGGGAAGCATAGGTTGTCATGCGCTTTTAGGGTTGGATACACAAAATCTTAGTACGAAAGAACATCACTTTATATGTCACTTGTGTATGGACCTTTATTATGTAGTCCGTCGCTTTTATTGCTTCCATAACAAGATCGTATAAAGCTTATTTTCTCCGCACTAATAAGTCATGCATGACAACTTTTATTGCTTGCACCGATGACAACTTACTTGAAGGATCTTACTCAATCCATAGGTAGATATGGTGGACTCTCATGGCAAAACTGGGTTTAAGGGTATTTGGAAGCACAAGTAGTATCTCTACTTGGTGCTAGGAATTTGGCTAGCATGAGGGGGAAAGGCAAGCTCAACATGTTTGGAAGGTCAATGACAACATACTTTAACTGAGGTGTGAGAAAACATAAACCATTACGTTGTCTTCCTTGTCCATCGTCAACTCTTTTAGCATGTCATACTTAATGAGTGCTCAAAATCATAAAAGATGTCCAAGATAGTGTATTTATATGTGAACCTCTCTTCCCTTATTACTTCCTATTAATTGCAATGATGACCAAAACTACGTTTATCAACTCTCAACAACCTTTATGCCTCATACTTTCTATGTGTGAAGTTATTACTATCTATAAGATCAATATGAACTCTTTTATTCTTTTTATTATTTCTATTTTTCTCAAGATAACAGCAACAAAGCAAAGCCCTTGACTCAACACTAATCTTTATTATAGATAGCTCACGGACTCGATTACAAAAGGAGATCACTAAGCAAAACTCAAAACTAATTGATATCAAAACATCATTCTACTAGATCAAGATACTACTAAAAGGATCGAGCTAAATAAAATGGTAAAGATAAGAGTGTGATGGTGATACGATACCGGCGCACCTCCCCCAAGCTTGGCAGTTGCCAAGGGGGAGTGCCCATACCCAAATGATTATGTCTCCTTCTTCACGGTTGGCGTTATGATCTTCTTGGCGATGATGCCCTTAAGGATACGGTTCTCCTCCTCGAGCGTATTGACTTGTCGTTTGAGGTCCATAATTTCTATCCTCCACCGTACAAACCAACAAACATTGTAAACATCCTAAAGGCAAACCTTGGCACATTATTTTTATAATACAATGAAATTGTACAAGGGGATAATTATTTTTGATGAAAAGTTTCTGTAATCAAGATTCACAAAGTTTCCGTGAGCATGAACAAGTTCAAGGCTAGCTCCCACTTCAACAATGCTTGTCTTTCTTACTTTCACTTTCCTTTTTGAAAAGTTTTTAGGTTCCCCTCTTTATTTTTTTGTTTTTAGACTATATAAAAGCACTCAACAGAAATAAATGACTCTCTAAAACTTCCGGGTTGTCTCCCTGGCAGCGCTTTCTTTAAAGCCATTAAGCTAGGCATATAGTGCTCAAGCGATGAATCGACCCGGATCCCAAAGTATATCAAAGCCAATTTTAATTAACAACAATTTTTAATTTAGTAGTGAGCACAAAGTAACATATATGAAGCAACAATGAAGTATAACTCTCCTCCTATGCATCAGCATGTCATAAAAGAACAATTCATGCACACATAGTAAAGGCCAATGCATAGTATAAGGAGTTTCTTGCAATTTTATCATATTGGAAACATAGAGAGGTGGAGATATAGTTCCTCTCTCATAATAATTGCAAGTAGGAGCAGCAAGCACATGCATATAATATTCATTGAAATCATCATGTGCAATGGTAAAAGGCAACCCATCAATATAATCCTTAATAAGCACAAACTTCTTCGATATAGTGTAGTCTAGAGAATTCAAAAAGATAATAGGACTATCATGTGTGGGTGCAATAGAAACAATTTCATGTTTAACATAAGGAACTATAGCAAGTTCAACTCCATAAGCATAATTAATATTGGCATCTTGGCCACAAGCATAGCAAGTATCATCAAAAAGGGATATTTCAAGAGAATCAACGGGATCATAGCCATCATCATAGCAATCATCCTTCGGTAAGCACGAAGGGGAATTAAACAATGTATGAGTTGAAGAGTTACTCTCATTAGAAGGTGGGCATGAGTAGCTAATCCGCTATTCCTCCTTTTGTTCTTCGCTCTCCTCATCATCTTTTTCATCCAATGAGCTCACAGTTTCATCAAATTCTTCTTCCATAGGCTCTTGCAAATTATTAGTCTCTTCTTGGACAGCGGAGAATTCCTCAACATATGGTTTAACATTGGCATTAGAAGCATAATTATCATAACAATATTCAAGTATGGAAAAAAAATTAAATTTGTAGAGAGTAGCATCATACTTTTAAATCAAAGAAGCAATTTCATAAGCACCCTTAAAAGCAAGAAATTCTTCAATTTGTTGAACATCATATTAATTATAAACACCCTTAGCATATGAAGATACAATTCCATTATCACTAAACAAGCATTGGTAGGGAATGTGTTTCTTAGGGTTTTCAGAACAACAAGTAAAATCATATAGTTCACATAAAGTCCAAGCATAGCATTGCAAACGATGAATTTGATACCGTAAAAGTTTCCCTTTTTCAGATATACGGTGTCGCACATAACAAGCATGCTCATCTAAAGATTTTCCCTCAACTAAGCTAGTGGGGGTTTCAGCACGAGCAGAAATGGATCAAAGTTGATCCAAGTAAAAAGCTTCAGGAGTGTGATAGATTTTGAGTGGTTCTTCAACCATTGGTTCAGTAGGTACAACTAATTTTTTTGGCATTTTGCATTTCCTACCCATAACTAAAGATAGAAAACAACTAAGAACAGAAAATAAAATTACTTAGTGATAAATCAAACAAGCACACACGAGAATATTCACCCCACGCTATGACTCCCCGGCAACGGCGCCAGAAAAAGGTCTTGATAACCCGCAAGTATATGGGATAGTTGTAGCCTCTTTCGATAAGTAAGAGTGTCGAACCCAACGAGGAGCTAAAGGTAGAACAAATATTCTCTCAAGCCCTATCTGCCACTGATACGACTCTACGCACGCTTAGTGTTTGCTTTACCTAGAACAAGTATGAAACTAGAAGTACTTTCTAGGTGTGATAGGATAGGTTTGCAAGATAATAAAGAGCATGTAAATAAAAAGTAGGGGCTGTCGAGATAAAGAAGCAATAAAGTAAATATAGCGAGTGTGGAAAAGTGGTGGTAGGAGTTGTGAAATTGTCCCTAAGCAATTGACTACATTACTAGACCGGTAATCACTATTGCAATTCTATTTGAGGGAGTGGCATAAGATAACATACTTTCTCTTCTTGGATCATATGCACTTATGATTGGAACTCTAGCAAGCATCCGCAACTACTAAAGATCATTAAGGTAAAACCCAACCATAGCATTAAAGTATCAAGTCCCCTTTATCCCATACGCAAACAACCTACTTACTCGGGTCTGTGCTTCTGTACCTCACGCCACCCACCATAAGAAAATCATGAACATATTGAAAACCCTACAGCGGGGATCCCTCACGCTTGTGCGACACGGAGAGCATGATAGGACATCACCAATAATAAAACATGCAACTCAAACCAATCATAGCAATTCATCAATCACCGATAGGACAACGAAAATCTACTCACAAGTCATAGGATGGCAACACATCATTGGATAATAATATGAAGCATAAAGCACCATGTTCAAGTAGAGGGTACAGCGGGTTGCGGGAGAGTGGACCGCTGAATATAGAAGGGGGAAGGTGATGGATGATACGTCTCCGTCATATCTATAATTTTTGATTGGTGATGTCCTATCGGTGAGCACCATAGGACAACACCAATAATAAAACATGCAACTCAAACCAATCATATCAATTCATCAATCACCGATAGGACAACGAAAATCTACTCAGACATCATAGGATGGCAACACATCATTGGATAATAATATGAAGCATAAAGCACCATGTTCAAGTAGAGGGTACAACGGGTTGCGGGAGAGTGGACTGCTGAATATAGAAGGGGGAAGGTGATGGAGATGTTGGTGAAGATGACGGCAGTGTTGGTGAAGATCACAGTGATGATGATGGCCCCCGGCAGCGCTCCGGCGCCACCGGAGGCAAGGGGGAGAGAGGCCCCCTTCTTCTTCTTCTTCTTCCTTGACCTCCTCCCTAGATGGGAGAAGGGTTTCCCCTCTGGTCCTTGGCTCCCATGGCTTGGGAGGGGAGAGAGCCCCTTCGAGATTGGATCTATCTCTCGGTCTCTCTCTGTTTCTGTGTTTTTAGATTCTGTCCTTTCATTTTTTTCTTTTATATCCGGAGATCCGTAGCTCCGATTGGGGTGAATCTTTCGCCCAGATTTTTCCCATAAAACTAGCTTTCTTGTGGAAAAATAAGAGCGTCAACCGCCTTACGGGTGGCCCATGAGGGTGCCAGGTGCGCCCAGGGGGAGGGCGTGCCCCCTGTCTCGTGGCCACCTCGGACACCGTTTCGCATTGATTCTTCCTCCGGAAAATCCCAAATATTCCAAAAATATTCTCCGTCCGTTTTTATTCCGTTTGGATTCCGTTTGATATGGGTTTCCTGCGAAACATAAAACATGCAACAAACAGGAACTGGCACTGGGCACTGGATCAATATGTTAGTCCCAAAAATAGTATAAAAAGTTGCCAAAAGTATATGAAAGTTGAATAATATTGGCATGGAACAATCAAAAATTATAGATATGACGGAGACATATCATGCGTTTCTGCTAAGTTAGCTATAAGGCGTTCCGGGATGTGCATTACTGCTATTCCTTTCTCTTTTCCCCCTTTTTCATTTATTTTTCTTTACATTTTATTTTTTTTCCTTTCTCCTTTTTCTATTTCTTTCATTCTCATTTACTTTTCTATTTGTTTTCCATTTAATTTTATTTCCTTTAGCAGTAGCGCCTTTTTGCGTAAATGCGCTGCTACAAAGCAAGTAGCGGTAGCGCTGCTCGCCGTAGATCGCTACTACTATGTGTAGCCTATCGGCTAAGCAGTGTGAGTATTAGTAGTAGCGCTTTTATTTTCAGGCGCGCTACTGCTACAATTGTATCTGTAGCGCGGTTTACGCCAACGCGCTACTGCTACTTAGCACTAGCGTGCTTTTTTGACACATGCTGCTGCTAATGTTCTGTGTATAAAATTTTCCCTAGTAGTGTGGTATAACAATTTTTTCCCTTGTACAAGGTAGTTGTTGCGAACCGTAGGCCATACGGTGAGAATGAAGCCCATAACTATTTTTTGCAGGGACCCAGTCAAATTGTTTGATGACCACCATGAGATATCGATAGTTGTTTAGTATTAGCGCCAGACCTGTCAGCTGAGAAGACACTGTCTCGGAAGAACCTTAATTACCATGATGCAAGGACACAAGGATTGAGGAAAAGGTTATGCCAATGCCGGAAGAGCCCAGAGAAGCAATTGTCCTGAAGATCTGAGAAGATCGGCACTGCCAACAATAAGGATGGAGTACCTGAGTTTTGATGGAACCATAACCATGCTTCTAAGGGTGGTAGCATCCCAGACCTTTGTGACAATCGATGGATTTTTTAGGAGACCCCGAATCTAACCTATTTCTTGCTAGCGTCTCCAAATTTAGAGGGTGAGATTCATTTTAAGTGTGGTAGGTTTGTAACATCCCAAAATTCTAAATTTTGGAATATTATATTAAATGAATAGTTTTGATTGTTTGTTTGATTGTGTTGTGGATGTTTATTTGAAATTTAGTGAAATTTGAAACTTTTTGGAAGTTGAATGAGAAGGAATGAAATGACTTTCCCAAACTTTCACTTTGCATTTATGATCTCCATGAATTCATATTCATTTCATCACAAAACCCTAGAGTGAAGATGATATGACTTGTTCCATTTAAATAAATTTAAAGGTTTTGAAAAGATTTGAATTCCATTTGGAAATATTTCAAATTCGGAAACTTTATGCAACTCAATGAGTTTCATGAGGGAAAATAAAATGACTTCTTCAAACGCTAAGAAAGAGAGTTGGATGTTTCAAAGAATCAAATAGAAAGTCCCTTTGAAGTTATTTTAAAACCCACTTTCAATTTGGAGTTATTTGGTTTTTATTAAAATTATTTTTCTCCAAAAATAAAATATATGAAAAACGAAATATGTATCTAGCAACCGTGTGGCAGATGGCAAAACTGCCACACCAGTCATATTGCTAAAACTACCGATCGCATCCATGTCTGTTCGATCCTGGCCTCGATCCAATCGTGCAGCGCCCCTTCTCTCGCCTTATCATCCGCAGGTCCGCGCCCGTCCATAGAGTTGCCCGCAGATGAAGCGCCTCATCAATGCTAACGAGAGCAGAACCCAGAACAACTCGCTGTCCCCGGACAAGATCAACTCGCCTCGCCAGCCCCAGACACCACCGGCCACCCGACCAGCGTCATCGTGCATGCAATAGTGGAGAGCGCCGTCGGCGAGCTCCGTGCCGCGGTGTCTTGTCTCTGCACGTCCTAGGAATTTGCAGAGTCGGAGAAGTCGGTCCTCAAGATCGAGCAGCTCTGGCCTGAGGCCGCCGCTGCTGAGCAGGCCTTCTTCTCCGCGCTGGCCGGGCCCGCCATGATACGGCTTCATGGAGATCCTCTTCAACTTTGTCATCGCACAAGTGCTGCAAGTGGCCGTTAGATCTTGCAACTCAGAGCCAACTCCTTTCACCTTGTCTATCCATGTGTATGCTGCACAAACAGATTCTCATGTTGTATTGTTGTTGTTGCTGTTGCTCTCGTGTTAAAAGTGTACCTTGTCATGATCTGATCTGATAGACACTTTGTTGTTTGCTAGTATCACTTGTTGATGAGCAGGTGTTCGTGTTTCTACCAGCTTCAGGGAACTTAAGTGAATTGACGATCATCTACAGCTAAGGACGAATTCATACAACAAGTAGCTAGTTTTGGGAAGTGAAAAACAGAACTCTGGTGCAATACAGAAGCTTGTGGGACCAAGTAAGGAGCGACATTGGAAAGGTTAGTCGCCGTCCGATCTTAAATGGACGTGGACCTGGTCATTTCCCCCCAGCAAAGTGGTAACTAAATTCCGATCAAGTGTTGAATCTCAGATATTCAGACACTGTCCTGACAGTTTCTGATGTGCTACAATAGAATACCATCCATATGTGTCATCTTAAAACAATTGTTTTTTCATTCTGTATAAGATGGAACAAACTGTCACTTGTAATTAAGTTAATCAGGCCATTACAAAGAAATAAATTAAGTTTGTAGCAATGGAATGCACCAACAGCATACAACGTTTAAGCTTGCCAAAAAGAAAAAGGATTCAATAGTGATGTTGTTGAGGAAAAGTTGTTGGACAGTGATCATGTTCCTCTTTGTCAGCAATGGAGACGAAAAACCATAACCATAACCTTTGACCTGAATGAAAAAAAGTAAAGAACATACCTCCGATAACTTTTGTATAAATGGTGTGGTAATATACACAACAAAGGCTTGATGACTTATGCGTAAATACCACGGCAACTTTGACTTGGGAAAAAAGGTTGTTGAAAAACTTAACCCTGGTAACTTTTTTGGTACAATACCATAAGAGCTTACACACCACAGAGTTGATAATATACGTACAAACACCATGGTAACTTTTGACCTGGGATAAAAAGTTGTTTGAAAACATATCCTGCAAGTTCTATGTAAATACCATGATAATATACTCACCGCATCCATAATAACTAAAAAGTTGCTGAAAATATGCCCACGATGACTTTTATGTAAATAGCTTGATAATATAGAGTCCATATCAACATTCAAGGAGGGCTATTGGGTCACTGCCAGTCGTACTACTAGGTCGTGTCTGACGGTCTAGTTTTGTGCTTATTGCTTCTGTTTGTTGGATGTTGATATGTTGTCGCCTTGTGCTATCACTACAAAAAAAAGACACATCCGTGACATTTTGGGCCGAACGAATTTTTTTTCTATCATACATATGACACTTCTATGACGATAAATGTGACAGAACCCGATATCATCATAGATATGGTGGGCTCTTACTTCTATGACAAAAAATCATGACAGAAAATAGGCTTTTCGTCCTGGGCGGGCCGGAGACGTAGCTGCATGACATTCTTTGGGCCGTCCATGATGGAAAAAACCGTGGTAGAAGCGAGGGGGAGGAAAATTTCAGGGAGTTGCCGGTTATGGTGGGAGGTCGGGTGCCGAGCGATGCGTGTTTCTCTTGTACACGTACGCGCGTGTGTGCGAGGCGTTGGCTCTAACTGAACCCGAGCGAGGTGTTGGGATCTAACTGAACCCGAGCGATTGCACTGCAGGCTACGCATTACTGAACCCGAGCGATCAATCGATGGCTGTTAACTGAACCCGATGGAGCGATTCCTTTGCTACTTCTGCTAACTGAAGCCGATCGATTGGATGAACAGTGAGCGTTGCGGTGGGGTTTGGATGAATAGTGAGCGGTGGCATTGCCTCTGGATGAACTGGACCCCGTGGTGTGGAGGGCTGGATGAACAGTAGACAGTGGAGGGGTGGCCGTGGAGGGGTGGTTGAACAGGACCCCGTGGTGTGGAGGGTTGGATGAACAGTAGACGATGGAGGGGTGGCCGTGCAGGGGTGGTTGAACAGGACCCCGTGGTGTGGAGGGCTGGATGAACAGTAGACGGTGGAGGGCTGCATGAACAGTAGACGGTGGAGGGGTGGTTGAACAGTAGCCGGTGGAGTAGCGCGCGGTGGAGGCTGGATGAACAGGAGCCCCGTGGAGGCTGGAGGAGGTCAATGGTAGCCCGTGCAGGCTGGAGGAGGTCGACGGTGGAGCTGAACAGTATCCCGTGGAGTCCCGTTTTGCGGTACGCCACATCCCTCCTGATGAACAGGACCCCCGTTTTGACCATAGGACGTCCGTTTCCTCCATTTTGCGGTACGCCACACCCCTCCCGATCAACAGGACCCCTGTTTTGACCGTAGGAGGTCCGTTTCCTCCATTTTGCGGTAGTCCACACACCTCCCGATCAACAGGACCCCTATTTCAACCGTAGGAGGTCCGTTTCATCCGTTTTGCGGTACGCCACACCCCTCCCAATCAACAGGACCCCCGTTTCGACCGTAGGAGGTCTGTTTCCTCCGTTTTGCGGTACGCCACACCCCTCCCGATCAACAGGACCCCCGTTTCGACCGTAGGGGGTCCATTTCCTCCGTTTTGCGGTACGCCACACCCCTCCCGATCAACAGGACCCCGTTCCAAACGTAGGAGGTCCGTTTCCTCCGTTCTGCGATACGCCAGGCCTCGTTTCCATCGCCTGTTTCGTCCAAGCCCTCCCGATGAACACGACCACGCATTCTGTTCCAACCCAGCAGGTTGTCTCCCCATGAACACGACGACGACGTTGTTTCTCCGTTTTGACCCAGCCATGTATGTATGCGCGAGTAGGCGTTCGAGACCCTGCCCGTATGTACGCATGTGGCCGTATTATCTTTCTTGCACCCTCGCCGCTGTACGTACATGTACATGCTATGTGCGCGCCTCTACTACGACACGTGCGCGCCTCTACTACGACACGTGCGCGCCTCTACATCGACCAGTATGTACGTACACGTTCGCGACCAGAATGACAACGCTACGTATGCTTCGACCAGGTGGGACCCGACTGTCAGGCACTTCCTTGCCTGCGAAGATGTAGCTGGTGGGTCCCAGCAGTCAGGGGGGCGAATCACTTTTTTCGCCCGGGCGCACTTCCTTGCATGCGAAGATGTAGCTGGTGGGTCCTAGCAGTCAGGGGGGCAAATCATTTTTTTCGCCCGGACGCACTTCCTTGCGTGCGAAGGTGTCGCTGGTGGGTCCTAGCGGTCAGGGGGCGAATCATTTTGTTTTTTTGCCTGGACGCACTTCCTTGCATGCGAAGATGTAGCTAGTGGGTCCCAGCAGTCAGGGGGAAACGTTTTTTTCACGAAATACTGTGGCCCATCCGGTGGGTCCTAGCTGTCAGGTGGAGGAATCATTATTTTCCGTGTAATAAGGAGGCACTTCCTTGCTGCGGCCGTGGACCCAGCTGTCAGCCTCTCCACATACAGTCCACGTCCGATGGAAGTCATTCCTTGACCACGTTGACCACGCTGCGCCAAGAGCACCAGGGCGGTGGACGACGGCGAGGCCTAGGAAGGGGACGACGGGGAGCCGGGGAAGACGCGGCAGTGGAAGCCCGCGCGGAGAGGTGTATGAGGGTTCACTTGTTCGGCTGCGGTGTGAGGCTGCCGTCGCCGCAGGGCCTAGCCAGCGGTGGGAATAGTAGGGGGCGGTGAGGCCTCCGCGGCAGCACAGTCGGCCACGGGAGGCAGGAGCATGCGGCACGAACGGCGCTGCTTTGGGCGGCTGGAGCAAGAAGACCAAAGGTTAAAGAAGCACTACAGCCGTTGGATGGACATCGTACGGTCACTGGAGCTAGAATCGTTCATATGGACTAAAGTTGACAAAGGCCCCCGTCCCAGTCAACTTAGTAGGCCCACAAGTCAGCCTCCCACCATGGTGGGTCCCAGCTAGCAGGGGAGTATTCATTTTTTGTGCGTAATAAGGAGGCACTTCCGGTGGGTCCGAGCTGACAGCGCGGGAATGTTTTTTTCATGAAATACTCTGGCCCGTCCGGTGGGTCCCAGTAGTCAGGGGGAAACGTTTTTTTCGCGAAATAAGGTGGCCCGTCCGTTGGGTCCCTGCTGTCAGGTGGAGGAATAATTATTTTGCGCGTAATAAGGAGGCACTTCCTTGCAGCCGCCTGGACCCAGTTGTCAGCCTTGCCACGTACAATACTCTTCCGATGGAAGTCGGTCGTTGACCATGTTGACCACGCCGCGCTGAGAGCACCAGGGCGGTGGTCTGGACGACGGCGAGGCCTAGGAAGGGGACGAAGCAGAGCCGGGGAAGACGCAGCAGCGGTAGCCCACACGAAGAGGAGTACGAGGGTTCACTGGTTCGGCTGCGGTGTGAGGCTGCCGTCGCCGCAGAATGACAGGGGGTGTGGGTGAGTAGAGGGATGGCCTGGCTAGCGGTGGGAGTAGTACGGGGCGGTGAGGCCTCCGCGGCATCACAGCCGGCCATGGGAGGCAGGAGCACGCGACACGATCGGTACTGCTTTGGGCGGCTGGAGCAAGAAGACCAAAGGTTGAAGAAGCACTACGGCCGTTGGATGGACATCGTACGATCACTGCAGCTAGAATCGTTTATATTGACTAAGTTGACAAAGCCCTTGGTACGCGTCAACTTAGTAGGCCCACAGCTCGGATTTGGCAGAGAACATATAGCCCATTTGCGATTTGTAAGAATGTACAACCCATTTTTCAATTCTAATGGAATTTACTACAGCCCATTTAAAGTTTGTTAAAAGTACAGCCCAACTTCTAGCTAGAACAATGATTAATAATTTCAAACAACCGCTCAAAACAGAATTCAAAAAAAAATTCCCACATTTTGATGGGATCCGAAATATTTTTATCTGAAATTTCTAGTCAGGTTAAATATAATTTCAAAATAAAGTTGTATCACGTTAAAATCCAACGAAATATTGTGCGCGCAACAAGTAATGAATTAAAATTTCCAAATTCCAAAAATAATATATTTTTCAAACTAATTACGTGTTTGGTGCATAGTAATTTCCCAGTTATTATAATTACATCCCATTTATTATTTCTTAAAGTCCATTTTCTCGTTAAGCCTAATGCATACCTCCTAGGAAACTTTGCAGCCCAGCGGGGCGGCTAACAAGTTGACGCGGATATTGTGTACAACTGTCGGCCCAGTTGCATTGCCGATGTTGAAAAAAAAGGCATGTGTAGTACAGTACAACATAACATGGTTACTCAGCCCACATTCAGCGACGCAGGAAAGGCCCAAACAAGGCTTCTGTACAACTTTTTGAAGTCACTAAGCTCAATTAATAACTTAAGAAAAAAGTTAGATTATAGTGGAACCTAATTAAAAGCTGTCACGAGAAAATAAATAATTCAATGGGTCCCACTTGTGCGTGTGCGTGTGTGTGTGTGTGTGTGTGTGTGTGTGTGTGTGTGTGCGTGTGTGTGTGTGTGTGAGAGAGAGAGAGACCCATCAGTCGATGCTCGTAAATACATCTTTCAGCCATATGCATTGCTGATGCCGAGTAAAAACTTATATAGTTGACACAATCATATAGAACATCATAGCACACTGAACTTGCATACAAAAATTTCACGCAGGTGGCACAATCAGGATGGAAGCAGTGGATCCCTACGGGAAGGGCCATGTTGAAACCAACAAAGTCGTACATAATGGTTCATCGTCTTTATAAATGACGGGGAAATATCTTGAATGTTGTGCAGAGAAAACAGGCAGACAACACAATAAGTTCTGCTAGCACATTAAGTTGACGTACAACCCTTTCTAAAAAAACTTCAAGTACAAAATTAGAATAGGTCACAGTCAAATGTACTAGCATATCAGTGCTTCAGACCCATAGCTCGGATTTAACTAGTACTATCTGACAAGATTCAGTTCTTACCTCAAATTAGAGCACATCCAGGCAGGCGGCCCTGCCTCTTCTCCCAAAGAAGCAGTGGCCTCCGCCACGCGATGGAGTAGGCCCTATGCCCTCCATCGTTCCGAGCAACACGGGGAAAGTCTGACGTTGACTCCTGTAATGGACATCGTCGACGGACCCTGGCACCAGCGGTGGCGGCAGGACTTCGATTGATGGATTGACCACTTCTTCGACATGCACGAACACTCGATACATGTACATCCCTAACGTGGTCCGCGGCGGCCTTGTTGGCGACGTATAGTACAACCTCGATTATTGCACCGGTATCTCAAGACCAATCACCTTAGGTATGGTGGACGGCTTCTTCATCCATGCCATAACAGTCAGAGCCCAGCTGTCTGGAGGAACAAACATACTTACGAGCTCACCTCCAAGGTCGTTGATAAGCTCGTTCATGGACTCGATGTTCCAAGCACGTCGAGGCATGCCGTGGAAGGTAAGCTTTGTTAAAAACTCAAGCTCAGAGGGCACCGAGCCCCATCCTGGGTGCCACCAATCAAAGCTCACCAGCGCGCCATCGCAGAACAAACGCCGGGAAGATTCGAACACGCGGCTGCAGTCGAAAGTAGTCCAGAACCTGACGAAGAAATCAGCCGATGGTGGACAGACTTCGATGAGCAAGTCACTTATTTGGATGCCGTGTGCAATGCCAAGAGCTTTGACAAGGTCGTCCGGCAAGACGGGAGGCCGGTCGCCGTTGATGGTTACCATCAGTAGTTTGCCGGCAAACTAGTCGTCAAGCGCCGCCATACCACTGTTGAGCGACAGCACGTAGCGACCGAAGGCAGGACGGACCTCAAGATCTCCGGCTCAGAGATCCGCGTTGACTGGCAACATGATAGCGCGCTTGATTATAGGGAGTATAGGAGGGGGATTTGGGGGAACTGGAGTAGGAATCGAGATTCCAGAGGTGGGGGAGGGGCGGGAGACAGGGGATGAAAAGGTAGCATGAATTTCAAGCACGCACCAATATGCTCTCGGTGCTCAAGCGCACGAAAACACCGGTGGCGCCAATATGCCCGGCCTTTTTTTTCAGGATCTTTTGAGAGCCCGGCCCGAGAATCATAATTGACCTGTTTGGCATTGCGTTACTACTCGGCCCATATTCAATGACACCTCACTGGCCCAAGCAAGTGAACATCATCCAAAAGGCAGTGAGCTCAAATTATATAACTTGAAGAAATGATATATACTCTGAACATTGGAGAATGGTGATGCCCTCATTTAGCCCACCAGTAGTTCGAGACAACAAATAGTTTGAAACAACGATATATACAACATTCAAACACTGACTAGTGACTAATACTGACATAAACAGCAAGACATGATAGTTCATAAGAAGTCTTGCTACACCACCAAAACGTACCCATCTGCAGCGCTCAGACTATCGTGATCCAGACGAGAATGACATTCTAAATAGAAGCAACTATTACATAGAAAGTGTGACATAGACGAGGATGACCAAATGACAAGGAATATGCATAAAAAAAGAAAGAACTACCCAACCAGAACTAGTAGCAAAGACAACAAAGTCATTCGAAGAGATGATCCAACACCATCATAATTTGCAGCCCCGCTTCAGCGACCAGTGATCCGGAGACACCAGTACTCCACCCTTTTGATGTAACAGCCCAGTTACCTATCAACCTAAAGGCTTGAACCACATCACTGCCTCTCGTAATTGAGACATCCAAGGATCAAAGTTAATCCGGATGCCTTTGTCATTCTCAGCTTCTTTTGGCTGCAGGCTGTATCGTTGACAATCAGGGGAGTTTGCTACCGAACTCCTAGGGCTCGCCGTGTAGACACAGTTTTCCATAGCAAACAAAGCCTCTCTGCCATCAAGGTCCTTGCCAACGGTGATCTCCTGGTTAATCGGATAATTGAGTCCGAGAAACAGAGAGTGTGAACCAAGGCTGTTTACCCGCCTCCAACTAAAAAATCCTAAAGGCCCCAACAAGCTGATATACTGCTCATAGACGTAACCGCCACTGTCCAGATACTCACGTATTACACGGTGCTTGTATACAGTGGGGTTTTTGCAATATACTTTTCTAGCTCATGTGTCCGAATGATCATCAGTCTTTTGTCGTCGTCTGATCGAGCAAGGAACCAGTTGTGCTTCCCTGTTTTTGCCAAAGGTGGTGTAATTACAAAGGGCAGTAATTGTAGGGACACTTCATCATATCAAAAAGGGCATGCGTTGTTAATGTAAGATCAGCATTGTTCAGAGTATGAGTAGGATAATGCAAGAAACAGCATTGATATGTCCCTGTTAGAACTAGGAGGACAATACAGGGAAATGTATACTGGATTCAAAAATATAGAAGTGCCATGCATGGTTATACTCATGTTATCTCGCAATCGATTCTTCACAAGAAACTACCATGTCATGCATGTTATGTAATCATGTTCTGTCCTCACAAACAAATTCTTCAAGGTAACTAACAGAACATGCATTGTTATATACTCGTGTTCTGTGGGCAAAATTTTTGTGAGGATATTATTCTAGCCACTGATTGCTGAAGGGCAAATATAAGTATGTACACATGGTAAGCATTGCAGGATTTCACTACTTCCAAATATAGAGTTCTCCATATGCACATTTACTTCCCTAATGTATGGTTAGATGAAACCAATAGTGTGTTGCATGTTTCTACATCATGAAAATGAGGAAATTCATATGGCCATTGATACACACTCATATTTAGTAGTAGTATATAGATTACTGTAAAATAAGGATAATATCCATATATTCCTAACCGTTTGATTATTCAAGGTACAAATTGGCTGTAATGACATGGTCACAATCGCATGAATTAGCTCATTCCAAATATAGCTGATTTACGGCGTCTCTAATATATTGCCATAGTTCTACTCAAATTCTGCTCAAACAGGGATATGCCAATCATCACAAAAAGTTCAAACAGTGTCATGGCGTCATCATTAACATGAGACAGAAACAACTTACACGCGCCGTCCCAGCAATACGTGGTGCCATCTGCTTTGTCGATCATGTAGATGATGCCATTGTGTTCAATAGCATCACAGAAGTGTGTATCAGCTGTGACGATGATCCACTGCGAGCCGAGTTGTCTCCAGCTAAAAAAGGCACCGGCATAAAGATAGGCGAGTCTGCGGTCGAACAAGGCAACTAGCTTGAAGTCTGCGTAATTCGCATGTCGTGTGGGTACTTGGCAGATTACAATCTTCTGCAAAACAAGATCCGTCCAACTTACGTAGTAATCTAGATGACTTGGACCGCGATGGTAATACTCTATATAATCCAACGGAGGAAGGATAATCTCATGGGAGGTCTGGAAGTTCACGAGCACCAACTTTTTACCATCTTCTCTGAAGGCAGCCATCTAGTGGGAGTTCATGCCGACCCAGTACATACCTGCCAAGAAGTTTCGGGCGATGGTGATTGGATCGATGTCGAGGGAAATGATGTACGGCGACACACTACATACCTGCAAAGAAGTTTCGGCTAATGGAGATCGGATTGAAGTCGAGGGGCATCATGCACGCCTCCGTATCATGGTGAGCCGATCTCGCAAGACCAGATAGCAGCAAGTAGGGTGTCTTGAAAAGCTTAGGCCTCGCTTTGATGATGGCCGTGTGCATGTCCCTCGAGCATGCAGCCAGCCGCAGGGCGGTCAACATATCCATACACGAACAATAGAGGTCGAGGATGTCACTGGGGAGATTGCTCCAATCGCGGCTCATATGGATGCTGCGCGGTTCACGTTCGGCCATGGTGGAGTTTGGAAGGGGGCTTGATTTACGGGGGAGAAGGATGTCGGTGCTGGAGTGGCTAGCGAGGGAATAGTGGTACTGGGGGAGGCGAGTGAGGCGACGGTACACGGGGGCACAGTGAGATGGAGACGGAGAAAAAGACGGGGAAGGAGATGGAGATGGAGTGGTGCTATGGGAGCGGAGAGGGAGACGAGGCAAGGCGCCAATGTGTTGTACAGCGGCGGTGACAGACTGCACAGTGCACATGGTGAGGATGACTTTGGTAACCCGAACATGCCGCCTCGCCTGGACTAGTGTCAGGCGCAGGGTATTGTCACTTCACTGTGAGGATTGGATGAATAGTATTTTGACCATCAAGTGTACCACAGTTGTACTACTACTACTACTACTAGTAGGAACATGAGTACTCTAGTATTGTATAGCGGAAATAGGTCTCTCGTGCTAGCATGCCTGTTCACTTCATTGTTCAGGTATCATCCATATTGCGAGCAGAACCAAATTCTCGTGCATGCCCAATCAACGCCCTGCTGCGATGCATGCAGTGGTCGTTCTGGTGCATCAAGGACGGCATGCAGATTGTTCCACACTTGAGAAGAGGAAAAATGGAAAGGTTGAACGCGACAGCAGAGGAAGAGAACGCTGGCTAACGAGGCTGGGAGGGGATTGATCCAGAAGTTAATGCTCCACGCCTAAAGGTTTTGGGAAAACCTGATTTTCATAAGGTGACTTATACTCACCTAAACGGAGGGAGTATTCCTTAACCAGAGAATGTTGTGTCTCCCACTCACGCACTCAAAAGAAAAGGTACGACACATTTTTTTTATCTGTTTGCATAGGTCCCACCTATCAGGAAGGATGGGCACGTACACGAATAGGTACGACTCCTCAGTCTACCCGCATAGCCTTTTCATTTAGTCTACCTAGCCGTCTAATCAACTGCCTGCACGCCACTTCTCCCATTTACTTCTCCATCGGGAACCGATTCGCCTCGGCTTCTTCACCTCTCCTTCGTCTTCATTTGCATCCAAACCCCACTGCGTTCACATTGTTTTAACCTCTTTAAATAATCATCTACTACTTCAATTAGACTAGCCATCTAATCCTAATACTTCAAACCATAGCCCTCCGTTCCAGCGGTTCCAAATGGTGAAAGAGATCGAGATGCAGGTTTTTAGCGTCCAACATGTCCTCGTCGAAGGCTCGATGCGCATAGTTGCCACCGTCACCGTCAACCCAAGGGTTGTTCGGCAGTGGATCAACAATGTATCCAACTCCCTCGAAAAGGTAGAGACGAGTGTCATCGCTCTTGATGCAGAGTACACGGAGCATGCCCCTGGGAAGATCCAGCGCGCCGGTGTCCTTCAGCTGTTCCTCGAAGATGATGTTTTGGTGTACCACATCATACACTCTCCCTCCATACCAGGTGAGCTTCACGATTTCTTGTCTCGGGAGGATGTATACTTCTATGGGGCAGCCATCGAAGGGGACAAACAGAAGATGGAGCCGTACAACCTTGATTTGAAAAGCATCGCTGACCTACAAACCAGAATCAAAATTCCTATAGAAGATTGTGATAAACAGACACCATCCCTATTCGACGTAGCAAATTTTGTGCTCGGTACAAATCTTCAGAAGGGTGACGAGACAGTGGCATTAAGGTCGTCTGGATGGGAGAATTATCCCTTGATGTACGAGCGGATAAAATATGCTGCCCTCGATGCCCGTGTGAGTTTCAAGATAGCTGCAAGGTCCAAATAGCTTGTTGCGAAGCCGTCTCCCATAGAGAATGAGAACAAGAACAAGAAGAAGAAGAAGAAGAAGAAGAAGAAGAAGAAGAAGAAGAAGAAGAAGAAGAAGAAGAAGAAGAAGAAGAAAACGCTGCACCAGCAGGACGACATTATGGACAGATGAACTATTTCCTCTCTTGTAAAAAAATATTCCCTCTCGGTGTATATTGATATAGATGGACTATTTTGATGGTGTGCATGTCTTTGGAACAGAGTAGTAGCGTGGGTCCGCTTGACTATAAGGAACTATTTATCCGCATATATAGCCTTCTCTGCTACTCCTTCTAGTGATCGGTATGCAGTGCATGTGTCCGTAGACATGACAGCTTGTCCATGGAGGTTCAACTACGGCGACCATCACGTTTCATCTCGCGATTCCCACGACGCCTCTCCAACCCACGGCACCACGCCCCCCGACGTGCGCCTCACCCCTCTCGTCCGCACCGCCCCTCTGCCTTTGTGTGCATGACATGTGGGCCACCTAAAATGCGGAGAGCATCAAGTTTCTACCACAGCCACCCGCGATTCCCAGGACGCCGCTCGAACCCATGAAACCACACGTCCCCCGACCTGCGGCTCACCCCTCTTGGCCCCACTGCCCCTCTGCCTTTGGGAGCATTACATGTGGACCAGTCACCTATCGGGTCCACATGTTATTGACTCAAAGGTAGGTGTAGTAAGGCGCTGAAGCTCAGTCCCGACGGCCCTGAGAGGGAAATGTAACTCCTGTGCCAGGGCTTATGGTGCTCCTGCAGCACAAACTCGTGCCAAACTCGAGACTTGTTTCTTTACTATACATGCACGCAACGATTTAATGGACATTGTAATCTCAACATTTTATGGGGAGCTTTAAATTTGAATTTGGAACTTATAAAACGAAAAGATTCAAAACAAATAAACTAGGAGAGAGGGAGTATATCGTAGGATGTGTCCCATACAAAATAAGTCCCCTGGTTTGTCACCGCAAAGACATCTTCCTACTCGTACAACAACAAATTGGCCGCAGATAGCATGGTCCGCCTTTGACCGCCATGTGCAAGGTCCGTGCTATCTTTTATTCAATCTCACCATGGTTCCATTGTACCAATTCATGCGCTGGCCCGTTGCATGGCTGATCCCAATGTTGGACAAAGGTTCTACGGGAACGGTGTCACCGTTGTAAATGTTGTGCAAATTGATGTTGGTACCCTATCGTACATATGCAAGCCAATCTCCACTCGCACCGAGCCTAGCCTGTGAAACAACGGAAAGGGGGAGAATTAGGATATGGACACAGAAGTAGTCTTTAGAATGCATTTACTATGTGATCAAACTCATCTTGCCTGCTCATCGGAGGAAATCTAAGTGCCCCTCAACGAAGGCATCTCAAGGGGCGTCAACTTGCAACTACGGCCACGCCGCGCTGGAGAGACCCCCAAGGAAACATCCTCGTGCGTTCCACGGAACATCAATATGCATTTGTATGAGTAGTTTATCTTGTGAGAGAAAAGGATGAACGAGGGAAGGCCTCTAGAGATAGAGATGGACACTACTACTACCAATGTGCTGGCCCGTGCGTTGCAATGGATCCAAACTATTAGAATAATACTTGTTCACGTGCTTGAAATATAAACACTCTAGTTTTGATATACATGTGTCAGCAGACACAACAGCTTGTCCATGGAAGTTGAACCACGACGACCATCACGTTTCTTGTTTCTACCACTACCACACCCACACGCGATTCCCACGACGCCGCTCCAACCCACGGCACGACGTCCCCTGACGTGGACATGGATCCTCTAACGTGGCTAGCACTGCCTTGCCCTGCCTTTCCTTCGCTGACAGGTGGGACCCGCGCTTATGGGTCCCACATGTCAGTGATAGAATGGTAGGATTGTTCGTGCCCCTCATCCCTCTCGGCCCCACCGCTCCTCTGCATTTGTGTGTATGACATGCGGGCCAGCTAAACTGCGGCGACCCTCAACTTTCTACCATAGACACACCCAATTGGACGCGGTTTGCCGGCTCCGCTGCTGTGCTCCGGTCCGTACTCCCACACCATCGAATTTTCATCCAGCGGCTGTGACACATTTTCATCCGTACTCTGGCCGGTTCATCTCGAACGAGTGAGTCGCGAACCACGCCACCACCATGAGAATGGTATGTTGGCCAGCCGCATTTAAGGTCCGCATGTCATTGACTCATAGGCCGGGCACTAAGCCACTGAAGTTCAGTCCCGTGGGCCCCGAGAGGGAAATGTAACTCCTGCGGGAGGCGTTATGGTGCTCCCGTAGTACGAGCTCGTGCCAAAACTGGAATTTGTTTCTTACTACTACCAATTAGTACTAGTAAGGTACACGTGCATTGCACGCATGAGATTCTAGTGGTTTGTGCATTATGCTTCTTCATGTGGAGTTTTCTGGATTCTAACATGTGGCAAAATCTGGTGGAATGTAAGGTTAGGCATGTTTGATTAACTTAGGTGAGTGTTTGGTTCAAGCCACACCTTAGGCAAGCCACACTAAGGCCCCACATGACATACACACAGAAAATGTGGAAAGATTCCCTTAGGCTTGCCAACTTGTGGCTCTCATTTTGAAGAACTAATAACTTTGCCTAAGCTTAGTTGTGGCAAAGTTAGTCATGAATTAAGTTCAACCATGGAGTCTTCTAGATTATACATGTGGTAGAATCTGGTGGATGATATCCAACGGCTAGTAGTGCTTGGATTTGCCATCTTTGTACCGTCGGATTGGCTTCATCCAAGAACAACTTTCAAAGTGTTTCACACACTATATAGGGGGTATAGATATAGATGTGTCGGTCTGTTGCAATGGATCCAAAGAATATATATTTAGTGGAGTGCACTCTAAACACATTATCTATTTATTTTTCTCTAACCTTCCGTAGCCATGCAACCAAGCCACATAAGCTTCATGGGTGCCCCCCACATCATATTATTCATACTACGTTGATTGAAAAAAGATAAATCACCCAAAACAAGATCTTCCCGCTTTTTGTTCCTACGATGTTGTGCCGTGCACGTATCTACTAGTAGTTGTATAGTGGTAGTAGTAGTAATATAGTATTAGGAGTACAAACTTGGTAGTACTAGTAGGAGTAGTACTAGTACGGAATGCTCCTACTCTATCAACGAGCCCCGTCTGACAAAAAATTTCTTGGCTTCCGTGCTATAGCTAGATCTTCCCCTTGTTTCTGTTTTCCAACCCGGCGGCGGGCGGGGTGTCGGTTTGCTCAACGGCGGTACCACATGAAAGTGAAAATGCTAGGCAGGCAACACACCTTCCGTAAGTTATGTGTCGTGCCGGACGGGCCGTGTTGTACTCCCGATTCCGGAGCATGTTGGGGGTACGACGCGAACGCGGCAGGCCTTTTCCTTTTACTAGCAATGTGCCCGTGCGTTGCGCCGGATCCAAAGTTGTAGAATAGTAGTATTTGTTCACAAACTTGGAAGAAATCACTATAGTTTTGATATACTCCTAATATATTACTCCCTCCGTACCTAAATATTTGTCTTTTTTGATATTTCAAATGGACTATCACATACGGATTATATAGACATATTCTAGTGTTTCTAGCAAGATGCACGCGCATTGCAAGAAGTTGATCGAAAAGGTAAGCACAACTTATAAATTGATGGATGGAGTACTAGTTACAATGATGCATATAATTAAGCAAAGGGATCGCACATGTCGGTATTGACTGGAACGAGAATGCAACAACACAATAAGAATTAAGGCCACGATGATGCAATCGCAGTGGTGGTTACAGAAGGCAAGAAGAAAGATGGATCCACGAACGTACGACCTCCTCCTCCTCAACTTAGTGCACCGGGCCACCGACCGGTGGCTAAGGAGCGGCGGCTTTTGTGGCAAGGTCGAGGTGCTTCTCAATAAAGGCATTCAAGGCTTCCAGTCGGTTGAGAAAGGCCAACATCATAGCGTCCTCACTGGCCTTGTAGATAGCTATGTACATGATTTGCTCGTACGCGTGGATGTGTAGGTTGACGAATTATTGCAGGGCAAGGCGCCTCGCGGCGAGCGTGACCTCCAGGTGGACATTCTTCATGGCGTCGGCAGGCAGTCGCAGGGCCACCAGTGCTTGAAAGAGGTTCCAGCCATGGAGGCCGACTAGGGTGGCAGGCAATGAGGAGCCCGGGCGCGCGGGCGGGAGGAGTACGGCGATGTCGTCCGCGAGCTTGTTGAGGACGGTGAACTTGTTGCTGGTGGCAACGATCATCTGGTCCAACTGAGAGTTGTAGTTGGCGTCTACGGCGGCCATCCACCAGCCGGTCTCCAACACCGTCTGGAGACGATCCTCGGCACCATGCCGCAGGCCGGCGTCATGGACCATCTGGCGCAGCCACTGGCCGCTCACGCGCATCGCCGCCATGGGTCTGGAGCGAGCTCTTTTGCGCTTAGTGTGGGTGCTTAGGTAAATGCTTAGGTGCGTACGATGTGGTAGATGCATTGGAATGGAGGGACGCCTTTATATGAGGGCAATGAGGGCAAACTGCGTTGCATTCACATTGTGCAGCCTCTTTTCCCGGACCTCCTCCCATTACTTCCCTCTTGCATTAATTGAAGGAGGATGCATTGGCCGTTCAACATATCGGGAACCGCTACTCTCTCCCTCGTCTGCATTAAAGCCGTATCGGGAACTGCGCCGCCCGCTGTCAAATTGAATACTCCCTCCGTCTACTACCTCCGTCCTGGTTTATTAGTCCCCTATGTAGTTTGTGCTAAATTTTGACCAAAGATTTAACTGACAAAATGTTAGTGCATGTTAACAAAAATAATAATGCTGGGTTCATATTCGAACATAGTTTTCAAATATATAATTTTTTGTGACATGCATGAGCATTTTGTTAGTTAAATTTATGGTCAAAATTTGGCACAGATTACAATGAGGACCAATAAACCAGGACGGAGGTAGTAGGTGAGTATTAAGTCATCTTACGAAAACCAAATACTCCTACTAGTAAACACATAGGTGTGGTGCATTAACTCTCACGTTGTTTCTTATTTTTTGACATAAATAGAGGAATCAACCAAGAAGAGATGTGGGGCTTGTATGCATATGATACTAGTGTAGGATACTACATCCGTAATGCATGGTATCATATGTTGGTATCATATAGGACTACATTTATTGCCATGCATGACACAAAGTAGTATATGATACTCAAGCTCCTCTTTCCTCATTTAATTCAATGAAACCTCATCAAAATTTCTTAGTTGGCATGCATGATACTACCTATGATACTCCCATTACGACCAGCCTTAGTATCATGTAGTACTTTATTTATTGCCATGTACATGACACATAGTTCGCGAGCGCTCTCTATATGTACCACCTTTTTTTTAATTTCAAGTTTTGCTCCATGGCGCAATCCATCGATACTACTACTGTACAAAAGTGGAGTATATACATTTTTTAAAAGGCTAGAGGGCGGGGCAGTCTAGCTCGGTTGGTTTCACGAGAGGCGAGGACCTTTGTGATTTGATGGCTCATTAATGATGTCAAATCGAATAGTACTGCGCCGCCCGCTGCACGCCTGGCACCTCCATTAAATCCCTCCGTTAAACCCGCATGCAAACCGAGAATCCTACTCCGGCCACATGTCCGTTCATGAGTGGGCCGGAATTAAACGCAACACCGGCCGAGATCCTCCCGTCCGCCCTCAGTTTAAACGAGGCTAGACGCCGGCCAAGCTCCTACCGTCCGCCCTCTATTTACACGAGGCCAGATAGACAGCGGGCAAGAATCGCACCCCTCCGCCGCTCCCCCATCTCCTCCTTCACCATTTTCTCCACCCTTCTGATGGCTTCCGATGAGCCGTTCTCCGGCATATTACCCGGCTGGGTGGCCCGCCGAGCCCTCCGGATACGGGCGAGGCCACTCGGTGCTTCACCAACCTCGCTTGGCCCGACGGAGCCAGTTGCCGCCCCAAGAAGGCACGTGGTTCAGCAACTCACCGCTCCAGTTCAGCTCGATGAGGAGTGGCGAGTTGCTCCACGCCGGCACGGTGGCGAGCACGCCGGTACGGGCGCCTATGCTGCCGCGTCGTACCGCGCCACCAGTGTCTGCGGTGGCCGCGCCTCCCGTGCCTACGGCAGCGCCATGCAGGTAGAGACAGAAGCCGGGGGCGTGGAGAGCGACGAGTCAATGGCCAGCTTCTCCATGTC
>NC_041381.1:514691217-514692981 GCF_002162155.2 Triticum dicoccoides | reverse complement strand
ATGAAGGCCACCGCCGAGGCGACGACCGCAGATTTAGGTGGTTTCTTTGCTGCTTCGTCTCCTTCGAGCACCTTCGTCGACCCCGCAAGTGTCTGACGAACATGAGGAAGACAAAGGGATCCGCGGGCGGCCATTTAGAACTAAAATAAGTCTAGATATATCCATTTCTAGGACAAGTATTTTTGGACGGAGGGAGTATTAATTATACAAGAGAGCCGGATTGGCACCTCTTAGTTCATGTAAATGTAATGAAATCCATCATGTTTATATGAAGATCCAGCTTTTTTATACAAAATCCTTCATGCTTATATGAAATCAGTCCGTGTTTGCATGAATTTCATCTGGTTGGTTAGAGTTGTAAAAATGTATGTCGGTGGCATTTGATGTCGTACTCCGCGGAAGGAAGCGGGAGGAAATTTGCCGGCTGCCATTGGAGATGCTCTTTATGCTGGGAATAATAGAGTGATATCCAATCCATTTGAGTTAATTGCCTGTATGATTGTCCCTCTATAAAAAGATAATTGCATGTACAGTGTACACGTGACTTGCAGGGTGGCTACAGCTTCGTACAAGAAGTTAAAAAGAAACAAGTCCATCCTTAGTATTCTAAGTACTTTGTGGGTTCCACTGTCAGTACAGTAGAGAAATAAGTATATATTAAATAAGTAGAGTAATATATAATATAAAAATCTAAATTTAAAAGACAGAATTCAAACTCATGTCATCGCGTTGCGAGCATCCGGCGCTAACCAGCCCAACACATTTTTCTTCTACACCATCCTGGAGATATATCTCCATGTCTACTCTTATATATACTCCATTCGTTCCTAAACATTTGTCTTTTTCAGATTTCAAATGGACTACCACATACGGATGTGTATGTAGACATATTTTAGAGTGTAGATTCACTCATTTTGCTACGTATGTCTTTTCAGGAAGGGGTAGATTTGTCCTTGATTTATTTATGAGGTATCTAGATGGCACTGCACCGCCAAGAAAAGAGGGTAACATCAAAATTATGGACTACTTTTTTGAGTATGTTGGTAAGGTCCGGTCATAGTCACTTGTTGAAATCTCTAAAAAGACAAATACTCCCTCCGTCCGGAAATACTTGTCATCAAAATGGATAAAAGGAAATGTATCTAGATGTATTTTAGTTTTAGATACATCTATTTTTATCCATTTTGATGACAAGTATTTTCGGAAGGAGGGAGTAGAAAACAGAGTTGGTGATGATGGTGTGCGTGCCATCCTGCAATATAGGCCGATGGATTTATATCTAACGGATATGAAAGAAACTATGGCAATTTTGCAAAAATATACCCACACGTCTCTCCACGTTCACAAATAAGGCCTTCCCTCATTCAGCCTTTTCTCTCACAAGATAAACTACTCATACAAATGCATCTTGATGTTCCGTGCAACGCATGGGCAACTAGCTAATTTCTTTTAAAATAGTTGCTGTGATAATTGGCTTGAAGTGATATATTTTATGTCTACCCCGAATGATTTTAGATTCACTAGTAGTAACAAAGAAAAGGTTGCCTTGTTAATTAACAGAAAACAGGGTTAAAACTATCACATGAGGCCGGTAAAAACAAGGCACACTGGGTTCAGCGTCATCGTCACTACAGCTATGCGCGTGCGAGAAGTCTACATATTGAGGGGGCTACCGAGCGAGGCACCGAGACACAATGTTTGAGAGAGAAACCAATTGACAGATTATGATCAGATCGAGTTGTCACCCTTCTGCTGTCATTGTTG
>NC_041381.1:514626104-514690774 GCF_002162155.2 Triticum dicoccoides | reverse complement strand
AAGATCGATGTGCCACCCTACTCCTTCGGTGTCGGGTAGTGTGTGTGTGTATGTTTGAGAGAGAATCCAGTCGATAGATTAGTATCATGATCGAGGTGTCACCCTACTCCTTCGGTGTCGGGAAGTGTGTGTGTGTGTGTATGTTTGAGAGAGAAGCCAGTCGATAGATTAGTATCAAGATCGAGGTGTCACCCTACTCCTTCGGTGTTGGGAAGTGTGGGTGTGTGTGTGGGGGGGGGGGGCAGTGACACTCACATATCTCTACTCTTATAAAAAACAGAGTTGGTGATGATGGTGTTCCTGCCATCCTACAATATAGGCCATCCGATTTACATCAGACGGACAAGAAGGAAAATATGGCAATTTTGCAAAAATATACCCACACCCCTCTTCGTATTTGCAAATAAGGCATTCCCTCGTTCATCCTTTTCTCCCACAAGATAAACTTCTCATACAAATGCATATTGATGTTCCGTGCAACGCATGGGCATCTTGCTAGTAGGGAGAAGGAGTTTGTGTGACACATATCTAGCTATATTAAGGGATAGGTAGATAGCATATGTGTGAGAGACATTATTATACTTTGAGACATTAGTGGCTGTGGGTGGGCGGAACTAAAGGGGTGTGCGTGTTAGACATAGAGAGCGTGTGTGTTTCTGTGTGAGAGACTTGTAGGACGGGGTAGAAAGACGCATTTAACCCTGACGGAGGGAGAGAAATACATGAAGTGCGCATGTGTGATTCTGATGCCCACAGGGAAATGAGATATGTATGCGTGTGAGAGAGATTGCACAATTCATTCACGTATCACTATCTAGCGATCGTGGACGTGCATCGCTTGAACATAAGTCAATATCTACTTCGTATCGTGGCCAAAGGTACAATATCGATTCAATGATGTAAAGATTGGACACTCACATATCGCATTTTTTTCTATTTAAATAAACCTTTTCAGTTCTGCATGCCAAAGTTACAGTGATGTTTCTTCAAACAACCAATGTAGCTATCATGCACATGCACCATTGTTACTCTTGCATTCAAATTCATTAGTCTTGGATAATTTAAGTTTCTATTTTGAAGTAAAATATGTAATATTCATATATGAACAACGGGTACGCAATTCAAGAAATGGAGGCTATGTAATCATATGAGGTAACACTTTTAAGTAGCTAACTACAATATCCATTTCTTTTTGTGCGCCTCTACACTAACACGTCAATTCATTATGTTTAAAGTAAATAACCAATGGCACCAAATTATCTATTTACACGAGAAATACATAGGCTGAGCGTTTGACCCATTTTTTTGAGAACGCACCACTACACCCGTACGATTGGCCGCGCCCGTGTGAACGTCCAAGTTATCGGTGCATCATCCCGAGTTATTGTCTTTTTTTCTGGGGTGGACTTCACACCAGTTATTAACTGCTGACACGTGCCCCGTGTACACAGTCTAGCATGACCTTCCCGCTAGCACGGTCAAAAATTAGTTGAAACTGGATATGAACCATCCCGCGGGCGGAAAAATCTCCCGCCTCCTTCTAAAATTTCCGCCACCTTAGTCTTTAGCATGCGAAATCCCCCTTTTGTCCTTGGTGCACGAAGACCAATAGTTACAATACCGCCCTCATCTACATGATAGGTCAGGGCTGCATTGGTAACTTCCGGTTCCCCCGACTACACGACACCCTCATTTCCTCTCCCCCTCCCGCAAAAACGACTAACTCCACAACACCAGAGCATCTTACATCACGCCGTCCGTACGTCATCGCCCTTTCTCCCCTCCCCTCTCAAAACCCTAGACTGCTCATCCACCGGCGTACCATAGCCCATTCACTGCCAGCGGCGTCCACCTCGCCGGATCTGCTTCTGCGGCCGCATCTACCCCTCCCAGCTCCCCAAGAAACAAGTAGACTGCTCATCCACCACTGTACCACAGCCCATTCAGTGCCGGCCTTGTCCACGGTGCCGGATTTGCTTCGTCGGTACTCTCGTCAACTGCCATGCATCTGCAGTGGCTCATTCGTACTCCTCACCGGAGACGCTTCGTCCACACCCCCTGGAGCCACCCCACTGACGCCCCCATCGACGACCTCTGATCCTCTTCGCCGACACCTTCCTCAACCCTACCGGAGCCGCTTTGTCGACACCATCGTCAACCCTACCGGAGTAGCTTCACCTATACCATTCTCAACCCTACTGGGGCCGCATTGCCAACTCACAAGTCCACGGCCTCAGATCCGCTTCCTTGCACCCTCATCCAACCTACCGGAGCAGCTTCTGATGCCCCGTCCACGGCCGCAGATCCACATCGTCGACACCACCCTTAACCCAACCACTGGAGCAGCTTCTGACGCCCCGTCCACGGCCGCTGATCCGCATCGTCGACACCATCCTTAACCCAACCACCGGAGCAGCTTTTGATGCCCCGTCCACGGCCGCAGATCCGCGTCGTCGACAACATCCTTAACCCAACCACCGGAGCAGCTTCACCTACGCCCTCGTCCACGGCCACAGATCCACTTCGCCCACACCATAGTCCACCCTACCAGAGCCGTTCCACAAACACCCTACTCGACGGTTCTAGATCTCCTTACCGGACCGCGACAGCCAGCGCAGCGTCATCACCCTCGACATTTCTAACCTGATTCCCACCGTCTGGAGAGATGCCAAGCACCCGCCACGGCCTAGGTACTTGTCACCTTTAAACCCGTCCAGCATCACCTGCCCGATGGACTTCAAATATACTAACCGGTCGCTGTTACCTGTTATGCAGCTGGCAAAAACTACAAGGACGATGTTTCTTCTTGATCTAACAGCTTGGGCCAACCAAGATCCTGGACTAAGGCATTGCTATGATCTTGTAAGCGCATCTCTCTCTCTTGTATTGTTCTGTGCCTGCCAGCGTGCTTTGCTAGGATTTTCGACCAGTAATCCCTTTGTGCAGACAATGATTTCTACTACTGGCTGCTAAATTAGACATGTACATGTCATACATGATACTACCTCATACCTCCATCCCTAAATATATGTCTTTTAGAGATTCCACTATAGGCTACATACGGAGCAAAATGAGTGAATCTACACTAGAAAATGCATCTATATACATCTGTATGTGGTCCATACTGGAATCTCTACAAAGACATATATTTAGGAATAGGGGCAGTACATTACACAAAATCGTAGGTGGCATCTAGAAATTCCAGTGCACTACATTAGGCTCCCTTAGAGTGGCTGCTAGTCCAGCATACAGAGTCATGGCTAGTTTATGGTACGCACACAATCGTTAATTGGTGGTTTAAATATGCGCAAGGGATATGCAATGTAGTATAATGTAGAGATGTCTGAAATTAGCCGTGTCAACTTGCAGATAGGGTTACACAATGAAAAAGTACAAGATGTATCTGGCAATTTCATGGAACATCGCAAAAAAAGGAGAGGCAGCGGTGAGCCTATAGAGTGTGCTATGGTATGTCACTCCTCCATTGCAATCATCGTGACATGTTATTTGTATGCCAGTTCTATTAGCCAAGTTTCTTAGGGACAGTTATTATGAGTTGTCCTAACAAAATAAGCACCTGCGAATATAAGCTCCATGTAATACGCCAACCAGTTCTTTTCATTGCATTTTTAGCTTATCTTTGGTATGATCAGTGGAAAGTCTAGATTGCATTATATATTTTTAATTTTGCTGCCCATATGGAAATTAATTTGACTTGCAAACATCACAAATTGAACCCAGTGCAGTAATTAATATGATAGGAAAACAGACCATCACTATTTGCTCAAAATGCAAATACAAAGATACCATCTACTTGGCACAATCTACTTTGGTCAATGTTTTCCATAGAGACCCCATTGCCTAATTTAAATGAAGAACGCATGACCCACATTTAAATGAAGAACAATTATTTATTGAAATTCAATGGTCCAAGTGGCTGGTTATTATCATATAGTAGCACCACCTGAAAGCATCATATAGCAGCAGCAGCAGCTCATAGCAACTCATCATACAGCAACAGCAGTCTGCAATTCATCATATACTAGCAATTCATCGTATAGCAGCAGCAGGAGCAGCTCATAGCAATTCATCATATAGCAGCAGCAGGAGCAGCTCATAGCAATTCATCATATAGCAGCAGCAGGAGCAGCTCATAGCAATTCATCATATAGCAGCAGCAGGAGCAGCTTGTAGCAACTCATCATATAGCAGCAGCAGCTCATAACAATTCATCATATAGTAGCAGTAGCAGCTCATAGCAACTCATCATACAGCAACAGCAGCTCATAGCAATTCATCATATAGCTGCAGCAGGAGGAGCTCATAGCAATGCATCATATAGCAGCAGCAGGAGCATCTCATAGCAATTCATCGTATAGTGGATCAGAATGAAAATTTGGCAAAAAATCAGAGGAGATCCTCACCTTGTTGGGTGATCTCATCCTTCAACAGCACCTCAAGGCCATGGCCTGGGAGGAGGGCAGGGGGAACAAGGTGCCTTCTGCCGCAGTGTGGCATCATCCATAGTTGTGCAGCGGCCCCTGGAGTAGTGCGTTGGACGAACCACAGTAAAGCAGCTGCTGGAGACCATGAGAATGAGGGGCGGCGCCAGAGGGAGGAGCAGCCAGGGAGATTTGTGCCTATCCGCCGGCCATGTAGCCTAGCTGGACATAGCATCATCGAGGACCAGGCCAGATGGGACCAGTGGTGACGGCTCACTGGAGGAGCCCTAGTGCTACAGGCAGGGGATCGAGGTAGAGGGAAAGGGGAGAGGAGATGCAAGCGGGCAGGGCAATGAATGCTTGCTTGTTTGTTTTTACTTGAGGGTCAGGTGTGACACGGGCGTCACCAATTGCATTTTGAGTGTAATATAGGCAGATAACTGAGTCATTTCACTATTCCCCTTCCCTTCAATTTTTAGTGAGGTTCTACCTGAAACACCCCCCTCCAAAGCGAAATTAGTTAAGCCCAAGCCCATAACTCAAAAATGACTTATTTATATCTTTTATGGCTTATTTTGACAATATGCCCTGAAAAGGCGGAATCGAACTGGCCCTTAACCTGCAATTCAATTGTGCGTGCAATGATGAATCACTCCTGTCAGCTATCTGTACATTTAGGCATCATCATACATGGAATAACCTAATACATGTGCATTCCATTGTAGAATCTGGAATATGCAATGTTTATGTTAGTTCATACGTTGCACATGATGTTTAAATGCCCCTTAAATCTAGTCAGTCAAGTGATGGTCTTTAAGCCTCCTTCTTTGCTTCTTTTCTAGATATGTAAGATTTGCTCACACATATGTTCAATTGCTTGTTTGCATCAGCCTGCCATACTAGGACTGTTTGCTTTGATTACTTGCTGTTCTTGACCTAACACTCTAACAGAGATTGCCAATGATTTAAACACTAAGAGCTGTTGTAGTGGGGCCTTGTCTAACTCATAGGTGACATAAAGGTTTGGCTGTACACCATAGTAGGCTCTCCAAGAGTACCTGGAGATCCAGTTCGAATCTATGCCTAGTTTTTACATAGTGCAGATATAGTAAATGCTCATTTCATTGTGTGCAAGTGCAAGAGATGTGGCATGTTTCATTATGTGGTGTTGTTTTGTTATAATCTCATCCTTTTGTGTTCACAAACTGGAAAGTATGCATATTTATCTTCCAAGGAGACGAGTAACTAGTTTGTGTCATCTTGCAGAGGGGGTGCAATGAAGATAAGATTGAGGATTTACAAGTACAAGATGTTAGGAAGAAGCCTTGCAAGAGAAGTAGGAGCTGCGCTGAGCCTCTTCAACCTGCTAAGGTAAGTCACTGTATGCAACTCAACAGTTCAATTCCTTGTTTGTTTCAGGCATAGTTAATTTTCTCTTTTCAATTGCTTTATTTGTCCTCACTTAATGAGATGCCCAAATAATTATGTCTGATGTTCGGTACTTGTATCACTATTAGTTGACATAATTAACAGTTTTACCATTTAATTACTCTGCCGAAGTGTGCCTGAAGCTTTGAAGTCTATTAACCAACTATTATTGCATGAGGCTCACAATCTAGTTTATACCACGCTAATGATTGCATAGTTTTGCCTGTTGTAGTATGTTTGTATGAAACCCTCTGTTGTTCATTATGCTCCCTAAATCTTTAATTGAGGTACAGAATGGCCAACTGCTTGCTTACTTATACGCAACGTGCTGTCTAAATTTCTAACTTGTCTGTGTTTTCGATTGGGCCCCAACATCATGCTCCTTTGCTGAGCTAAGAGGGATTTCTGTATGCAGACTACACAGACTATCTTTTTTATAATTTTTAAAATATCACCTGCTTATGCTTCATGATGTGTAACATTTTTTTGTGAAAGTGACATGTAACATTATTCTTAGTCCTGTTTTGCCATGTAGTACAAAATAGTGTCTTGTTCGCTTCACTATTGTAACTATATATTTTCCCTAGTCATGTGTACTTATAGAAACATTTCAGGATGAAGTGACATCAACACAAAAATCTGCGAGCAGTGCGGCATGGACGTTACTGAATGATTATGGATTGGAATTGGAATGTGCTAATGTTCTCGAGCATCAACTAGAGGTGGCAAGACAATGTGTACATGATTGTTAACGTATAATCAACAAGTTGAGACTGGACATGCAGTTATTAGATGCAGGAGTCAAAAAAATGAAACAAGACACCGATGTAACCATGAAGGAATTGGAGATTTTGCAGACTGAAATTTGTGCTATCTGAATCCGGCCAATCCTATTTTCTAAAGAGATTATAGTTCAAATGGAGTTAAGTTTATGCACGTCCATGATGTATGAGTTGTATTTGCCCAGTGTATGTAATTTGTTGTTTGTGTATGCTTTATTATCACATGTGTCGAACCATAATGCCCAGTGGGTATAATCGGCTATAATTTCTTTATTGTATAGTGTAGGATTATTCTACCTTTCTATGCCTTGATCTCTTTGTTGTATAGTGTATGCTTTTTAGAGGTGATAGTATTTAGTAGGATAAATCTTTGAATATGCTACATCGTTCAAACGGGGGCCAACTTGCCCGACCATGGCCCTTCACGGGCCGTCGGATCCATGGGCCTTCTACGTCTCGCAGGATCCATGGGCCTTCTATGTCACGTATGATCCATGGGCCGCCGACTCATTTATGGGTCTTGTACGGGCCTTTAATGGGTCGTAGATGGGCCTATAAAGGAATCGTACGTTTTATGGGCTGACCATAATGGGTCGTTAATAGGCCGTATTTGGTGATGCTATGAAAATGGCCCAACAAACTAACGGACCACAAACGGGCCGACTGTAACGACGGGCTGAATTTGGCCCACAAGGATAAAATGACAGTTACAGGCCGTAAGTAACCGAATGCTGCAAATGAGCCCAAGAATAAATGGGCCCTCAGAAGGCCGAAAGTTAACTTGAGCTGGAAACGGCCCAACGGAATAACCGCCCGTTAATCGGTATAAAGTGTTACACTATTCATTACGGGCTAGTTTCACCGTGGGCCGTTAATGGGTGTAAAGTAATACACTCTTCATTACGGGCCAGTTTCAGCAGGGGTCGCTAATGGGCCAAGAGTTACAAAGAGCCTCATATGGGACGAAAGACGTCATGGGCCATACATGGGCCAGAAGTGAAAATGGGTTGGAATCATATTGGATGGCCCAGATGACGCTACTGGGCCTAATTCGCATAGGGTGTAATGGGCCTTGGGTTAACAGTTTGTAAATGGGCTATATGCTAACAGGCCATTAACAGGCTTTCCATGGGCGGCCCGCCAGCTTTTGACCAAGTCAAACGTGCCGGCCTTTTCACAGGAATGGGCCACTGTTGGGCCGTGCCATGTGTCGACGTATCATAGGTGCCTTCTGTCTAGTGAGTGGATGACATCTGTTCCAATGATGAGCCGACACATGTTTCCTCCAGCCAATGATGATTTTACACGTGGAAAATCCCCATTGGTTGGGGCTGTTAACGGGTTATCGGATCCAAAACCTGACCCGATAGCTTAACGGCGTTCCGTTACGGTGGATGCCACATGTCGGTCACCCTTGACGAAAGCACTTCTGTGACGCGCCATTTATCATCATGGAAGTGGACACTTCCGTGATGATAATTTTGGTAATGTCATGGAATACTTCTGCGATAGCACAGGTATGACTATCCTGATTCTGTCATAAAATCGTCATGGATGTACATGCATGACAAAAAATGCGACCTACTGTGACAAACACGTATCATCACGGAAGTGTATTTTTTTGTAGTGTATGTAGCCTGATACTGGAATTAAATGGCGTTGAAAAGTTCAGTCGTCGTCTACTTGCTTCTTTTGTGATTTTGCAATTTGTGTTCTCGTTCGATGTATAATGAATCAAATGCATGATGCTAATCCATTTGGTTTACTGCTTATGCCAACATGCTTTGTTTACTTTTTGTTTGTTAAATAGATTTGTTATTTAGTGTACAAGAGCTTCTGAATTTCAATGACAAGTGGTAGATTATCTCTTAAGAAATACGAAGAGAAATGCATTGTGGAAGGATGGCAATGTTTTTTGCCGCTTATCTAGATTTTGAGTTTAAATTATTCATGCTTCTAAATTTCAGCGACAAGTGGTACTACATTTCAATGAAGTGCTTTTGATAAACGCAGCCTGTCGTTATGCCTCTGTTTTAATAATAGCCTTGCGTATTTTGTCAGCGCATAGTTGCATATTTTCCGGGCACAGCTACCAAAACCAACCCCGACGACAACCACAGTAACACGTCTCTTTATGAGATATGTGTATCTCTGACACTGACCCGACCTTTGGAGCTAAGCTGGCAAATTTATTACCTTTCACCACGGTAAAAAAATGACCCAGCTCCATTGCTATAAGAAGGCCACCTCGTGACCTTACCAAGCACCCCACACCTTGTGCACCACCCTCACAACCGTTTTCCTGTCATGCCGAGCCCCAGTATTTATCTGAGAACCACAGATGCAACCCCAGGTAGCTTTGTCAAAATATTGTGGGACTTTACCTGCAGTACCATGGGTTCTACCCAGCCACCCCAGTACGAGCTGTTCAAATAAAGAATCACCCGTTCCACCTCGGAATATTGGGCAGCAGTACACATTCCTCCCGTAGACCCCAACCAAGATCCAACGGAAGTTTCCTTCGTAGGGGAATCTATGCCAACCCCACACCTGGCCATAGAAGCTGCTGCGAAAGAAGCAATTGCTCGCCTTCGATTCGCAGTACCCTATGCTCGCGAACGAGGATATTATTACTTTCCGAGCCGTGCAGCACCCGGAGGAGTAACATCTTTTCCTGGTGGACGGATTGAGAGAGACCCAGTGCTAGCCAACCTTATCCAGTACATCATCGCTCAAGAGCACTTGAACCAGCAAGTGATGGTCTATCTCCAGAGTCCCGCTGATTTAAATCCTCAGATTGCCATCGGCAGACCACTGAGGCCCGACCCGGAGAGACGCATACATCGACTGGCCAATCCACTTCCTCCGATAGAAGAGGAGTGTATCCTTTTACCAGAGACATTTTATCGGGACCCCGTCCAGTTACCGTTTTCATTTTAGACGTCACTGCTGTGTTTGTTATTTCAGCATTTATTATTACATTGTAGCTTATGCATGGTACCTCGAATTTGTGCGACGAGTCGAATATTTAGTTTCTACTAGTATGAGTAGTTTTCTTCATGATTAACTTGTGTAACCACGAAAAATCCTAGTATGAGATTTCTTTTCCCTGAGTTGCTGCAACATTTATCCCCTTACTACATGGATTATTTTTATTCACGCAGCACCACGGCAGCAGACTCACAACCGCTCGAACACGTATGGAGTATTTGTTTTTCACAACGGCTCTTAACAAATCTTGAGGACGAGATTTTTCGTAAGGGGGGTAGTAACTGTAACACCCCAAAAATTTAACCAAGGTTTAGTTATTAAAATTTTGCCAAGAGTTTAAAATTTTGCCTGCAAGTATATTTCTGTTGATTTTAGAACCTTTCCTTTAATATTAAGGAGTCTTTCCCAAGTTGGTCTTTCCAAAAGCATATTGGACTTCTATGCACTCTTATTAAAAACATCTCTTAATCAGTAGAATTATTATTAAATTATTTCAACCTGGGCTATATTTATTAAAATGACTTGTTTTAAGTTTGGAGCTCTTTTTGAACTACAATCATTTGATAAATTTAACTAAAAATCCAACCAAAATTTGGAGGTGTCCTGTGGTGTCTCAAAATCACTTTTGTGCAATAATATATTTGTTTCATGAAATACTTTGATCTCTACACCCAATTTTCTTCCCTGGTCCAGTGGGTAATTTTGCACTACAACTCATTTAAATATTTCTTTCTAGCTTCCACCAAAATTATGGGATGTGAGTAGGAGCATATCATTCCAATATATGCAAAAATCTAGGGATGTTCTTTGTAAATTTTGAGTGAATCAACCTCATCTTCATTCTGGTCCAACATGATGGTTTGTACAGCAACTACTCCTTAAGTTGATCCTTTAACCTTGTGCTTTCTCATGCTTGTAGTCCTCCATACTAAACCCCTAAGTCCAGGAGCATGCACTCATTGGATCATTTTTAGTTCGTGAAATGATACCATTCACTCCCTGCCCAGAAGTGTAGTTTTGCAGAACTTGCACTAGCAAGTTTCCCCTTTTTGCAAACTAACTTCACCACCCTCTCATACACCCACAGAGACACTGATCTGGAGAATTTGGTCACTCCAGGACCTGCCTAGATGCCTCTGGCATTTTGTCAAACACCCTGTGGGCATGGACAGATTTGGCATGATTGTAAGTTTGTGTTGTGAACTTTCCCATCTGTCCAAACCAAGTAGTGAAGTAGCCTGCTAGCGATCTCTATCCCAGGCCTGTGGATTTGCATAAGCTCTCTAGCAGTTTTGGCCATCTTGGCATTTCATCGAGCAGTCGCCGTGCACGCCCAGAGCGCGAGCAAAGCACGCGTTTTGCACGTGCTCGCGCCCGAGCCAGCACGCCCCTGGATAAGCTTTCCCGATCTCATCCTGATCCTTTCCCACTCGCCACGTCGCACCAAGAGCCCCGACCGCCTCTTCGCCCCCTGCAGCGTTGCCAGCAAGCTTCTTGGCGGCACGCCTACGGTCGCCTCCGCCACCGCCATGGCCAGCACCGCCCAAACCACCACAGCGCACCAGCTCGCCTCCTTCGACAGTGGAGTGTTCGTCGGTAGCTCCTGGAGCCGTCCAGCCACCGCCACTTTGCCCTGCATTACACTAGGGCGGTTCGCCGGCGAGCTTATCCACGGCCGCCGCGAACCGACTTGGACATGCTATAAAGGGAGGTCCCCGGACTCCTCCGAGCACCCAGGTAGCTTCACGTCGTCCTTCTTGTACCCCCTTAGTCGTCAATCGAAGCGAGGAGGTCGTCTTCAACCTCTTCGGTCAGCTCGGCCGCCGCCTCATCCCGGTCTGTTCCGACGCACCAAGACCTCCCCTGCCCTCCCAAACACCACCATCCGACTCCACTTGAACCCGCGGAGCTGCCTAGCCTCCCAGACACAGCTAGGAACCACCACGGCCGGAATCCCCAAATCCACCGAAGCCTCCCCTCCGCTGCGGAGCTCGCTGCCGGCGACTCCCTCCACCCCCGGCTACCCTACGACCACCGGAAGGACCGCCTAGGAGTGGCGGATCCATCCCTGCACTCAGATGCTCTCGAGGAGCCACCTAACACCGGCGAAGATCGCCGGAGCCCCCGCCTCTGTTCGGCCAGAGGAAGAGGAGGGAGGGCGACTGGTCAAACCTGACTAGTGGGCCAGGCGGGCCCACTGTCAGTGACCCACGCGCGTCCACGCTGGAGTAAGTGGAGGCATATAGTCGGAGTACGTCTTCGACGTGTACGTATTTTTGAATCATTTTCTTTTAATTCTGTTTTATTTCTTTTATAAAAAAAACAGTTTTTGACCAAATGTTTGACTGGCTATATCTTTTAAAATATAACTCCAAATGAATTGATTCTTTTTCCTACCTCTCTCAAATTTAACCTAGTTTATTTTAAGATTTATTTGAAAAAATTTCAAACAACTTTTTGTGCTGTTTTTGAATTTGTGTGTTAATTCAAATTTATTTAAAATAGGACTTTGGAGAGAGAGAAGAAATGTTTCAGAAGTTTTGAAGTGCACCCTGCCTTTCCACACATTGAAGGCAAGCATTCTGAACCCCGGCATAATATTTTGGTTGTGTTCGTTCACACGTTTATAACACCACCTCATTTCGAAGGACTTGTTATTTCATGTGATATGATCATTGGCATGGATACATATTAGTGATTTCCATGCTGTTGGAAATGAGTATGCTTGTGATGGTAATCATCCTCATGTATCTTGCATGCATGCCGGAAAGGAATCCGGGAAAGCCTCTGCCTTGGGTAGGCGTGAGCTTGTCGCCGGTCTCCGTCGGGACGGGTATGTTCGGTATGGCATAGTAAGATATAATGAGTGATGATTGTGTTGGTTGAAATATATTTGTTATACATGTCATGCAGGAAACTATAAACCTCCTGAGTCGACTGTAGATCGGGTCTTGTTCCAGTAACCCCCATACTTGTTTCGTACTACCACTCGTCTCTACAACAAGTAGAGTACGGTTCAGTAATTTGTCAACCCCTTTCTAGCACACACCGTACAGAGGGGCCGGGATGAGGGAACCACGGCCATGGATTAAAGCCAGTCATCCGGTCAGGGGTCATGGGTGTTTTCGGTTGTAGCCGAGGGGGTAGCTTCCCCAGTTTTGCGCGCGGTATAAATTTTTGTGATCCCATGCTAATCGAGGTTGTAGCCTCCCCACTTAGAGTTTTGCTTAACGAGTGTCGTGGGTGATTCCAGACACCGGTGAGTTAAGCTGGTGTGTGCATGTCAGGTGCGTTTTCATTTAAAAGACCGTAGACGGAATTAGTCCCGATGGACTAAGGAAATCCGTTACTCGTGGGTAAAGAGTACACCCTCTGCAGAGATTAAACCTATTCGAATAGCCGTGTCCATGGTTAAGGACTATAGTCTGAGTCGGGTCAAGTGTCGGTCTTAGTGTCGGTCTTCGGAGGTGAAACTGTTAAATCAGAACTGATATTACGACTTGTGACATGTGCTAATGATGATTATTATTTTGTTGGGGACTAACCCGTGATATTATTGGTATTATCTAATATCCCTGGGACGGTTCTACCTCCTGGATATTCACTATGATTGTTTTTATTTTAAAGCCCTTTATGTGGTGTCGCTCAGACGCCCGACTGTGGCATTTCTTTTAAAGCCCTTTATGTGGTGTCGCTCAGACGCCCGACTGTGGCATTTCTTCTAAAGCCCTTTATGTGGTGTCGCTCAGACGCCCGACTGTGGCATTTCTTTTAAAGCCCTTTATGTGGTGTCGCTCAGACGCCCGACTGTGGCATTTTCTTTTAAAGCCCTTTATGTGGTGTCGCTCAGACGCCCGACTGTGGCATTTCTTTTAAAGCCCTTTATGTGGTGTCGCTAAGACGCCCGACTGTGGCATATTTGTTATTTGTTTCATAATTCTAATACTGCTATGTTATTGCATTTTTATAAATAACCTGCTTACATGCATCAGAGATTTATTTTTGTGACTGACGTCATGAGCATAAAGTTTTCAGAACCATCGTTGTTATATTATACCCGTGTTCATAATGTTTGCGAGTACATTCAAAGTACTCACTGGCTTGTCACTAGCTATTGTCTTGGCCAGATTTCTTGCGCGGAGAGGAGCGACCATGATGACAGCCCCGGAACCCATGCAATAGTGATAGCAGTCTCGCGAAGATAGGAGTTAACCTGGTCAGCTGTTCCCGTGGGAAATGGAGTCCCATAGACACTGATGATTCACAACCCGCTTCCGCCATCAACCACTAGAAACCATTGTTGTACTCACAGGCCAGAATGGTCTTGTACTACATATTTTTTGTTTTGCTTAGAAATTCTGTATCAAGTTGGTGCCTCATCAGCTAACAGTTATCCTGGGGCTGGTGAGCACAACGGCCATTTTTCTGGGAATTAACACCCGGAGAATCGGTCGCCACATTGAAACATCCCTGGTAACTTTTATGTGTATATGATGGTAATTTACGGAGCACCAACATGGTAACTTACTTGCAACACCATGATAAACTTTACTTCTAAGGAATTTTTTAAAGAAACATACACCGGTAACTAATGTATAAATAACATGCTAATTTATGCACTGCAGACACGATAATTTACTCACAAACACCATTGTATATTTGACATGTGGAAACAAAGTTATTGAAACATACCCTTGGTAACTTTTGCACAACAACATGATAATTTGCGCAATGCATACCCAATAACTTTCATACAAACACTGTGGTAACTTTGACCCATGGGGAAATATGTTATTGAAACATACGCCTGGTAATTTTGGGGAATATCATGACAATTTATGCACCATATACACGATAATTTACGTACAAATACCATGGTAACTTTGACCGGTGGGAAAACAAGTTATTGAAACATACTCCCATAACTCTTGTGAAAATATCATATAAATTATGCACCGCATACACGATAATTTACGTACAAACAACGTGGTAACTTTGAACCTAGGGCAAAAAGATTGTTGAAAACATACCCCTAATAACTTGTGCGAAAGTAACACGCTAATATATGAACCACATACCCGATAACTTACGTACCCTCCGTAACTTATGTGAGCAAGGTAATATACAAGCCTCATACCCGATAACTTACGTAAAAACACGGGGATAATTTTGACCAAGAAGAGGGAAAAGTTATTGAAAGCAAACCCCCAATAAGTTATGTGAAAATAGCATGGTAATATATGAACTGCATATTGTTAACTTATGTACAAATACCATGATAACTTTTATCAAGGAGTGAAAAATTGTTGAAAAACATACCCTTCAATAACTTATGCCAAAAGTAAATGGTTATATACAAACCACATACCTAATAACTTACATAAAACACCATGGTAACACTGACCAAGGAGGCAAAATTATTGAAAAACATAACCCTCTATAAGTTGTGTGAAAATACCATGATAACTTGGATACCACGGGCAAGGTAACTTATATAATTTATGTGGAAATACCACGTTGATTTGCACACCACATACGTCGTAACTTATGTTTCCCAGACGTGGTAACTTTTGGCCCAGAAAAATCTCCGAAACATACCAACATGAGATCTAGTTTCGAAGGTCCCGTCATGTCGAATCTTTTATGTGAAAATGATTTTTGCTACAGACCAATGATTTGAGCTACAAAACATTTGAATTTTCAGAATAGGGAGAAATTAGGATGACATCAACTTTTCGGTTCTCTAGTGCGTACATTCATGTGCATGTGAAAAAAGGTGGGAGGACCATTTTTATGCCCCCGGTAACTTATATGAAAATATCAAGGTAACTTACACACCACAGACGTGGTAACATATGTAACCCAAGCATGATAACTTTTGGTCTGAAAAAGCTGTCAAAATATACCAACATGGGATTTAGTTTCAAAGATCTCAATGCGATGAATCTTTTATGTGGAAACAATATTTACATTGGACCGGTGGTTTGATCTACATAATATTTTTAAATTTTGAAATTGGGAAAATCTAGGATAACTTTGTCCTCTAATGCGTACATGCATGTGCATGTGGAGAAGGATAGGAGAACCATTTTTATGCCTCCGATAACTTATGTGGAGATAGCACAGTAATTTGCACACCACAGACATGATAACATATGTAGGTCGGGCATGGTAACTTTTGGCCCCAAAAAAAGTCGTCGGAACATACCAATATGGGCCCTAGTTTCGAAGTTCTCATGGCAAATTTTTTTTCTGTGAAAACGGTTTTTGCATCGGACCGACGGTTTGAGCTACAAAACATTTTAAAATTTCAGAATAGTGAGAATCTAGGACGACATCAGCTTTTTTGTCCTATAGTGCATGCATGTAATTAAAAAAAGAAATGCACGTGAATGTGACTCATCTTAATGCGTGCATGCATGTAATTAGATAGAGGAAGAAGGTGTATAGTACTTTTGCTATATGACACACGCGTGCGAAATATCATAGTCCTATGAAAAATAGGGTAAAATGATTCCTTACAGTAGAGAAGTAGAGAAAAATGAGTTTGAAATCATTTTGGTATTTTAAAATATTTTTTATTTAGTTTTTAAATGAACCACTAGTACTGTTTGCTTTATTTAAATTTTTGTGGTATTTACTTGCCGCTGAAAATATGTTCATCATTTAGGAAATATTTTTCAGAAAATTGTGATATATAATATGCCTATGAAGAATTTTATTTTTATTTTCGTTATTCAGTTTTTACTTTTCTGTTTCTATTTAAAAAACAATAATTGCGCGTGCGCCTGGAATAAACTATCGCCCACGTGCGCAGCATAGTGGCATCGGTCCCCCCATCATTTTTTTCTTCTTTATTACATGGGCCAGGCCGAGTCAACCATTTTTTTCTTTTTTTTCACTTTGGCCGAATTTTGTTTAAAAAATAACTATAGCGCGCGCGACCGACCGAACACTTTTACGCCCATCCGAGTGTCTCTCTTTTCACCTCTATTTCTTTTCTTTTCGTTTATGTTTAGTCCCATATTGTCTAGCTTTTGACCCTAAACATCTCTTCCACCTATAAATATAGAACCATAAAACCCCAAAAGTCATCCACTGTGGGTTAAATCAATATTTTGGTTTGACTAGCTTCATGAAAGAAAAATTTATTTCTTCTCTCCGGTGGGACTTCTGAAAGTTGTCTCCTCTCTCCGAAGTCGTCTTTTCTCTATCTTATAAAGGTATCTTTCTTTGTATTTTTTATACTTCCATAGGTTATTATTTTTAGACAAGTGTACGGTAGAATAATTAGATTTATAAATTAGTCCCTGCATTTACATTTTAAGACTAGAATTCTTTTAGCCGTAGCTCTTTTTCTTTCGTAAAATAGCTTGACCCTGATTTTTCAAATAGCCATAACTTTTTACTTGTTCATCCGAATTAGACAAAACCAACGCCAATATTTTCTTCTTGATTCCTTTGATCATATCTTTTTATCAGTATCTCCGTTTCCGATGAACCCAACTGCATCGGATTCATATTGAAGTAATCTTTCCGTTCGCACAATTAGTGTCATCTTTCCAATATATAATTTTGATTTTAGCCAGCTACTCTACTAGTCCAGCAAAGATTTGTTACATAACATTCTAAGCAGATTCAATGCTATGTTGAATGATTGGATCCGTTATTTCCAATCTAGTAATTCTTTTTCTTACATTTTCATATTGACTTCCTACATCCAGTAGCATCATTAGTTTCAAATTTTCATCTTTTCAAATTTGATCATATCTTGTAAACTGTAGCACTTTTTGAATTGATTCCTTTTTCAAATTGAATCTCTAGGCATAATCTAACATCTTGAGCCATCACCACAGTTCTTCACCGAAATTAGGATCTGATCTTGCAAAATAATTTGAGTTGGTTCTTTTGGAGTTTTTGCAATCTTCCTTTTCATTTTTTGGGGTCTTTAAGTTATTGCTTAAATGTGGATAAAATTGCTTACTTGCGATAGATTGATCGAAGTGTGATGAGTAGAACTATCTGGAATTATGAGTGCGAAGAATCTTCATCAACAATACAAGGCAAGTTCACACTTTGATCATATTTTTCAATACCTAGTTTTTACTATGCAATAGTTTCACCCTTAAAGATTGCATGAGTAGGATTCGGAACATGTGGTTTTTCTATGTAGTTCATGAGGTAGGAACCTATTACCTTTGATCACCCTAGGAATATACGTTATGCTCATAGATTGCTTAGTCATACTCGTAGACGGGGGCGGGGGGGTATGTGAGATTCATGCAAGTTATGAGAGGAATAATAATTAAGGGAAAGTTTAAGGTAGCAACATTAACTCACATCTGGGTGGAATGGTTGGGGCACCCTGGAGAAACCAATGGCTTGCTTGGGCACTTGAGAATACAGTGTTTGCCCTAAGGGATCCCGAAGTACCCGTGTGATTACCATATATAATGCCACCCAGGCTCAAAGGGATCATATGATATTTCATGCCTAGAATCTTCCATGTGCAGCCACAAGCCATTATGGGCTCTGGCATAGTTGTGCAAGTTGTGGGAAACCTTTCCACGATAGGCTAGCAGATGTAGGGGGGGTTGTAGGTGTACCAACCTATCTATCGGTTAAGGAGACCTCTTCGAAAAGACTATGTCTCGATCATCCACTTCTCAAACAACAAGCAGTGCGAGGAATTCAACGGAGAAGATCGATTCTTGTGGGGAAAAGTGCGCAAACCTCTGCAGAGTGTACAAACTAATCATGATTAGCCGTGTCCCCGGTTATGGACAATTTGAGTATCTAGAAGTGAATTATTTGTTGATCTCATCACTCTATTTAATTAATGTATTGGGTTATTAATAATTTGGGAATTTTGGGATTGAGTTGGAGGAACCTTCTCAATAATGGCATAAACTTGGTAGTGAATAAAACATTTATTCCTTTGTTGTAGGGAAAAATTAGCTTTATGCAAGATTAAACTTAGAGCCTCCACCAGCCAAATATGCATGTAGTGATAGATATTGTTCATCATTATTCTGTGGTCTGAATTTGCCAGTATATTCAATGTACTGACCTACACGGCTGCAACGTCTCATGTTGTAGGAATTATTCGACGAGTAAGTGATACGTTAGGGGTGCGATGACTACACTCAACTTTGCCGTTAGTGTTGTGGGGACTCCACAACCTTGTTGTTACTTCTGCTATATTGTTTGAGGTAATAGTATTTACATTATTTTATACACGTGATTTACCTCTGTTATAAATCCTCGAGTACTATGTATGTCAGCATACCAATCCAGGGATGACACGTAAGCACACAGACTTCGATCCATCTGGGTCGGGTCGTTACAAGATGGTATCAGAGCACATGTTGATTGTAGGACGTGACGCCTAGAATCTGGCAAGCCCTTAGGAGATGATTTCTCTAAAACTTTATTTTCAAGAGGATTCTTTAACTCTCATCTTTTCTATTATTTACCAAATATTTCCTCATACCAAGAACTGTTAGACTATACTCTTTCCCCCTTTTTACCACACGAAGATTCAACTAATGAGCCCAATCAAAGAAGGACAAGATTTAGACAACTAAGACCACTCCAGAATAAAGAGGATTTCACCATGCATTAGAAGTGTTGAAGCTACAACAGTGGATACTTCGAAGATTTGAAGAGTTTTACGACTTTAAAGATTTTTTGACCTTTAGAAGACCAAACCCATGTTATATACTTACGTTAGTTGCGACGATTGTGAGCTGTCATTTGTTTAATATTTTCTGACGGCCACAAAATAAAACCCGTCTCTTCAAAACTATTGTTTGTATGGTGTGTATCCCTCTGTATCTCTCTTATATCACCCCAAAACCCTTGGAATCAATAGAGGATGAATGAAAATGGACTTGTATTCTCTAGACCGATGACCCAGCCGGAGGCAGAGCTATGGACACAAAACATTGAAGATCACTTCAGGAAAAATCTGATTGCAAGGAAGTATGAGGTTCAATACGCTCTTCAGCACCTTACAAAAAGTGCTGCAACATGGTGGAAAATGCGTCAAGCCATACAAGGATGTAATGGAGCAAAAGGTTGGGAGGAATTCAAGAAGACTCTATTAAAATGCCGTCTCATCTGAAAGCATGGTGATAACCCGAAGAAGAAACCTTGTGCCTGCAGGATTTGTGGAGAGATAGGACACACCCAGGAGGAGCACAAGGATGAATGCCCTCATTGTGAAGAAAGTCACTCAGCTGAAGAATGCCCAACTAGGCAGATTACTTGTTTCTTGTGTGAAGGGACTACCCACTTCCATGGTCAGTGTCACATTTACCCCATGGTACAATGAACTATCCAGAAGAAGCAAGAAGCAATGAAAGAAGCCCTCATGGAATTATTAGTAGAACCTGCGATGAAGGAAGATTTTGAGGACACACCCGAATAAGATCCAATTAAACTTTACACCAAGTCATGCTATTCATGTGGATAAGAAGGACACATCTCCCAGTATTGTCCAAAAGAGTATCTATTAGAATCCCCAACAGTGGAAGCAGATTATGCCCCACAGGAAATAGAAGTCCTGATTGGTACGGAAAAGTCCAGGAAGAGAAACAAAATGTATCCCAAGAACAACCCAATTTCTACAAAGAAGGACCTGAGTCATATCACATGTTACAGGTGCAAGGATTTAGGTCATTACGCATATAAATGTCCGGAGAAGAAGCTAAAAAAAATCCAAGGAGACTACATAATCACAAAGAAACCCCGAGACATGTCGGAAGTCAATTGTTTTTGCTGCAAAGAAGCGGGACATTTTTCTAGGGAATGTTCATATCAGATGAAAGCTGGAGCTGAGTAGTTGAGATTTCGATATGGATAATAAGAGTAGTAGAAAGTAATTTTATTTTCATAAGTTCGATGAGTTGAATTATGTAATGGGTGCTCAGAGATTGTAATAAATTCATGAAATCAATAAAGTTCATGTGTCATGATTTCATACGTTGTATTTTATGAGTTGTTGCTCTATGAACAAAGATTTTGACCATTTTCGAGGATATGAGAAATATGGTCTATAGAAGAATTTGTGCATTTCAAGGGTGGTAGTACACTATGAGGACACTTGACCCCTGGAGAGGATAATGATATTCCATGGAGTGGACTTTGGACAAAATAAGCATGAGTTTTATCTCGATATGTGGGATACCCCAAGAATATGAAGGGATGAAGTAATATTGGGTAGGAGGTATAATGTTGGGAATATGGAACAATTGTAACCCCATGATGAGTTAAAGCTATACATGTGTTGCAGTGCTCCCATAACCCACATGCCCATTAATTAATAAGGATCAAGTACTCCCTCGAAGAAGAAATTTTGGAAGAAGTTATGATTTGATCGGTAGACGTTTCTTAGGAGGATATGAAAACTGAGAGTTGTGAAGAACAATAGATGTTTTGTTCAGCTTGCAGAAGCAATGGATATATCCGAACTCAGTTAGTCAACAAGAGAAATTATGCAATTCTTGTGAGGATGACCGAGTGTTAGAATGCGAGATTCACTAAACCATATACAAGGTAATGATTTGGGTGCGAAATGGATTGATCACCATGCCAACTTACTCTTATTATTCGCCTTTTGTATATGGGATGGTAAATCTGAGTGACTTATCCATAGTAGAGAGATGACGATATCAAAAACCTTGTTTGAACCTTAGAATGGTATAAAAAAAATTCCCTTATACAAGGCAGTTGTTGCCACCCGTAGGCCATACGGTGAGAATGAAGCCCAGAACTTTTCTCTCCAGGGACGAGTCAAATTGTTTGATGACCACCATGAGATGTCGATAGTTGTTTAGTATTGGTGCCAGACCTGTCAGCTGAGAAGATACTGTCTCGAAAGAACCTTAATTACCATGATGCAAGGACACAAGGATTGAGGAAAAGGTTATGCCACTATGAGAAGAGCCTAGAGAAGGAATTATCCTGAAGATCTGAGAAGATTGATACTTCCAACAATAAGGATGGAGTACCTGAGTTTTGATGGAACCATAACCATGCTTCTAAGGGTGGTAGCACCCCAGACCTTCGTGACAATCAATGGATCTTTGAGGAGACCCCGAACCTACCTATTTCTTGCTAGCCTCTCCAAATCTCGAGGGCGAGATTCATTTTAAGTGTGGTAGGTTTGTAACATCCCCAAATTCTAAATTTTGGAATGTTATATTAAATGAATAGTTTTGATTGTTTGTTTTATTGTGGTGTGGTTGCTTGTGTGAAATTGAGTGAAATTTGGTACTTTTTGAAAGTTGAATGAGAGGGAATGAAATGACTTTCCCAAACTTCCACTTTGCATTTAGATCTCCATGAATTCATATTCATTTCATCACAAAACCCTAGAGTGGAGATGATATGACTTCTTCCATTTAAATAAATGAAAAGGTTTTTAAAAGATTTGAATTCCATTTGGAAATATTTCAAATTTGGAACCTTTATGCAACTCAATGAGTTTCATGAGAGAAGATAAAATGACTTCTTCAAACGCTAATAAAGAGAGTTGGAAGTTTCAAAGAATCAAATTGAAAGTCCCTTTGAAGTTATTTTGAAACCCACTTTCAATTTGGAGTTATTTGATTTTTATTCAAATTATGTTTCTCCAAAAATAAAATATATGCAAAACGAAATATGTATATGGCAACCGGGTGGCAGATTGCAAAACTGCCACACCAGATCATATTGCTAAAACTACCGAACGCATCCACGTTTGTTTGATCCTGGCCTTGATCCGATCATGCAGCAACCCTTCTCTCACCTTATCATCCACAGGTCCGCGTGCGTCTATGGAGTTTCCCGCAGATCAAGCGCCTCATCGCTGCTAGCAACAGTGGAAAGCGTCGTGCAAGCAACAGTGGAGAGCCCGGAACAACTTGTCGTCCCCGGACAAGATCAACTCGCCTCGCCATCCCCACACGGCACCGGCCACCCGACCAGCATCATCGTGCAAGCAACAGTGGAAAGCGTCGCCAGCGAGCTCCGCGCCGTGGTGTCTTATCTCTGCACATCCTAGGAATTGGCGGAGTCAGAGAAGTCAGTCCTCAAGATCGAGCAACTCTGGCCTGAGGCCGCTGCCGCCGAGCTGACCTTCTTCTCCGCGCTGGCCAAGCCCGCCGTGATACGGCTTCATGGAGATCCTCTTCAACTTCGTCATCGCACAAGTGTTGCAGGTGGCCGTTAGATCTTGCAACTCTGAGCCAACTCCTTTCACCTTGCCTATCCATGTGTATGCTGCACAAACAAATTCTTATGTTGTATTGTTGTTGCTGTTGTTGCTCTCATGTTCAAAGTGTATCTTGTCACCATCTGATTTGATAGACACTTTGTTGTTTGCTAGTATCACTTGTTGATGAGAAGGTGTTCGTGTTTCTGCCAGGTTCAGCAAACTGAAGTGAACTGATGAACATCTACATCTAAGGACGAATTCATACAACAAGTAGCTAGTTTTGGGGAGTGAGAAAATAGAACTTTGGTGCAATACAGAAGCTTGTGGAACCAAGTAAGGAGTCGCATCCGGAAGCTTAGTCCCCGTCCGATCTTCAATGGACGTGGACCTGGTCATTTTCCCCCGTCAAAGTGGTAACTAAATTCAGATCAAGTGTTGAATCTCAGATATTCAGACATTGTCCTAACAATTTCTGATGTGCTACAACAGAATACCATCCATATGCGTCGTCTTAAAACAATTGTTTTTTCATTATGTATAAGATGGAACAAACTGTCACTTGTAACTAAGTTAGTCAGGCCATCGCAAAGAAATAAATTAAGTTTGTAGCAATGGAATGCATCAACAACATACAAAGTTTAAGCTTGCCAAAAAGAAAAAGGATTCAGTAGTGATGTTGTTGAGGAAAATTTGTTGGACTGTGATCATGTTCCTCTTTGTCAGCAATGGAGACGAAAAACCATAACCATAACCTTTGACCCGGATGAAAAAAAGTAAAGAACATACCTCCGATAACTTTTGTATAAATGGTGTGGTAATATACACAACAAAGGCTTGATGACTTACGCGTAAATACCACGACAAGTTTGACTTGGGAAAAAAGGTTATTGAAAAACTTAACCCTGGTAACTTTTTTGGTATAATAGCATAAGAATTTACACAACACAGAGTTGATAATATACGTACAAACACCATGGTAACTTTTGACGTGGGATAAAAAGTTGTTTGAAAATATATCCTGCAAGTTCTATGTAAATACCATGATAACATACTCACCGCATCCATAATAACTAAATATTTACTGAAAATATGCCCACGATAACTTTTATGTAAATAGCTTGATAATATAGAGTCGATATCAACATTCAGGTACGGCTATTGGGTCACTGCCAGTCGTACTACTAGGTCGTGTTTGACGTTCTAGTTGTATGCTTATTGCTTCTGTTTGTTGGATGTTGATATGTTGTCGCCTTGTGCTATGTTGCCTGATACTAGAATGAAATGGCGTTGAAAAGTTCAGTCGTCATCTGCTTGCTTCTTTTGTGATTTTGCAATTTGTGTTCTCGTTCGATTTATAATCAATGTAATGCATGATCCTAATCCATTTGGTTTACTATTTACGCCAACATGCTCTGTTTACTTTTTGTTTGTTAAATATATTTGTGATTTAGTGTACAAGAGCTTCTGAATTTCAATGGCAAGTGGCAGTTTATCTGTTAAAAAATCCGAAGAGAAATGCATTGTGGAAGGATGACAATGTTCTTTGCCGCTTCTCTAGATTTTGAGTTTAAATTATTCATGCTTCCAAATTTTAGTGACAAGTGGAACTAATTTCAATGAAGTGCTTCTGATTTTTTTTTGTGATGAATGAGTTGTCTAAATTCAAATATTTGATGATTTGATAGTTGGTATAACATACATGACTGCTCATATTCATGTAATCATGTGGTTAATTAGAGTTTGTGGTGATATTTTAGTTTTAAAATTGATAACAACAGACGAGTAGTCCGATAACCCAAACAATGTTTTTGTCCATAACAACATATGCACAATATTGGTAACTTTTGGTAATATCAGATGATAACTCTTGACCAAAAAATCTATTGAAATGATGAAAAAGGTTCAGGTTTTCAAGCCTAGTAATATATGTGTAAACATCATGTTAACTTACATAGCGCAGATGTGGTAACTTACACAACCCAGGCCTGATAACTTCTTGGACCAAGGGAAAAAAGGTGTTGAAACATCCCCGGTAACTTTTATGTGTATATGATGGTAATTTACGAAGCACCAACCAGATAACTTACTTTCAACACCATGGTAAACTATACTTCCGAGGATTTTTTTAAAGAAAAATACACCGTTAACTAATGTATAAATAACATGCTAATTTATGCACTGCATACACGATAATTTACTCACAAACACCATTGTATATTTCACATGTGGAAACAAAGTTATTGAAACATACCCTTGGTAACTTTTCCACAACAACATGATATTTTGCGCAATGCATACCCAATAACTTCCATACAAAAACGGTGGTAAGTTTGACCCATGGGGAAATAGGTTATTGAAAAATACCCCTAGTAAATTTGGGGAATATCATGAAAATTTATGCACCGCATACACGATAATTTACGTACAAATACCATGGTAACTTTGACCCGTGGGAAAACAAGTTATTGAAAGATACTCCCATAACACCATGGTAACTTTGAGCCGTCGGAAAACAAGTTATTGAAACATACTCCCATAACTTTTGCAAAAATATCATGATAAATTATGCACCGCATACACGATAATTTACATACAAACAACATGGTAACTTTGAACCTATGGCAAAAAGATTGTTGAAAACATACCACTGATAACTTGTGCCAAAGTAACACGGTAATATACGAACCACATACCCGATAACTTACGTACCCTCCGTAACTTATGTGAGCAAGGTAATATACGAGCCGCATACCCGATAACTTACATAAAAACATGGGGGTAATTTTGACCAAGAAGGGGGAAAGTTATTGAAAAGCATAACCCCGGTAAGTTATGTGACAATAGCATGGTAATATATGAACTACATACTGTTAACTTATGTACAAATACCACGATAACTTTTATGAAGGAGTGAGAAATTGTTGAAAAACATACTCTCCGATAATTTATGTCAAAATTAAATGGTTATATACAAACCACATACCTAATAACTTACATAAAACACCGTGGTAACACTGACCAAGGGGGCAAAATTATTGAAAAACATAACCCTCGATAAGTTGTGTGAAAATAAAACAATAACTTGCATACCACGGGCATGGTAACTTATATAATTTATGTGGAAATACCACACTGACTTGCACACCACATACGTCGTAACTTATGTTGCCCACACGTGGTAACTTTTGGCCCAGAAAAATCACCGAAATATACCAACATGAGATCTAATTTCGAAAATCTCGTCACGTCAAATTTTTATATGTGAAAACGATTTCTGCAACAGACCGATGATTTGAGCTACGAAACATTTGAATTTCTAACATAGGGAGAATTTAGGATGACATCAGCTTTTGGGTTCTCTAGTGTGTACATTCATGTGCATGTGAAAAAAAGGTGGGAGGACCATTTTTATGCCCACGGTAACTTATATGAAAATGCCACAGTAACTTACACACCACAGACGTGGTAACATATGTAACGCAAGCGTGATAACTTTTGGTCCGAAAAAGCCGTCAAAACATACCAACATGGGATTTAATTTCAAAGATCTCAATGCGACGAATGTTTTATGTGAAAACAAATTTTACATTGGACCGGCGGTTTGATCTACAAAATATTTTTAAGTTTTGAAATTGGGAAAATCTAGGATGACTTTGTCCTCTAATGCGTACATGCATGTGCATGTGGAGAAGGATAGGACAACCATCTTTATGCCCCCGATAATTTATGTGGAAATAGCACGGTAATTTGCACACCACAGACATGATAACATATGTAGGGCAGGCATGGTAACTTTTGGCCCGAAAAAAAGTCGTCAGAACATACCAATATGCGATCTAGTTTCGAAGATCTCGTTGCGACCACTTTTTTATGTGAAAACGGTTTTTGCATCGGACCGACTGTTTGAGCTACAAAACATTTTAAATTTTCAGAATAGTTTGAATCTAGGACGACATCAGCTTTTTGTCCTGTAGTGCATGCATGCAATTAAAAGAAGAAATGCATGTGAATGTGAGTCATCTTAATGCGTGCATGCATGTAATTAGAGACAGGAAGAAGGTGTATGGTACTTTTGCTATATGGCACACGCGTGCCAAATATCACAGTCCTATGAAAAATACGGTAAAATGATTCCTTACAGTAGAAAAGTAGAGAAAAATGAGTTTGAAATCATTTTGGTATTTCAAAATATTTTTATTTGGTTTTTAAATGAACCACCAGTACTGTTCGCTTTATTTAACTTTTGTGGAATTTATTTGCCGCTGAAAATATGTCCATCATTTAGGAAATATTTTTCTAAAAATTGTGATATATAATATGCCTATGTAGAATTTTATTTTTATTTTCGTTATTTAATTTTTCCTTTTCTGTTTCTATTTAAAAAACAAAAACTGCGCGTGCGCCCGGAACAAACTATCGCCCACCTGCGCAACATAGTGGCATCGGTCGCCCCATCATTTTTTTTCTCCTACATGGGCCAGGCCCATCCAGCCTTTTTTTATTTTTTTTCACTTTGGCCGAATTTTGTTTAAAAAAAAACTACAGCTTGCAGGGCCGGCCGAACACTTTTAGGCCCATGTGAGCGCCTCTCTTTTCGCCTCTATTTCTTTTCTTTTCGTTTACGTTTAGTCCCACATTGCCTAGCCTTTGACCCCTAAACATCTCTTCCACTTATAAATATAGAACCATAGAACTCCAAAAGTCATCCACTATGGATTAAATCAATATTTTAGTTTCACTAGCTTCATGAAAGAAAAATATATTTCTTCTCTCCGGCGGGACATCCGGAAGTTGTCTCCTCTCTCCGAAGTCGTCTTTTCTCTATCTTATAAAGGTATCTTTCTTTGTATTTTTTATATTTCCATAGCTTATTATTTTTACTAGTGTATGGTAGAATAATTAGATTTATAAATTAGTCCCTGTATTTACATTTTAGGAGTAGGATTGTTTTAGCCAGCACTTTTTTCTTCCGTAAAACAGCTTGACCCTGATTTTTCAAATAGCCATAACTTTGTACTCGTTCGTCCAAATTACAAGAAACCAACGCCAAATATTTTCGTCTTGATTCCACCTATCTAGTGAATCTACCAACTAAACTTTTTGCAACTTCCAAATTTCGAAATTTGTTCAGATTCATACTCAAATTTCTTTCGATCATATCTTTTTATCTGTACCACCATTTCTGATGAACCCAACTGCATCAGATTCATATTGAAGTAATCTTTCCGTTCGCACAATTAGTGTCATCTTTCCAACATATACTTTTGATCTTAGCCATTTACTCTACTAGTCCACCAAAGAGTTATTACACAACACTCTAAGCAGATTCAATGCTATGTTCAATTACTTGATCCGTTATTTTCAATCTAGTAATTCTTTTTCCTACATTTTTATAATGACTTTCTACATCCAGTAGCATCATTAGTTTCAACTTTTGATCTTTTCAAATTTGAACGATTCAAATTTGAACTCGAAGCTTCACTCGATCATATCTAGTAAACTGTAGCGCTTTTTCAATTGATTCTTTTTTTCAAATTTACTCCCTAGGCATAATCTAACATCTTGAGCCATCACCATACTTTTTCACCGATATTAGGATCTGATCTTGCAAAATAAGTTGATTTGGTTCTTTTGGAGTTTTTGCAATCTTCCTTTCTATTTTTTGGGTCTTTGAGTGATTGCTTAAGTGTGGATAAAATTGCTTACTTGCGATAGATTGATCGAAGTGTGACGAGTAGAACTATCTAGAATTATGAGTGTAGATAATCTTCATCAACAGTACAAGGCAAGTTCACACTTTGATCATACTTTTCAATACCTAGTTTTTACTATGCATTAGTTTCACCCTCAAAGATTGCATGAGTAGGATTCGGAACATGTGGTTTTGCTATGTAGTTCATGAGGTAGGAACCTATTACGTCTGATCACCCCGGGAATATACGTTATGCTCATAAATTGCTTAGCCATGCTCGTAGACGGGGGAGGGGTGAGGGAGTCCTGGACTTGGGGGTGTCCGGGTAGCCGAACTATCATCATCTGCCGGACTCCAAGACTATGAAGATACAAGATTGAAGACTTCGTCCCATGTCCGGATGGGACTTTCCTTTGCGTGGAAGGCAAGCTTGGCGATACGGATATGTAGATCTCCTACCATTGTAACCGACTCTGTGTAACCCTAGCCATATCCGGTATCTAAATAAACCGGATGGCTTTAGTCCGTAGGACGTACAACAATCACACCATAGGCTAGCTTCTAGGGTTTAGCCTCCTTGATCTCGTGGTAGATCTACTCTTGTAACACACATCATCCATATTAATCAAGCAGGACATAGGGTTTTACCTCCATCAAGAGGGCCCGAACCTGGGTAAAACATCGTGTCCCTTGTCTCCTGTTACCATCCACCTAGACGCACAGTTCGGGACCCCTACCCAAGACCCGCTGGTTTTGACACCGACATTGGTACTTTCATTGAGAGTTCCTCTGTGTCATCGCCGATAGGCTCGATGGCTTCTTCGATCATCATCAATGATGCAGTCCAGGGTGAGACCTTCCTCCCCGGATAGATCTTTGTATTCGGCGGCTTTGCACCGCGGGCCAATTCGCTTGGCCATCTAGAGCAGATCGAAAGCTACGCCCCTGGCCGTTAGGTTAGATTTGGAGGTTTGAACTTCACGGTCGACATCCGTGGGGACTTGATCCTCGATGGATTCGAGCCACAGCCAAGCGTGCCGCACTGTCACGATGGGCATGATTTAGCTTTGCTGCCGTACAGTACCCTGGAGGCCGCACTCGAGCCCGCTCCGATCTTCAATTCGGATCCGACTGCGCAGATCGAGGACGGATGGCTAAACATCGCCTCGGGGGCTGCAACCTTTACGGCGATAGAGCCGAACACTGACCTTGTTCCTCACGAAGCTCGCGGCTCCGAGGTGCCGGACTCCTCGCCGGACTCCGAACCTCCCGCGCCCCCTCCGATCGAATCCGATTGGGCGCCGATCATGGAGTTCACCGCGGCGGACATCTTTCAACACTCACCTTTTGGCGACATCTTGAGTTCGCTGAAGTATCTCTCGTTATCAGGAGAGCCCTGGCCGGACTGTGGCCAGGGCGGTTGGGATGCGGACGATGAAGAAATTCAAAGCCCACCCACCACCCACTTGGTAGCCACTGTCGATGATCTAACCGACATGCTAGACTACGACTCCGAAGACATCGACGGTATGGACGACGATGCCGAAGACGACCAAGAACCAGCGCCTACTGGAAACTGGAAAGCCACCTCATCATATGACATATACATGGTGGACACCCCAAAGAATGGGAACGGCGAAGGGGCAGCGAAGGATGACCCGTCCAAGAAACAGCCCAAGCGTCGGCGTCAGCGGCGCCACTCTAAATCCCGCCACAGCAAGAACGACGATTCCGGCACCGGAGATAATAATACACCGGACAGTGCCAAAGACAACCCACTCCAGCAAGATCCAGAGTAGGAGGACGGAGACGCCAGCCCTCATGAGAGAGCGGCAGAAGAAGAGGTAGAGGACTACATGCCTCCCTCCGGAGACGAGGCAAGCCTCGACGACGACGAATTCGTCGTGCCTGAGGATCCCGCCGAACAAGAGCGTTTTAATCGCAGGCTTATGGCCACGGTGAACAGCCTCAAGAAAAAGCAGCAACAACTTAGAGCTGATCAAGATCTGCTAGCCGACAGATGGACTGAAGTCCTCGCGGCCGAAGAGCATGAGCTCGAACGCCCCTCCAAAAGCTACCCGAAACGCAAGCTGCTCCCCCGATTAGAGGAGGAGGCGTATGAACCCACATCACCAGGAGACAATACGGCTGACCGACCACCCCGTGGTTGCGACAGAGAGGCCTCCAGGCCCTTCACTAGACCCGTACCCCGGCATCTCTCAAAAAGCACAAGGCCACAGGGGAACGCTCCGGACTTGCGAGATACATTGGAGGATAGGGCAAGACAATCAAGATCGATCTATGGATCACGAGGGCGCCCCATGATATGTGACGACAACCGTCGCGCCGGACACAGTAAGTCCGGCCGGGCCGAACAAAACAGACAAAGCTCTTTTGAGCTCCGTTGTGATATCGCCCAGTACAGAGGCCCCGCACACCCACTATGCTTCACAGAAGGATCATCAAATCCCCGAAGGGTTTTAACTCGTGAATATTGAATCTTACGATGGCACAACAGACCCCACGGTTTGGATCGAAGACTATCTCCTTCACATCCATATGGCCCGCAGTGACGATCTTCACGCCATCAAATATCTCCCCCTCAAGCTTAAAGGACCAGCCCGGCATTGGCTTAACAGCTTGCCAGCAGAGTCAATTGGGAGTTGGGAAGACCTAGAAGCCGCATTTCTCGATAACTTCCAAGGCACGTATGTGCGACCACCAGAAGCTGATGACCTAAGCCACATAATTCAGCAGCCGGACGAATCGGCCAGACAATTCTGGACACGGTTCTTAACCAAGAAAAACCAAATCGTCGACTGTCCAGATGCGGAGGCTCTTGCATCCTTCAAGCATAATATCCGCGACGAGTGGCTTCCTCGGCACCTGGGACAGGAAAAGCCGAAATCCATGGCAGCCCTCACATCACTCATGACCCGCTTCTGCGCGGGTGAGGACAGCTGGCTAGCACGCAGCAACAACCTCAGCAAACATTCTGGCAGTCCGGATATCAAGGACCATAATGGCAGGCCGCGTCGTAACAAAAGCAAACGCTGGATTCAAAGGCTCTAAACCCGGTCAGCGGAAAAAGCCATTCAAAAGAACTACTCCGGGCCCGTCCAATTTGGACCGAATACTCGACCGCTTGTGCCAGATACATGGCACCCCCGAAAAGCCAGCTAACCACACCAACAGGGACTGTTGGGTATTCAAGCAGGCAGGCAAGTTAATTGCCAAAAACAATGACAAGGGGTTGTATAGCGATGACGAGGAAGAGACCCGACCGCCGAACAATAGAGGATAGAAGGGCTTCCCCCCACAGGTGAGGACGGTGAACATGATATACGCAACGCACATACCCAAAAGGGAGCGGAAGCGTGCACTCAGGGATGTATACGCGATGGAGCCAGTCGCCCCAAAGTTCAATCCATGGTCCTCCTGCCCGAGCACTTTTGACCGGAGCGACCACCCCACCATCATCCGCCATGGCGGATTCGCCGCATTGGTTCTAGACCCAATCATCGATGGATTTCACCTCACCGGAGTCCTGATGGATGGCGGCAGCAGCCTGAACCTGCTTTATCAGGACACAGTGCGCAAAATGGGCATAGACCCCTCAAGGATTAAACCTACCAAGACGACCTTTAAGGGCGTCATACCAGGTGTAGAAGCCAATTGTACAGGCTCAGTTACACTAGAAGTGGTCTTCGGATCCCCAGATAAGTTCTGAAGCGAGGAGTTAATCTTCAACATAGTTCCGTTCTGCAGTGGCTATCATGCCCTGCTCGGACGTACCGCGTTCGCAAAGTTCAACGCGGTGCCGCACTATGCATACCTCAAGCTCAAGATGCCAGGCCCTCGAGGAGTCATCACGGTCAACGGAAACACTGAACGTTCTCTTCAAATGGAGAAACATACAGCGGCTCTCGCGACAGAAGTACAATGCAGCCTCTTAAGGCAATTCTCGAGTCCGGTCGTTAAACGGCCGGACATAGCTAAGCGCGCCCGGAGTAACCTACAACAAGACCACCTGGCATGCTCCGAGCACGCGTAGGAGTGCGGCCGCATCCCCAGCCCCTGTAAAACGTCAAAACAGGTCCTTCCCGTACACCATCATGCTCTGAAGATACCATGGGCATGGGGAGAGGGGCACGACCACGATAAGCCCAGACTGCGGCTCAACCACACTAGGGGCTCTCAAGTGTGTCATTCTTTTTTTTTCTTTTTTACCTTTTATTTTTTACCCACAGGACTCCGTTCGTCAGAGGACCTGTCCGGCAGCAGACCTGCCGAACTCACGATGCAACAGCCAGGGAAGGATAAAGGCTGCAACGAATATACAGGTGGTCTCCATTACGAGCATTTTTATACACCACTTCGCAGCCTACCCCTGGAGGGGGACATGTTTAACAGTCCCATCCCTTGCTTATCGCACTATTTGTATCGTTCTGCATTCATCGCAGCACTTATTGAATAAAACAATGCAGCACCTTTTTGCTTATAATTGCATTTCTTTTTCATACATATGTTCATTTATGACATGACGCATTCGTACGTTTTGGTGCGGCTAAATACACAAGGGGCTTATGTTTCCCGCATCATGGTGTGATAAGTCCGAACACTTTCACAAGTTCGGCACCCCGAACTTATAGCATTATATGCATCGACTCCGAATCATGTCTTGGGTCAATAGTTGGGTTTGCCCGGCTCCCATGTTTTGGTACCTTACGTTCCGTTATATCGGCTAAGGTAGCACTGGAAGAACCACTGCGATTGCGCCCCAGTTGAGCTTGGTTAAATCCTCAGTGGAGAAAGCTAAAACTGACCGTCATGATGAGGCGAGAGCCTGTCGCTGTTCGAGAGGTTTTTGTGGGTCCTTAAAGACTTATGCCGCTTAGAGCGAGGAGCCGTATTTTGTCCGGCCCAGGCGTGGATAGCGCCCCAAATTCGGCCTTCCGAAGACTAGGGGCTTCGCCGAAATTGAAAATTATAGAATTCTATGGCTAAGTGAGAGTGTTCAAGCATTATAAGTCCGGTTGCCTTGTTCGCTGTGTTTAGCGCCTCCCTAGATGGACCCAAATATGGGAACAAGAGCGCTCAAATTTATCCCGAACACCCCAGCACTAGTGGCGTGGGGGCTAAAGCCGACGACTTGCCATCTCTCAGATTTGATAAACAGCCGCACAGAAGGTAATATTTTCAATTAAAAAGCGTTGCTTAGCACAAATGAACTAAGTTTTCAGCGCACAGGATAACAAAATGCGAGTCTACTCAAATATTACATCTTTGGAGCACTCACCCGCAATAGTGCGGGCGCCCTTCAGCACACTCTTATAATACATCTCGGGCGTGCGATGCTCCTTTCCCTTTGGTGGTGGGTCCGTCACAAGTTTCTGGGCATCCATCTTGCCCCAGTGCAGCTTTGCGCGGGCAAGGGCCCGACGGGCACCCTCAATACAGGCGGACTTCTTGATGACTTCTACCCATGGGCACGCATCCACCAGCCGTTGCACTAGGCCGAAGTAGCTCCCAGGCATGGCCTCCTTAGGCCACAGCCGAACTATGAGGCCCTTCATGGCCTGTTCGGCCGCCTTGTGGAGCTCGACCAGCTGCTTCAGCTGGTCGCTAAGGGGCACCGGATGTCCGGCCTCAGCATATTGAGACCAGAAGACCTTCTCCGTCGAGCTCCCCTCCTCGTCCCGGTAGAATGCGGCAGCATCGGACACGCTGCGAGGAAGATCTACGAATGCTCCTGGAGAGCTCCGAATTCGGGTAAGCGACAGGTAATTAACACTCACATGCTTACTTTGCATGAAAAATGCCTTACCCGCTGCTATTTTCTTTACCGCCTCGATCTCCTGGAGGGCCTTGTAGGCTTCAGCCTTAGCGGCTTTGGCACTCTCAAGAGCCGTTGCAAGCTCAGACTCTCGAGTCTTTGAGTCACGCTCCAGGCTCTCATGTTTCTGCATGAGATCCTGGAGCTCTTGCTGTACCTCCGCCAACCGCGCCTCCTGCTTCTCTCGCTCGGTGCGCTCCGCAGCCGCATTGCGTTTGGCCGCGGCCACCGCCTCTTTCAGGGTCGCCACCTTGTTAGTGGCCCTTGCAATACCCATGTTATCCTTGTCATTCTTTTTGCAACCAAAGTCCTTTTCTGTGAGGTACAATGTTAATAAGGTGTTACTCACCTTGCTTGTCCTCGAGCTGCTTCTTGGCACGGCCGAGCTCGTTCTCGGACCGCTTGAGGTTTTCCTTCAAAGTATTGACCTCCGCAGTTAGTGCGGCAGAGGTCAGCAGTGCAGCCTGCAATCCCATATTGACACATTTATTATGACTCCTGCGTATATCTTTTTAGATCCTCAGTCCGGGTTTTCTTTCCGAACACCGAACCGAGCATCAGGGGCTACTGTCTATGTGGTACCATTATATATATATTGAAATTCTTACCTCAAAGCCTGTTAGAAGGCTGCTGCAGGCTTCGGTCAGCCCGCTCTTCGCGAGCTGCACCTTCTGAATCACCGCACTCATAACAGTGCGGTGTTCCTCTTCAATGGAGGCGCCATTGAGCGCCTCCAGCAAATTATCCGGCACCTCCGGTTGGACGGAGGCAGCCGGCATCACGGTCTTGCCCTTCTTGCGAAGGGGTCGCCCGCCGAACTCCGGAGCCACTGTGGGTTCCGGGGCCGAGTTCGGTGCAAAGTCCGGGAGGTTGTCCTGCGACACCTCCGGGGCCCTCTCGTCCTGGTGGGTCCCTTCCTGGGATCCCACCTCGGCATCGTCCATGTCACGGGGGGTGGAGGCAGTCGGAAGAGAATCCATATCCGACGCCCCTAAGGACCCGCTCGACGAAGTGGGAAGATCATCCTTAGGCGGACTGCAGGGTTGTATGCGGCATTAGAAAGACATAATGTGGAGGAAAATAAAAACCTTGAAGTTATTCGGGAGTCCGGATACTTACGATCTTGCCAGGGGATAGTCCCTTGGAGGCCAGTCCTCGTCGTCGTCACTGGCGTTGGCAGAGCAGTCCGGGGGAAGAGTTTTTCCCTTCTTGGACCCTTCGGCCTCCCTTGTTGGGGAGGCCTTCCTTTTCTTCCCTCCCCCCGCTGGGGGAGAGGCTTTCTTCTCCTCCTCCTCACCTTGGTGGGAGGAGTCGGCCTCGGATTCATCATCCGATAGCACCTGAAAACGGGAACTCTTCCGAGTGCCCGTGGCCTTCTTCTTGGCCTTCTTCTCCGGCACCACGTGGGGTGCCGGAGCCAGCAGCCCCGTTAGGCGGGCGTCCGCTGGGTCCTCTGGCAATGGGGCCGGACAGGTAGCCTGTGCGGCCTTCTTCAGCCAGTCCTGTCAAAGGAAGGGGAGTTTAGATCCCGCGTAGAGTCAAACTATGGAAAACAAGCATCCCTTAAAGGACAAAATAACTTACCTCATCAGCTGGACGCTCCAAGCTGAATCCGTGATCTTCGGTAGCGGATGCAGGAGCCTCGGCGCCTTTGAACAGCACCTTCCAGACATCTTCGTACATAGTGTCGAAGAGCCCATTCAAAGTCTGGTGCTGCGCCGGATCGAACTCCCACAGGTTGAAGCCCCGTCGTTGGCACGGGAAAATCTGGCGGATGAGCATGACCTGGACTACGTTAACGAGCTTGAGCTTCTTGTCCACCAGCTTTTGGATACAGGCTTGGAGTCCGGTCAGCTCCTCCGAATCGCCCCAGATCCGGCCACTCTCTCTCCAGGAGGTGAGCCGTGTGGGGATGCCGGATCTGAATTCGGGGGCCGCTGCCCAATCATGGTCATGCGGCTCGATGATGTAGAACCACCCCGATTGCCACCCCTTGATGGTTTCCAAAAAAGTGCCCTCCAGCCACGTAACGTGGGACATCCTGCCCACCATGGCGCCTCCGCACTCCGCTTGGATGCCCTTCACAACCTTCGGCTTGACACTGAAGGTCTTGAGCCACAAGCCGAAGTGGGGCTGGATGCAGAGGAAGGCCTCGCACACGATTATAAACACCGAGATGTTGAGGATGAAATTCGGGGCCAGATCATGGAAATCCAGGCCGTAGTAGAACATGAGCCCCCAGACAAAGGGATGGAGCGGGAAGCCCAGTCCGCGGAGGAAATGGGGAAGGAATACTACCCACTCATGGGGCTTGGGGGTGGGGATGAGCTCTCCCTCGATGGGGAGCCGGTGCGCGATGTCGCTGGACAAGTATCCGGCTGCGCAGCTTCTGGATCTGCCCCTCCATGACGGAGGAGGCCATCCACTTGCCTCCTGCTCCGGACATAATTGGAGAAGGTCGAGGTGAGATGTGCGGGCTAGGGCGCTGGAGCTCGGGTTCGCAGAGATGGATAAGCCAATGAGGAAGAAGGCGCAGGTAAAAGGGTTGGATATTTATCCCCTTATATGGGCGGACGGAAACATGCGTCCCCACCAGCCTGATAAAACTCGCTTATCCCCCAAGCGCCGCAATCAATGGCGCGGTTGGGTTACCCATGTTCGTATTGATGGGAATCCCGGAATAAGGGGCACACGATCTCTGCTTCGACAAGACGTGCCAAGGAAACTGCTTCGCTAAACGCGCTGAGGTGGTACAATAAAAACGATTTAAGTAAAGGCTTGGTAGTGGTGTGACGTCACGCCATCAAATACGTCAGCAGATTGAACTTGTGTAAATATTATTCTCTCTACGGTGGTATGTGGAAATTATTTTGCAGAGCCGGACACTATCCTGGTGTTCACACTTCTATGAATTATTCGGAGGGAGAACCCGCCTTGCAATGCCGAAGACAACATGCATGCCGGACTCATCGTCATTGAAGCCTGGTTTAGGGGCTACTAAGGGAGTTCCGGACTGGGGGGTGTCCGGATAGCCGAACTATCATCATCGGCCGGACTCCAAGACTATGAAGATACAAGATTGAAGACTTTGTCCCGTGTCCGGATGGGACTTTCCTTGGCGTGGAAGGCAAGCTTGGCGATACGGATATGTAGATCTCCTACCATTGTAACCGACTCTGTGTAACCCTAGCCCTCTCCGGTGTCTATATAAACTCGGATGGCTTTAGTCCGTAGGACGAACAACAATCATACCATAGGCTAGCTTCTATGTTTTAGCCTCCTTGATCTCATGGTAGATCTACTCTTGTAACACACATCATCAATATTAATCAAGAAGGACGTAGGGTTTTACCTCCATCAAGAGGGCCCGAACCTGGGTAAAACATCGTGTCCCTTGTCTCCTGTTACCATCCGCCGGTTTTGACACCGACAAGGGGGGTATGTGAGATTCATGCAAGTTATGAGAGAAATAATAATTAAGGGAAAGTTTAAGGTGGCAACATTAACTCACATCTGGGTGGAATGGTTGGGGCACCCTGGAGAAACCAGTGGCTTTCCTGGGCACCTGGAGAAACCAGTGTTTTCCCTAGGGGATCCCGAAGTACCCGTGTGATTAACATATGGAATGCCACCCAGGCTCAAAGAGATCATATGATATTTGATGCCTAGAAACTTCCGTGTGCAGCCACCAGCCATTATGGGCCCTGGCATAGTTGAGTAACTTGTGGGAAACCTTTCCATGATAGGCTAGCAGATGTAGGGGGGTTGTAGGTGTATTGGCCTATCTATCGGTTAAGGAGACCTCTTCGGAAAGACTATGTCTCGATCATCCGCTTCTCAAACAACAAGCAGTGCGAGGAATTCAACAGAGGAGATCGACTCTTGTGGGGAAAAGTGCGCAAACCTATGCAGAGTGTACAAACTAATCATGATAAGTCGTGTCCCCGGTTATGGACAATTTGAGTACCTAGAAGTGAATTATGTGTTGATCTCATCACTCTATTTAATTTATGTATTGGGTTATTAATAATTTGGGAATTTTTGGGATTGAGTTGGAGGAACCTTCTCAATAATGGAATAGACTTGGTAGTGAATAAAACATTTATTCCTTTATTGTAGGGAAAAATTAGCTTTATGCAAAATTAAAATTTAGAGCCTCCAACAGCCAAATATGCATGTAGTGATAGATATTGTTCATCATTGTTCTGTGGTGTGAATTTGCCAGTATATTCAATGTAGTGACCTACACGGCTGCAATGTATCATGTTGCAGGAATTATTCAACGAGTAAGTGATACGTTAGGGGTGCGATGACTACACTCAACTTTGCCGTTGGTGTTGTTGGTACTCCACAACCTTGTTGTTACTTCTATTATATTATTTGAGGTAATAGTATTTACGTTATTTTATGCATGTGATTTACCTATGTTATAAATCCTCGAGTACTGTGTGTGTCAGCATACCGATCCAGGGATGACACGTAAGCATAGAGACTTCGATCCATCAGGGTCGGGTCGTTACAAGATGGTATCAAAGCACATCTTGACTGTAGGACGTGACCCCTAGAATCTGGCAAGCCCTTAGGAGATGATTTCTCTAAAACTTTATTTTTCAAGAGGATTCGTTAACTCTCATCTTTTCTGTTCTTTACCAAATATTTTCTCTCACCTAGAACTGTCAGACTATACTCTTTCCCCTTTTACCACATGAAGATTCAACTGATAAGCCCAATCAGAGAAGGACAAGATTCAGACAACTAAGACCACTCCAGAATAAAAAGGATTTCACCATGCATTAGAAGTGTTGAAGCTACAATAGTGGATACTCCAAATATTTGAAGAGTTTTAAGACTTTCAAGATTTATTGACCTTTAGAAGACCAGACCCCTGCTATATACTTACGTTAGATGTGACGATTGTGAGATGTCATTTGTTTGATGTTTTTCCGATGGCCACAAAATAAAACAGGTCTCTTCAAAACTATTGTTTGTATGGTGTGTATCCCTCTCTATCTCTCTTATCTCACCCCAAATTTATGTATTGGGTTATTAATAATTTGGGAATTTTTTGAATTGAGTTGGAGGAACCATCTCAATAATGGCATAAACTTGGTAGTGAATAACACATCTTTGTTGTAGGGAAAAAAATAGCTTTATGCAAAATTAAACTTAGAGCCTCCACCAGCCAAATATGCATGTAGTGATAGATATTGTTCATCATTATTCTGTGGTGTGAATTCGCCAGTACATTCAACGTACTGACCTACACGGCTGCAATGTCTCATGTTGCAGGAATTATTCGATGAGTAAGTGATACGTTAGGGTTGCAATGACTACACTCAACTTTGTCAGTGGTGTTGCTGGGACTCCACAACCTTGTTGTTACTTCCGCTATATTATTTGAGGTAATAGTATTTATGTTATTTTATACATGTGACTTACCTCTGTTATAAATCCTCGACTACTGTGTGTGTCAGCATACCAATCCAGGGATGACACTTAAGCACATAGACTTCGATCCATCCGGGTCGGGTCGCTAAACATTGCCTTAGATATCATCATAACTTTGCGCTTTTCTATCAGCTGCTCGACAGTAATTTGTTCGCCCACCCTATTATTTGCTATCTTGAGAGAAGCCACTAGTGAAACCTATGGCCCCGGGGTCTAATTTCCATCATATAAGTTTCCGATCTACTATTTTGCAATCTTTTACTTTCCGATCTATAAACCAAAAATACCAAAAATATTTACTTTATTCTTTGTTTAGTTTATTCTATCTGTATCAAATCTCATTTTACAAGTAACCGTGAAGGGATTGATAACCCCTTTATCGTGTTGGGTGCAAGTTGTTTGATTGTTTGTGCAGGTCTTGTTGATTTGTGCGTTGTCTCCTACTGGATTGATACCTTGGTTCTCTAGCTGAGGGAAGTAACTATCTCTACTTTTCCCATTCCTCTTCAAGGGAAAAACCAGTGCAAGCTCAAGAAGTAGTAGGAAGAATTTCTGACACTATTGCCGAGGAGATCTACACCAAGTCAAGACATACCAAGTACCCATCATAAAACTCTCATCTCTTTCATTACATTATTCGCCGTTTGCCTCTCGTTTTCCTCTCCCCACTTGTAAAACAATTTTCAAAAGATTTACCTTTTTCTTCGCCTTCTTTCTGTATATCTTTTTGTTTGTGTTTCCATGTGCCTACTATTTGCTTGCATCTTTGCTTGCTAAAAAACTAATGATATGGATCCACTTAAAGTGTTCTACTGGGATCATCTTAGATCTATATGCGCTCGTGCTGAAACCCCAACTAGTTTAGTTGAGGGAAAATATTTAGATGAACATGCTCATATTGTGTGTCACCGTTTGTCTGAAAAAGGGAGACTCTTATGGAATCAAATAAACAGTTTGTTGTGTTATGCTTGGAATCTTTGTGAAATTTATGATTTTACTTGTTTCTCTAAGAACCCTAAAAAACACCTTCCCATACTATGTGAGTTTAATGATAATGAAATCTTATCTTCTTATGAAAAGGGTGTTTATAGTTACTATGATATCAAACAAATTGAAGAATTTGTTGCTTTTAAGGGTGCTCATGAACTTGCTTTTTTATTGAAAAGTATGATATTACTCTCTACAAAACTGAAAATTCTAACATACTTAAATGTTGCTATGAAAACTATGATCATAATGCCTATGCTAAGGAGTTTATTGAGAGAATGATCGTTGCTTTGAAAAAATAATGATATGCATGAATCTATAGATAATTATGATTCCAATGATTTGATTGAAATATCCCTTGATGAACATGATGCTTGCTATTCTTATGGCCGTGAAGCCAATATTTATGGAGATGAACTTTCTATAGTTCTTTATGTTACACATGAGATTCTTGCTATTGCACCCATACTTGATTGTTCCTTGAATCAAAAGCATGATTGCTACGATGTTATTATAAATTCTATTAATGTCAATTATGCTAAAAAAATGCAAAACCCTAAGCTTCGGGATGCTAGTTTTGCTATGTCCACTACTTGTTGCAATGATCATGATTGGGGTGATTCTTCTTATGATCTTGAAAATGTATTCAAGCCCCATGATGAATATGAGATTAATAATAGTGTTTGCAATATTATTGAAAGTGGGTTTAGAAGAGTGTCAACTTTAGATCCCACATGTTTGGAGAATGTTCAATCTTATGAAATTTTGATAAAAGTGGGTTTGGAGAGGTCATGACTTTAGTTAATGTTAATCCCACTATTTTGGAAGAGTGTCAACTTCGCATACATGTGGATTGTGTTGAGAATATGTTATGTGATAGCTATATTGTTTAATTTTATTATTATCCTACATGTAATTATTATGAGAGAGGAAAATATGGTTGTAGAAATTTTCATGTTACTAAATTACCTCTCTTCTTGATGTGATTGCTATCGTCTCTTTCTTCTTCCTTGCATGAGCTAGTTTTTGCTTGTCTTGATAACTTGCTTACTTATAAAATGCCTATGCATAGGAAGTATGTTATACTTAGATGTGTTTGTCACGTGTTTTATGATGCTCTCTTTGTGCTTCAATTCTTCTCTTTTATGTGAGGTCATTGAAATTATCAATGCCTAGCTAAAAGACTTTAAAGAAAAGCGCTTGTTGGGAGACAACCCAATATTTTTCCTTGCTATTTTTGAATAAATAATTCAGATATCCTCTGGTTAGATGTGGTTTTGTGTTTTAATTAGTTTTCGTGCCAAGTAAGAACTTTGGGATGGCTTACGATGATAGTTGTTTTGATCTTGCTGAAAAACAGAAACTTTTGCGCCTAGAAAAATAATTTTCATAATTCACAGAAGCGTGTTTTTGATCAGATTATTTTTGCACAAGATTGCTACACAAATTTCCCAGGTTTTCCTAATTTTACAGAATTTTTGGAGTTACAGAAGTATTCGAAGTTTCCAGATTGCTACAGACTGTTCTGTTTTTGACAGATTCTGTTTTCTATGTGTTGTTTTCTTATTTTGATGAATCTATGGGTAGTATCGGGGGGTATGAACCATGGAAAAGTTGGAATAAAGTAGATATTAAACCAATATAAATAAAGAATGAGTTCACAACAGTACCATAAAGTAGTGATTTATTTTTTTATACTAACAGAGCTTATGAGATTTTCTGTTGAGTTTTGTGTTGTGAAGTTTTCAAGTTTTGGGTAAGGATTTGATGGACTATGGAATAAGGAGTGGCAAGAGCCTAAGCTCGGAGATGCCCAAGGAACCCCAAGGTAATATTCAAGGACAACCAAGAGCCTAAGCTTGGAGACCCCGGAAGGCATCCCCTCTTTCATCTTCATCTATCGGTAAATTTACTTGAGGCTATATTTTTATTCACCACATGATATGTGTTTTGCTTGGAGCATGTTGTATGATTTCAGTCTTTGCTTTTTAGTTTGCCACAATAACCTTGCTGTATACACCTTTTGAGAGGTACATGCATGAACCGTCATTATTAGAATAATCTATGTGCTTCACTTATATCGTTTGAGATAGGCAATATTGCTCAAGTGCTTCACTTATAACTTTTTAGAACACAGCGGTGGTTTAATTTTATAGAAATTGTTTAACTCTCATGAATCACTTATATTATTTTGAGGGTCTTTTTAAACAACATGGTACTTTGCGTTGGTTATAATATTAGTCCTAATATGATAGGCATCCAAGAGGGATGCAATAAAAACTTTCATATAAAGTGCATTGAATACTATGAGAAGTTTGATTCCTTATGATTGTTTTGAGATATAAAGATGGTGATATTAGAGTCATGCTAGTGAGTAGTTGTGAATTGGAGAAATACTTGAGTTGAGGTTAATGATTCCCGTAGCATGCACGTATGGTGAACCGTTATGTAATGAAGTTGGAGCATGAGGTATTTATTGATTGTCTTCTGATGTCTACTACACAACCTTCTTCTTGTAGATGTTGTTGGGCCTCCAAGTGCAGAGGTTTGTAGGACACTAGCAAATTCCCCTCAAGTGGATGACCTAAGGTTTATCAATCCGTGAGAGGCATAGGATGAAGATGGTCTCTCTCAAACAACCCTGCAACCAAATAACAGAGAGTCTCTTGTGTCCCCAACACACCCAATACAATGGTTAATTGTGTAGGTGCACTAGTTCGGTGAAGAGATGGTGATACAAGTGCAATATGGATGGTAGATATAGGTTTTTGTAATCTGAAAATATAAAAACAGTGAGGTAGCAAATAATAAAAGTGAGCGTAAACGGTATTGCAATGCTTCAACACAAGGCCTAGGATTCATACTTTCACTAGTGAAAGTTCTCTCAACAATAATAACATAATTAGATCATATAACAATCCCTCAACATGCAATAAAGAGTCACTCCAAAGTCACTAATAGAGGAGAACAAACGAAGAGATTATTGTAGGGTACGAAACCACCTCAAAGTTATTCTTTCCGATTAATCCATTGGGATATTCCTATAACAGCCCTAGAGTTCGTAGTAAAGTAACACCTTAAGACACACATCAACCAAAACCCTAATGTCACCTAGATTCTCCAATGTCACCACAAGTATCCGTGTGTATGATTATACGATATGCATCACACAATCTCAGATTCATCTATTCAAACCAACACAAAGAACTTCAAAGAGTGCCCCAAAGTTTCTACCAGAGAGTCAAGATGAAACCATGTGCCAACCCCTATGCATAGATTACCAAGGTCACGGAACCCGCAAGTTGATCACCAAAACATACATCAAGTGGATCAATAGAATACACCATTGTCGCCACAGGTATCCCATGCAAGACATACATCAAGTGTTCTCAAATCCTTAAAGACTCAGTCCGATAAGATAACTTTAAATGGAAAACTCAATCCATTACAAGAGAGTAGAGGGGAGAAACATCATAAGATCCAACTATAGTAGGAAAGCTCGTGATACATCAAGATCATGCCATATCAAGAACACGAGAGAGAGAGAGAGAGAGAGAGAGAGAGATCAAACACATAGCTACTGGTACATTCCCTCATCAACGAGGGTGAACTACTCCCTCATTGTCATGGAGAGCGCCGAGATGATGAAGATGGCCACCGGTGATGGATTCCCCCTCCGGCAGGGTGCCGAAATGGGCTCCCGAGAGGTTTTTGGTGGCTACGGAGGCTTGCGGCGGTGCAACTCCCGATCTAGGTTATTTTCTGGGGGTTTCTGTATTTATAGGAATTTTTGGCGTCGGTCTCACATCAGGGGGGTCTCCGAGTCATCCACGAGATAGGGGGGCGCGCCCTCCACCCTCGTGGATGGCTTGGGACTCTTCTGGCCCAACTCTTTTACTTTGGGGGCTTCTTTTGGTCCATAAAAATCATCAAAAAATGGCACGTCAATTGGACTCCGTTTGGTATTCCTTTTCTGTAAAACTCAAAAACAAGGAAAAAAACTTAAACTGGCACCCGACTCTAGGTTAATAGGTTAGTCCCGAAACTCATATAAAATAGCATGGAAATGCATCTAAAACATCCAAGATGGATAATATAATAGCATGGAACAATCAAAAATTATAGATACGTAGGAGACGTATCAAGCATCCCTAAGCTTAATTCCTGCTCATCCTCGAGTAGGTAAATGATAAAAACGGAATTTTTGATGTGGAATGCTACCTAACATATTTATCAATGTAATCTTCTCTATTGTGGCAAGAATATTCAGATCCATAAGATTCAAAACAAAAGTTTTATATTGACATAAAAAACGATAATACTTCAAGCATACTAACAAGGCAATTATGTCTTCTCAAAATAACATGGCCAAAGAAAGCTTATCCCTACAGAATCATATAGTTTGGCTATGCTCCATCTTTGTCACAAAAAATATTCAAATCATGCACAACCCTGTTTCAGCCAAGCAATTGTTTCATACTTTAGTATTCTCAAACCTTTTCAACTTTCACGCAATACATGAGCGTGAGCCATGGACATAGCACTAAATGTGGAATAGTATGGTGGTTGTGGAGAAGACAAAAATGGAGGAAGATAGTCTCACATCAACTAGGCGTATTAACGGGCTATGGAGATGCCCATAAATAGATATCAATGTGAGTGAGTAGGGATTGCCATGCAACAAATGCACTAGAGCTATAAGTGTATGAAAGCTCAAAAGGAAACTATGTGGGTGTGCATCCAACTCGCTTTCTCACGAAGACCTAGGGCATTTTGAGGAAGCCCATCATTGGAATATACAAGCCAAGTTCTATAATGAAAATTCCCACCAGTATATGAAAGTGACAACATAGGAGACTCTCTATCATGAAGATCATGGTGCTACTTTGAAGCACAAGTGTGGTAAAAGGATAGTAGCATTGCCCCTTCTCTCTTTTTCTCTCATTTTTTTTGTTTTTTGGGGCCTTCTCTTTTTTTGGCCACTTTTTAATTTTTAATTTATTTTTCATCCGGGGTCTCATCCCAACTTGTGGGGGAATTATAGTCTCCATCATCCTTTCCTCACTGGGACAATGCTCTAATAATGAAGATCATCACACTTTTATTTACTCACAACTCAAGAATTACAACTCGATACTTAGAACAAGATATGACTCTATGTGAATGCCTCCGGCTGTATACCGGGATGTCCAATGATTCAAGAGTGACATGTATGAAAAAATTATGAATGGTGGCTTTGCCACAAATATGACGTCAACTACATGATCATGCAAAGCAATATGACAATGATGAAGCGTGTCATAATAAACGGAACGGTGGAAATTTGCATGACAATATATCTCGGAATGGCTATGGAAATGCCATAATAGGTAGGTATGGTGGCTATTTTGAGGAATGTATATGGTGGGTGTATGGTACCGGCGAAAGTTTTGCGGTACTAGAGAGGCTAGCAATGGTGGAAGGGTGAGAGTGTGTATAATCCATGGACTCAACATTAGTCATAAAGAACTCACATACTTATTGCAAAAATCTACAGGTCATCAAAACCAAGCACTATGTGCATGCTCCTAGGGGAAGGGTTGGTAGGAGTTAGCCATCGCGCGATCCTGACCTCCACATATAAGGAGGACAATCGAAAAGATACCTCATGCTTCAAATTTGTTACACAACGGTCACCATACGTGTATGCTAAGGGACTCACAAACCTCAACACAAGTATTTCTCAAATTCACAATTAATCCACTAGCATGACTCTAATATCACCATCCTCATATCTCAAAACAATCATAAGGAATCAAACTTCTCATAGTATTCAATGCACTTTATATGAAAGTTCTTATTATATCCCTCTTGGATGCCCATCATATTAGAACTAAATTTATAACCAAAACAAATTACCATTCTGTTTAAGACTCTTGAAATAATATAAGTGAAGCATGAGAGTTCATCTATTTCTTCAAAATAAAACCACCATCGTGCTCTAAAAATATATAAGTGAAGCACTAGAGCAAATGACAAACTACTCCAAAAGATATAAGTGAAGATCAATGAGTAGTTGAATAATTATGTAACTATGTGAAGACTCTCTACATTTAAGAATTTCAGATCTTAAGTAATTTATTAAAATTGCAAGCAAAACAAAATAAAATAAAATGACACTCCAAGCAAAACATGTATCATGTGGTGATTAAAAATATAGCTCCAAGTAAAGTTACCGATGAATGAAGATGAAAGAGGGGATGCCTTCTGGGGCATCCCCAAGCTTAGGCTCTTGGTTGTACTTGAATATTAACTTGGGGTGCCTTGGGCATCCCCAAGCTTAGGCTCTTTCTACCCCTTATTCCATAGTCCATCGAATCTTTACCCAAAACATGAAAACTTCACAACATAAAACTCAACAGAAAACTCGTAAGCTCCGTTACTATAAGAAAATAAAACCACCACTTAGGTACTGTTGTGAACTCATTATAAATTCATATTGGCGTAATATCTACTGTATTCCAACTTCTCCATGGTTCATACCCTCCGATAGTACTCATAGATTCATCAAACTAAGCAAACAACACATAGAAAACAGAATCTGCCAAAAAACAGAACAGTCTGTAGTAATTTGTAACTCTCGAATATTTCTGTAACTCCAAAAATTCTGAAATAAATTGGTGGACGTGAGTAATTTGTGTATTAATCTTCTGCAAAACTAATCAACTTAAAATCACTCTTCTGTTAAAAATAGAAATTATTCTCGTGAGCACAAAGTTTCTGTTTTTTACAGAAAGATCGCATAACTTTCACCCAAGTCTTCCCAAAGGTTCTACTTGGCACTGTATCGAAACAAAATCTATAAAACATGATTAATAAAGTAGCATAATCATGTTAACATACAAAAACAGTAGGGGTAAATATTGGGTTGTCTCCCAACAAGTGCTTTTCTTTAATGCCTTTTTAGCTAGGCATGATGATTTCAATGATGCTCACATACAAGATAAGAATTGAAACATAATGGGAGCATCATGAAGTATATGACTAACACATTTAAGCCTAACCCACTTCCTATGCATAGGGATTTTGTGAGCAAACAACTTATGGGAACAAGAATCAACTAGCATAGGAAAGCAAAACAAGCATAACTTCAAGATTTTCAACACATAGAGAGGAAACTTGATATTATTGCAATTCCTACAAGCATATGTTCCTCCCTCATAGTAATTTTCAGTAGCATCATAAATGAATTCAACAATATAACCATCACATAAAGCATTCTCTTCATGATCTACAAGCATAGAATTTTTATTACTCTCCACATAAGCAAATTTCTTCTCATGAATAATAGTGGGAGCAAACTCAACAAAATAATTATCATGTGAGGCATAATCCAATTGAAAATTAAAATCAAGATGACAAGTTTCATGGTTATCATTCTTATTTATAGCATACATGTCATCACAATAATCGTCATAGATAGCAACTTTGTTCTCATACTCAATTGGAACCTCTTCCGAAATAGTGGATTCATCACTAAATAAAGTCATGACCTCTCCAAATCCACTTTCATAATTATCACAATAAGATTCAACACCCTCAAAAATAGTGGGATCATTACTTCCTAAAGTTGACACTCTTCCAAACCCACTTTCATCAATATAATCATCGTAAATAGGAGGCATGCTATCATCAAAATAAATTTGCTCATCAAAACTTGGGGGACTAAAAAGATCGTCTTCATAAAACATAGCATCCCCAAGCTTGTGGATTTGCGTATCATTAGCATCATGGATATTCAAGGAATTCATACTAAAAACATTGCAATCATGCTCATCGTTCAAAAATTTAGTGCCAAACATTTTAATGCATTCTTCTTCTAACACTTGAGCACAATTTTCCTTTCCATCATTTTCATGAAAGATATAAAAAAGATGAAGCATATATGGCAACCTCAATTCCATTTTTTCATAGTTTTCTTTTATAAACTAAACTAGTGATAAAACAAGAAACTAGAAGATTCAATTGCAAGATATAAAGATATACCTTCAAGCACTAACCTCCCCGGCAACAGCACCAGAAAAGAGCTTGATGTCTACTATGCAACCTTCTTCTTGTAGACGTTGTTGGGCGTCCAAGTGCAGAGGTTTGTAGGACAGTAGCAAATTTCCCTCAAGTGGATGACCTAAGGTTTATCAATCCATGGGAGGCATAGGATGAATATGGTCTCTCTCAAACTACCCTGCAACCAAATAACAAAGAGTCTCTTATGTCCCCAACACATCCAATACAATGGTAAATTGTATGGGTGCACTAGTTCGGCGAAGAGATGGTGATACAAGTGCAATATGGATGGTAGATATAGGTTTTTGTAATCTTAAATTATAAAAACAGCAAGGTAAAAATGATAAAAGTGAGCACAAACGTTATTGCAATGCTAGGAAACAAGGCCTAGGGTTCATACTTTCACTAGTGCAAGTTCTCTCAACAATAGTAACATAATATGATCATGTAACTTCCCTCAACATGCAACAAAGAGTCACTCCAAAGTTACTAATAGCGAAGAACAAACGAAGAGATTATTGTAGGGTACGAAACCACCTCAAAGTTATTCTTTCTGATCGATCTATTCAAGAGTCTGTAGTAAAATAACACGAAGCTATTCTTTCCGTTCGATCTATCCTAGAGTCTGTACTAGAATAACACCTTAAGACACACATCAACCAAAACCCTAATGTCACCTAGATACTCCATTGTCACCTCCAGTATCCGTGGGCATGATTATACGATATGCAGCACACAATCTCAGATTCATCTATTCAACCAACACAAAGAACTTCAAAGAGTGCCCCAAAGTTTCTACCGGAGAGTCAATACGAAAAAGTGTGCCAACTCCTATGCATAAGTTCACAAGGTCACTGAACCCGTAAGTTGATCACAAAAACATACTTCAAGTAGATCACGTGAATATCCCATTGTCACCATAGATAAGCACATGCAAGACATACATCAAGTGTTCTCACATCCTTAAAGACTCAATCCGATATGATAACTTCAAAGGAAAACTTAATCCATTACAAGAGAGTAGAGGGGGAGAAATATCATAAGATCCAACTATAATAGCAAAGCTCGCGATACATCAAGATCGTGCCGAATCAAGAACACGAGAGAGAGAGAGAGAGAGATCTCCCCCTCCAGCAGGGTGCTGGAATAGGGTCCTGATTGGTTTTTGGTGGCTACAGAGGCTTGCGGTAGCGGAACTCCCGATCTATGGTATGTTCTGGAGGTTTGGGTATTTATAGGAATTTTTGGCGTCGGGAACAATCAGGGAGGTCTCCGGGCTATCCACGAGACAGGGGGTGCGCCCAGGGGGTGGGCGTGCCCCCCACCCTTGTGGGGAGCTTGGGACTCTTCTGGCCCAACTCTTTCACTCCATGGGCTTCTTTTGGTCCATCAAAAATCATCAAAAATTGGCACATCAATTGGACTCTGTTTGATATTCCTTTTCTGTAGAACTCAAGAACAAGGATAAAACAGAAACTGGCACTGGTCTCTAGGTTAATAGGTTAGTCCCAAAAATCATATAAAATAGCATATAAATGTATATAAAACATCCTAGATGGATTACATAATAGCATGGAACAATAAACAAGTATAGATATGTTGGAGACGTATCAACCAGTCGCCCTCGCAATGCGTAGGATTGCAAATGGCAATTAGCCCATGACCACTTTGCATTTAGGATGCATACCGGCATGCTGGCCTCTCTATTGAGCCTAGGTAGGACTACGGTGTGTTGATCGGCCGAGGCCGCTCATGATCTGATGGTGTGTCCGGCCAGAGTTGATCAAGCGTGTTGGGTAAGTTGGTGCACCCCTGCAGGGAAGAAAACATCTATCGATAGCCTGTCCCATGGTAACGGACACTCAGAGTTGTACCCTGATCGATACAACTAGAACTGGATACTTGAGATGAGAAATGGATAGTATGGCTCTGGGATTGCTTTCTCGCAGGGAGTTAAGGAAGGATCTTTGGGTGAGGTTGATGACACTACTACTACTTTACTTTATACTAGTTTGCACTCTTCTAATGCTGCAAGACTGCTGAAGATGCTGAAGATGCTAGTCTTCGATAGGACTAGGCTCTCCCCTCTATTCCGGCATTTCTGCAGCCCAGTCCACATATACAGCCTTCCTTAGATAATGTTGCATATGTAGTGTAGATCCTTGCTTGATGAGTACTTAGGAAGAGTACTCACGTTTGCTTAGCTTTCTCCGCCCCCATATTTGTTTGATGCAACCAGATGGCGGAGCCCCTAAGACCACTGCCACCGTCGACGAGTACTACTACCCCGAGGGTGCCTACCACCATGTGACGGACGCCGACGACCAGGAGTAGTTAGGAGGCTAGGCAGGAGGCCTTGTCTTTTCGATCGATGTTGCTTTTTGCTAGCCTTCTTAAGGCAAACTTGTTTAAATTATGTCTGTACTCAGATATTGTTCCTTCTGCTACTCGTTTGTATTCGAGCTTATGTATTCGAGCCCTCAAGGCCCCTGTCTTGTAATACAAAGCTTGTATTATTTTAATTTGTGTCTAGAGTTGTGTTGTGATATCTTCCCGCACTACAAACAAAAGACACATCCATGACATTTTGGGCCGAACAATTTTTTTCTATCATACATACGACACTTCTATGACGATAATTGTGACAAAACCCGGTATCATCATAGATGTGGTGGGCTCCTACTTCTATGACAAAAAATAATGACAGAAAATGGGCTTTTCGTCGTGGGCGGGCCGGAGACGCAGCTGCATGACATTCTTTGGGCCGTCCATGACGGAAAGAACCGTGGTAGAAGCAAGGGCGAGGAAAATTTTGGGGAGTTCCCGATTACGGTGGGTGGTCAGGGCCGAGCGATGCGCGTTTCTCTCATACACGTACGCGCGTGTGTGCGAGGCGTTGGCTCTAACTAAACCCGAGCGAGGGCATTGGGCTCTAACTGAACCCGAGCGATTGCACTGCAGGCTACGCGTTACTGAACCCGAGTGATCGATTGATGGCTGTTAACTGAACCCGGTCGAGCGATTCCTTAGCTACTGCTGCTAACTGAAGCCGATCGATGCTGCCTCTCTGGATGAACAGTGAGCGTTGCAGGGGGGTGGATGAACAGTGAGCGGTGGAAGTGGATGAATAGGACCCAAGGCGTTGCCTCTGGATGAACAGGACCCCGATCGATCGAGCCGGTTGGGGCTGGATGAACAGGACCCCGTGGAGGGTTGGACGAACAGGACGACCCCGTGGAGGGCTGGATGAACAGTAGAAAGTGGATGGGTTGATGAACAGTAGCCTATGGAGGGGTGGTTGAACAGGAGCCCGTGGAGAGCGGTGGTTGAATAGTAGCCGGTGGAGTAGAGCGCGGTGGAGGCTGGATGAATAGGAGCCCGTGGATGAATAGTCGCAGGTGGAGGCTGGAGCAGGTCGACGGTGGATGAATAGTAGCCCGTGGAGGCTGGAGGAGGACGACGATGCAGATGAACAGTATCCCGTGGAGTCCCGTTTTGCGGTACGCCACACCTCTCCCGATGAACAGGAACCCTCTTTTGACCGTAGCGCTCCAAATCAAGTCCGTTTCGTCCATTTTGCGGTACGCCACACCCCTCCCGATCAACAGGACCCCCATTTCGACCGTAGGAGGTCCGTTTCGTCCGTTTTGCGGTACGCCACACCCCTCCTGATCAACAGGACCCCCGTTTCGACTGTAGCAGGTCCGTTTCCTCCAGTTTGCAGTATGCCAGACTCCTCCCGGTGAACAGGATCCTGTTTCGAACGTGGCCGGTCGAACATAAGGCCGTTTCCTCCATTCTGCGGTATGCCAGGCCTCGTTTCCATCGCCTGTTCGTTCCAAGCCCTCCCGATGAACATGATGACGCATTCCATTCCGACCCAGCCGGTTGGCTCCCCATGAACACGACGACGCATTCCATTCTGGCCCAGCCGGTTGGCTCCCCATGAACACGATGACGACGCTGTTTCTCCATTCCGACCCAGCCATGTACACGAGCCTTGGCCGTACGTATCCGCGAGTAGGCGTTCGAGACCCCGCCCGTATGTACACATACGTGGCCGTATTTTCTTTCTTGCGCACTGGCCGCTGTACGTACGTGTACATGCTACGTGCGCGCCTCTACTACGACACGTGCGCGCCTCTACTACGACACGTGCGCGCCTCTACTATGACCAGTATATATGTACATACACGTTCGCGACTAGAATGACAACGCTACATACGCTTTGACCAGGTGGGTCTCGACTGTCAGGCACTTCCTTGCGTGCGAAGATGTAGCTGGTGGGTCCCAGCAGTCGGGGGCGAATCATTTTTTTTGCCCGGACGCACTTCCTTGCATGCGAAGGTGTAGCTGGTGGGTCCCAGCAGTAAGGCGGTGAATCGTTTTTTTTTTGCCCAAATGCACTTCCTTGCGTGCGAAGGTGTAGCTGGTGGGTCCCAGCAGTCAGGGGGGGAACATCTTTTTCGCGAAATACGGTGGCCCGTCTGGTCGGTCCCCACTGTCAGGTGGAGGAATAATTATTTTACGCGTAATAAGGAGGCACTTCCTTGCTGCGGCTGTGGACCCAGCTGTCAGCCTCTCCACGTACAGTCCACGTCCGACGGAAGTCATTCCTTGACTATGTTAACCATGCCGCGCCGAGAGCACCGGGGCGATGGACGACGGCGAGGCCTAGGAAGGGGACGACGCGGAGCCGGGGAAGACGCGATAGTGGATGTCCATGTGTAGAGGAGTACGAGGGTTCACTGGTTCGCTGCGGTGTGAGGCTGCCGTCGCCGCAGAATAACAGGGGGTGTGGGTGAGTAGAGGGATGGCCTGGCCAGCGGTGGGAGTAGTACACGGCGGTGAGGCCTCCGCCACATCGCAGCCGGCCACGGGATGCAGGAGCTTGTGGCACGACTAGCGCTGCTTTGGGCGGCTGGAGCAAGAAGACCAGAGGTTGAAGAAGCACTACGGCCGTTGGATGGACATCATATGGTCACTTGAGCTAGAATCGTGCATATTGACTAAGTTGAAAAAGCCCTCCGTCCCCGTCAACTTAGTAGGCCCACAAGTCATCCTGCCACTATACTGGGTCCCAGCTAACAGGGGGAGTATTCATTTTTTGTGCGTAATAAGGAGGCACTTCCTTGCATGCGAAGATATAGCTGGTGGGTCTGAGCTGTCAGCAGCGGTAACGTTTTTTCGTGAAATACAGAGGCCCTTTCGGTGGGTCCCTGATGGCAGGTGGAGGAATCATTATTTTGCGCGTAATAAGGAGGCATTTCCTTGCGTGCGGCCGTGGACCCAGCTATCGGCCTCTCCACGTACAGTCCACTTCAGATGCATGTCGGTCGCTGACCACGTTGACCAGGCTGCGCCGAGAGCACCAGGGTGGTGGACGACGGCGAGGCCTAGGAAGGGAACGACACGGAGGCAGGGAAGACTCGGCAGTTGTTTCCCACACGGAGGTGAGTATGACTGTAAGAGGGTTTACTGGTTCGTCTACCGTCGCCGGAGAATAACAGCAGGTGTGGGTGAGTAGAGGGACGGCTAGGCCAGCGATGGGAGTACGGTGGGGCAGTGAGGCCTGCGCGGCAGCACAGCCGGCCGCGGGGAGGAGGGAGCAGGCAGTCCTGCCGGCGCTTGTTTGAGCGGCTGGAGCACGAAGAGCAGAGATTGAAGAAGCACGACGGCCGTTGGATGGACATCCAACAGTCACTGCTTGTGCGTCAACCTTTTTTTAGGAAAGCCTCAAATCTGTGGAAAACAGCATACAGCCTATCTGCCAATATTTCTAATACTTTACAGCCCATTTGCTAATTCTTAAGGTTTTTTTGGAACCCATATTCTTTTTGTTAGCATTACAGCCCATATTGTGGCCGCGGTTAAAAAATTATACGAACTTTTGCATACTTCGGTGCGGTCCGAACTGTTTTTAATCCCAAAATTTCGACTCACATTCAAACTAATTTTAAAAATAAATGTATATCAATATAAAATCCAACAAATTCTCCATGCATAAAAAATAATGTAATTTAAAATCTTGAAATGAAAAAAATATATTTGAAACTAATTGTCGGTTTGATGTGTTTTAAAAATGTACAACCCATTCTCATTACTGATGGGCCATTTTATCGGTCAGCCAAATGAAAGCTCTCCTTGTCTTGAAAGATTTGCAGCCCAAAAGGCCTGACACAGCGACTTACTTGGCAAATCACAAAAAAATGGGTTGTGGCCGTGGACCCAGCCGTCAGCCTCTCCACGTACAGTACTCTTCCGATGGAAGTCGTTTCTTGACCATGTTGACCACGCCGTGCAGAGAACACCATGGACGTGGACTACGGCGAGTCCTAGGAAGGGGACGACGCGGAGCCGGGGAAGACGTGGTAGTGGAAGCGTGGGTGAGTGGAGGGATGGCCTGGCCAGCGGTGGGAGTAGTAGTGGGCGGTGAGGCATCCGCGGCATCACAGCCGGCCACGGGAGGTAGGAGCAGGCGGCACGATCGGTGCTCTTTGGGCGGCTGGAGCAAGAAGACCAGAGGTTGAAGAAGCATGATGGCCGTTGGATGGAAATCGTACGGTCACTGCAGCTAGAATCGTTCATATTAACTAAGTTGACAAAGCCCTCCGTCCCCGTCAACTTAGTGGTCCCACAAATCAGCCTCCCACCAAGGTGGGTCCCAGCTAGTAGGGGGAGTAGTCATTTTTTCTGCTTAATAAGGAGGCACTTCCGGTGGTCCGAGATGACAGCGGGGGGAACATTTTTTCGCGAAATACGGTGGCCCGTTAGGTGGGTCCCAGCAGTCAGGGGGCAAACATTTTTTTTTGCAAAATACGGTGGCCCGTCCAGTGGGTCCCTGCTGTCAATTGGAGGAATCATTATTTTCCGCGTAATATCGAGGCACTTACTTGTTGCGGCCGTGGACCCAGCTGTCAGACTCTCCACGTACAGTATAGTTCCGATGGAAGTCGTTCCTTGACCATGTTGACCATGCCACGTTCCGTTGCATGCAGGCGTCCATGGGCGTGGTGCGTCCCCAATGTCAGACTCTCACCGTCTCACGTACAGTCATCTTCCGATGACTCTCGGTTGTTGACCATGTTGATCACACCATGCCGAGCGCACCCAGACTGGAATGACCCGGAGATGGGGAATACGGGGCAGTGGAGTCACAGATGGAGAGGAGTGGGAAACTTCACTGGTTCGGGTGTGCGGCAGCACAGCCGCGGTGCCGCCCACGAGAGATAGGAGCAAGAACAGAGGTTGAAGAAGGAGCACGGCTGTTGGATTAACATCCAACGGTCCAGCTGCTAGAATCATTTGTTGATTAAGTTGATAAAGACATGCGTACACGTCCGCTTAGTAGGCCCACAAGTCAGCCACCAAATCTGACGGGTCCCAGCTGTCAACGGGATGAATAAATTTTTTCGCAAAACAAGGAGGCAGTTCCTTCCATGCGAAGATACAGTCGGTGGGTCCCAGCTGTCAGGTGGAGGAAACATTTTTTTAGCTTAATAAGGAGGAACTTTCCTTGTGTGCGACCATGGACCTCGTGGGTCCTAGCCGTCAGGCTCTCCACGTACAGTCCTCTTCCGATGACTCTCGTTTGTTGACCACGCAGCACCGAGCGCAGCTAGGCGGTGGACGACAGCGAGGCCCCGGACGGGAACGACTCAGAGATGGGAAGACGCGGCAGTGGAGTCGCAAATTGAGAGGAGGAGAAGGGTTATAACTGGTTCTGTTGCGGTGTGGGGCTATAGCCTGGCCGACAGTGGGGTAGTGCTTCGCAGCGATGCATGCTAAGCAGAGCCGCTAGTCGCCGGAGGCCGGACCAGGCGGTCCCGATGACGCTAGAGGAAGAAGACGAGATATTGAAGGTGCATGCCGGCCGTTGGATATAAATCCAATGGTTGTGGATGACCCAATCTTTTGTTGACCAAGTTGACAACGCAGTGTGTAGGCTTCGACCTATTGGCCCACATGCCAGCCTGCAAAAATGTGGCATATATTTAACCCATGTTTTCTAGAATGTACAATCCATTTGCTGGGCTGGGTGAACAAATAATTTCGCGTCAATCAGGCCCATTTGTATTTTCTAAAAATCCCATCCCATTTGCACTTCCTTGAAATACACGTATTAGGTGGGCTCGTTATATATGTAATGTTATGTTAGAAGGAGCAATTATTATCAAAGAATAAACCGGAGAGGCACATTTCATATATATATATATATATATATATATATATATAAAATTAACAAATTAGCGAGTTATTGCTCAAAATAAAAATGAGCGCGTTATTATTAAATTGGTCCTTAAAATCTTCGCAAGCTTTTGTACGCAATCACCAAGATTTTCCTTGCCTGTTCCGTTTCGAAAAAAAGGATTTTCCTTGCGTGTGAGTCAAAAACAACCAGGATTTTCCTTGCCAACTTCCGTTAAACATTTACTTTTATAAGTTAATAACACGTGGGATGTTTTTATAATGTATATATAAGTCTTTATAAAATATACGATAATAGTAATAATATAAATATATATAATGTGGTTAGAAGGGAAAACATAAATTGGACACAACATTATTATTCTTATATATAGATAAATAGAACAGAGACCTGTGTTTTATACCCCACAGTAGGCATACTAACAAGTTCACACACAAATACAACAGAAAAGGTAAACATTCGTATCAAACTCAGGTTTACAGGGCACGTTCATATTCATAGCCAACATTCACTATCAACAACTCAAAAGATTCATATATACACAAGCTATCTATGCATCCAAATGATTGATAGATCACACGACAATATTCATACATAATTCACAAAAAGATTCAGATATACACATGTTCAGTATGTTTACGCATCCAAATGATTGAGATCACAGCCAATATGATCCATGGATGAACTTTAATTACCTAGGGTACAGACTGGTAAATGGTGTTCAATCGGAGGTACTTCTTGCTAAAATTAGTTCTTGTACGAGTAAACTTTCGAGTACAAAAGAGGCAGCATAGACAATCTAAACTTTGCTTGTAGGTTTATCCTCAAATAGTGGCCTCGTGTCGAGGGAGGTTTGAGCAACTTGGCCACTAGTTTCATCCAACTAGTTTACTGGCTCATCTTGGTCCTGTATCTCGCCAAAATTCTACATTGGAGACGAGAAAGGACGCGGTTGAGAAAATGAACCACCCAAATTTTTTGTGCAGTTCAACTGAAGTGGAGCATCCTTGGCGTGCAGACTGATTAAGTGACAGATGAATATACGCGTCAACCAACTTGTTTGGAATCCTTAGACTCCACGCCATATAGTTCGCTACCATATGTGCGGATAACCAAAAGGCACAAGTTGGGAGCAAAGACTGGACTGCGTTTTTCTGGGCTATGCACCAAGCAATATTTTTGGTGTTCACTCTCCTAATACTTGGAGTTTGACAATTGGTTGATGCCGGTTGATACTCGAATGAATATAGGCACTTCTTCTTGTCAACATCGATGCTTGTCTGAGTGAACTTTGGAGTACATAGCAGCAGCATAAGTACATGTCCATCTGATCATTTTGTGCAGTTCTACTGAAATCACCCGATGTAATGATTTGCCTGCGAGTTCAGGATCGAAATTACTCCTTTATGTGATCGGCAAACAGTAGCACAATACCAAATTACCAATACATATGAGAGGCACAATAATCAGGATAAAGACCAGTACCAACCTGTGTGAGGTAGCATGTCAATTACTATTTCCTTTGACTGGAAGTCGAGATAAGCCAAGTGACTGACAGCAAAGGAAGAAAGCAAGCTGAGATTAGCGACTGACAGGAAAGGACGGAAGTTGTAGAGGCAATGAAGCACCCATAGTTTTTGTGCAGTTCCACAAAAATCGAGCATCCCTGTTGGCACATATATTGAGAGAGTGAGATTACTGTAATAGTGGGACTAGTTGATGAAACATACACTAACAAATAGAAGCACCCTCATTATCTTAATGGGTAAAGTTAGCAACATAGTAGTCTTGCTTAAAGAGAGGTATTAGTTTATTTAATCAGTGCCAATTAGCTCAACACTCAAAGCATTTCCATTTATCATAGGTTGCAAAACTTTAACGTGCAAAGATAAAGGAGTTTCTCATGACAGTAGCACGATACAAATAGAGATGACAACAAACTAATATGGATGAAGGCCTTAGGCCCATACCAACCTGAGAAAAAAAAGCTTATTCATGTAGTCCCATAAGAGATGATAAAGCACTCACTGGAATCACACAATAGTATATATATTTTTGCACTTCAAATGTATGGTTGAAATCACTCTTGTTTATCAGTGCTGAGATTACATCGAAAGATTATCAAGAACTTCCAGCAGAGTTAAAGCACTGGGTGGGATACAGTTCATTGTATTGTCTTGTGTAGTTCCACTAAAATGTATGATTGGCACAACATGATCCCTGTTTTCAAAAGTAGGAATAAGGTGAAACCTTCATTAGCTTAATGACAAAGGATAGGAAGACATTAGCATATTACTCAAATAGTAGCATCAAATTCATGATGGACAATACGCAAAACATTGCCTCATTGAACCAATGGCAATAAATTGACATGCAAAACAATAGCACTATTATGTCATGACACTAATAATATTCCCTCCCTGCTCCACCACATGATTCACCTCCATAGACAAACATATACACGTACATGATTCAGCATAGGGTCCTACTAAAGATTTATTTAACTCCAACAGGAAAATTAGGCAGTAATAAATTAGTGGTACTTAAGTACTCCTAATTAATTAAGTGAGACAGCAGAAGTGGAAGGGCTCCCTGGAGGATCGTCTCACATGTAAGGTAGTCGTTGTCGGAGCCCTGGAATGGCCTCGACTGAGGCCTCTGGCTTCAGCAAGATCGCCATGGCACTGTTTATTCTTCTTCTTCTTCCTCTTCATGCTTTGTTTCTCTTTCTCCTCACCAGTTGGTGAAACCAAGTACATGATTGGCCTTCTAATTCAGAATTGGTTTTGTCAGTGAGGGAGTACAAGTGTACTATTAAAAAATAGCATTATTTTCTCATGGCAGTCAGAAAATAGAGATGAACACATGCATTAAATATCATTCTTACCTAAAGGAAGGTTATGGCGCCAATATGGATGATGAGGATTGGAACACAGATCTCCCTTTGTGCAGTTCCACCGAAATGAACCAACTGTTTCATTCTGACATTCCAGTTAAACAGCACAAAAGTCACTTCTTTTAAGAAGAGTTCTGTGCAGTGCACCAAAAGGTCACAACAGCAACCACGTGAATTGGATATCCCTATTTGCACAAAAAGGTACATAGGAAACAGTCAGAGTATCAAACAATTATAGGAAAAAACATTTGGCTAAACTTGTCATGGCTTATAACAGTGGCATGGCTTCATTTTTACCAGGGACATTAGATTAAGAATAGCTAAATATTTGGTATAAGGGCATGGGATAGTGGGTGCACCAGAAGTCTAGCACCATGTACGTAAACAGCGGCATAAAGTGGTGATTCATAGTTTGTTTCCCCGAGAAACAAACATCCAAGAAACATATCTGGGTTGGTCCCATTTTTGTTCACTCTTGCCACCTACTCCTATGTGTGGATAGCAAATCTAGTCCTGGTCATACCACTGTGTACAGCGTTACCCCTATATTTCCCTTTTCGACCAAGAGACCGGTTGGATGACCAGTCTGTACTACTTTCACCCCCTTTCCTTCCTGTTTGTACCAAGTTCGATGTACATACTAAATTCCCCCACCCCCACTTTATTTCTTGTTTGAACCAAGTACACCCTCCGTTCGGAATTACTTGTCATCAAAATGGATGTGTCTAGAACTAAAATACATCTAGATACATCCATTTCAATGACAAGTATTTTTGGACGGAGGGAGTACAAGATTCGACTCCATGAAGTAGCTTTACCTCTAACAATAGAAGAAAAAAATAGCTGACGTTGGACCAACCGATCGAGAGGGGCTGAGGTAGAAAATGATGCACATGCAGCGACGTAGCAAGCTGGGGAAGTAGAGCTAAGGCGGTTTTGAACAAACATATACCTGAAGGTCATCGGGATGTGGATAGGTGGGCGGCCGGAGGCCGGCCGGATCCGCCGACACGCAACGACGAAGGGATCGGACAACCTCCCGCGCCGACGCTCGACCAAAGATAACGGTGCGTCCGGCAGTGGGTCTTCTCCCTCGCTATCGACGATAGCCTAAACGTTGTCCCTCCTCCCCTTCACCGGCGGAGGGGGATACGTACGGATCTGTAACCAGCGGTGAAGATAGAAAGCTAGTGTTTTTTGAAGGGAGAAAGATAGTGTTACTACCCCTATCTTGTTTAGATCTGGAGAGCATGAAAGTGTGTGAATAGAGCAACCCTAGAAAGCAAGCGCGGAGGCTCCGGCCTATATATACGTAGTGGGGTAGTTTTCCTTTTTCACTCCATCAAAACAACGTTTAAAATTGTGTACTACTACATGCCAGGTCACGATTTTTTTAGTTGTTGATTGTTTTTTGAGATAGCTACCCGCTTCTTCCAAGTGGTGTTATGGTGTGCCAGGTCGCACTTTGTATCGTTCAAGACTGGTACTACAAGTCCCTCCATTAAATGAACAACCACCCCTCGTAAAAATTGTGAACAAGGCCACGGCTAAAATTAGCGGAAACGTGGGTTGCCCCAACATGCATTATTATTTATATTTTCTACTCCACATGTCATAGACACAAAAATAATGTGTATACACACAAAAACTGTGGCAAGATTCCCTTAGGCAAGCCAAAGTGTGTCTAATAACTTGAGCAACTCAGGTTAGGCAAGTGTGGAAAGTGTGGGAAAAATAATGTGGCAACATAAGACAAACATAGTCACAATACAAATAGCCCCGTAATTTTTTGTGACATGCATGCAAATTTGGTTAGTTAAATTTATAGTCAAAATTTGGCAAGGTGCATCAAATCAACACATGCAAGTATCAAAAGGAAAGTCACGGCATGCATGCATGCGTTGTACTCCCTCCATTTCCAAATATAAGTCTTTTTAGAGATTGCAACAAGTGACTACATACGAAGCAGAATATGTCTACATACAAAGTAGTACATTTGAAATGTGTAAAAGACTTATATCGAGTGCAGTGGTTTGATGTGTCGCGTCAACTTGTACAAGACTGAGAAATTTGATTACTACAACGCCCTCTCCCTCGCGTACTGAGCTCCGGTGCCTTAACACCTGTCATAGACGCAAAGGCAGGAGGGATCGAGTGAACATGCCTTTGGCTGCATGACAGGAGGGCCAACCACCTGTTGGGCCCACCTGTCATAGACGCAAAGGCAGGAGCAGTAAGTAGAAGCTTTTGCTACACACTATCCCTCCCGCACAAGGTGGACGGACATGCAGCACTGGATTCGATACTGTAGAAGTAAGAGTAACATCATTGTTCATCTTCTCGAAGAGTCGAAGAGCCAAGTGCAACCCGAACATGGAAGTTGCGAACGCTCGCATGGTGTGGTGCCTTGGAGCACGCATATAGTAGCTAGGATATTGCATGAGACAAAATGGCTATTGTTTAACAATTAAACTCCATCATCCATTGGTTGATACTCATTCTGCATAGGTCGACGCACTTAGCACCGTTTCCTCCTGGGGTCACCAATGTTTATTTGCTAATTAATAGCATTTCTTGCAATGAACTAGCCATTGCAAGTCATTAAAAGCATGAACACCTCTCATCTCTTATTGGTTGATATGTCAAGAAACAAGAAACAAGGTAGAAGTTAATGCACCGCACCTAAGTGTTTTGCGACTATTTGGTTTTCGTAAGATGACTTACACACCTAGACAGAGGGAGTAGTATAGCCCTGTAAACCGAAAAGGAGTATTTGCCTTTCTAGAGATTTCAACAAGTGACTAGACTACACCGCGTGCAGCCGTGCAGTACTCCCTCCCTTCCGGTTTATAGGGCTCAAATCTCAAATCTCATGAGCCAAGGCATTTTGCGATTGGAGGAATGTATCTCGTACTACTTTACAGAACTACCCTAATTAAACTCATGCATTAATTATGTAGTTCTCTCGTTTTCCTCTCGGCCTTGGTTGCGGTGCACAATATTGAGCAATCCTATATGACTAGCCGCTCTAAATACATGCGGGACCTTTCAAAGCATCCGGGCCCGCGTTCCATCCACCAAATCACAGTGAGGTGCTACAATCGAGACTCACTTATCACCCCGGTGTGGCCGTCATGACCCGTCATATCACAAAACCCACACCTTTACTAGCAGTGGTAAGGTGGCCTCCAAGTTGGACTGGACGAAGCAACCATCATTTCACTGGAAGGCTCGTTCAAGCCCTTTCTTCCCTTTCTTGAAGAAAACCTTGCTCCAGGCTACTCACTTCTGCCATTTTTCTTCTATACTGATGAAGTAAAGGTGGGCGAACCAGTTATGCTGCTATATTTTCATTCCAAGAATCTTCTTTTTGTGAAGCACCGACCGATTCTCACATCCTATTCTTTTCCCGTTTTAATTGCGATTGTGGTCTCCTTTCGATTGCTTTTTGTTTGTCAGTTCATTGATGGATCCTGGAGCACTAGGCAAAGAGTTGCCGGCGGACAACCCACTTGAGACAGCGATCTCCAGGAAGCGAGCACCGACCAACGAGTTGACCGTGTTGGTGGGCCAACCCATGGTGACGAAGAACTCCAAGAAACAAGCACTGGCCAAAGAGTTGAGGACGTTGGCGGATGAACTCCTCAAAGAAAGTTGGAAGAGCAGCAAGGGCCCCACCGTGCGTACCCCAGGAACTTTGATTGCCACCTATGTGAGGCTCAAGACCGAGTTTGAGGAGATAGTCGCCGTTGAGAGGCAATATTCCCCTAGCAAGGTGATGGCCCCCTTCGAGGACGAGGAGATGGCCCCCGGAGGGATGAAATCCCCCGGTGAGCTGCACAAGGTAAAAAATAATTGCTTATTACCATAGTTGTGGTTTTTGATTATTTACAATGTGCTTGCTAATATATTAGGGTTGTGCAGGTGCCTGTGGACGTCCTTGATGATTTCGATGTTGTGGCCCGTCCTTTTGGCATCGCCCTGGAGACCGATTCCGATGCTGTTCTCCATCCTATGGACATCGCCCCAGAGATCTATTCCGATGTCGCGGTCAGTCTTGTGGACATCGCCCCAGAAATCGATTCACATCCCGCTGTCCGTGCTGTGGTCATTACCTAAGAGATCGATGACAAGAAATAGTTGGTCGCGCTAATCCTTCAGGGTAGTTTGCATTGCCCTGTGTTTAATTACCAGAGCGATGTGTGTTATCAAACCATCACTACAAAAAAAAGGCACATCCGTGACATTTTGGGCCGAACAAAAAAAAATTCTGTCATACATATGACACTTCTATGACGATAATTGTGACAAAACCCGGTATCATAATAGATGTGGTGGGCTCCTACTTCTATGACAAAAAATCATGACAGAAAATGGGCTTTTTGTCCTGGGCGGGCCGGAGACGCGGCTGCATGACATTCTTTGGGCCGTCTATGACTGAAAAAACCGTGGTAGAAGCGAGGGGGAGGAAAATTTCGGGGAGTTGCCGGTTATAGTGGGAGGTTAGGGGCCAAGTGATGTGCGTTTCTCTCGTATACATACGTGCATGTGTGCGAGGCGTTGGTTCTAACTGAATCCGAGCGAGGCATTCGGCTCTAACTAAACCCGAGCGATTGCACTGCAGGCTACGTGTTACTGAACCCAAGCGATCGATCGATGGCTGTTAACTGAACCCGATGGAGCGATTCCTTCGCTACTGCTGCTAACTGAAGCCG
>NC_041381.1:514607030-514625686 GCF_002162155.2 Triticum dicoccoides | reverse complement strand
CTGCTGGTAGTGCTCTAGGCTAGCCTCATGTGAGCATCATGTTTTATTTCAAATGAAATTTGAATTGAGGAATTTTCAAAGCCTCAGAAACCTTCTAAAAATGATCAACATTAAAATCTCCTCAAAGAAGTCCAAAAAAATGTTCCTCTTAGTCTCTGAAAATATTGCAAAGAGGTAAAACTCAAAACAATATTTTTGGTATCTCAGAGTTAATTATTTTGGGCCATTTGAATTAATCCAATAACTATTTGCTTTGGATTTATATTTAATATATATTAAATATGACTCCAATAATTCTGGAAGTTTGTGAGTGGATTTGTATTTATTTTTGGCAAGCCACATAAAAATCTACAGAATTTATTTAAATGATTTAGTTGCTAAATTAAATCAAAACAAACTACAGAAAATAGAAAACAGTAAATAATAAAAAGAGCAAAGCTTACCTGTGCAGCCCACTAGAGCCGGCCCAGCTCCTGTGCTGGTCCAGCACTGTGCGGCCCAGCCCACCGCAGTCGCCACCGTCTTCAACCTCCTGCCAGTAGGCAGGAGGGCGTGTGCCCGACGCGCGCGCGCACGCTCCGGCCACTTCCTGCTTACCTGCTCGCCGCTGGAGGCACCCGAGGGAGCCACGCAGCCCCCGACCCCCTCCCCCTTCTCCCTCTCTCCCGCGTCCTCATTCTCTCCCCAGAACACTCTCCCCCTCCTCTGTTCTCCTCACCGAGCGGAGCCCCTCGCCGCCGCTCGCCATAACCACGGCCACCGGGCCTCCCTCGCTTCCCCGACTAGCCCACAAGCTCCGCCACTCCGTACTCGACCCACCTCACCGATGCCACGCCCTCCAGGAGCCCCCGAAGCGCCGCCCCGACGTTTTCCCCCTCCTCGGACCCGCCGGTCGCCGACGCCCGATTCGCCGGCTCCGGACCGTCCCTGGCCTCGTCCCCGCCTCGAATGGATCCACTGTGAGCCTCCGCTGTTTCTCCTGTGCTCGCCCCCTCCGTTCTCGCCCCCTAGCCCCATCTCCCACCGCGACCGAGAGCTTCTCGCCGCCGTGCCATGTCGTTGCTGTGGCCAGGGCCATCCCAGCGTGCGCCTGAGCGCGCCACCATGTTCGCCGCCCTCCCAGGAGCCCGCAGCGCCCTTCGGTCTCTCTTCTAGTGCTCTATAGCGCCACCCCAGGATTGCCCGACCGGCTGCCGCCGCCAAACCTCGTCGCCGACCACTTTTCCGGCCACCCCAGCACCTGTCACCGCCACCACTAGATGCGCGCCACTGCGCGCGTTCGAATGCAACAAACCACGGCCGAAACGATGCCATGTGGCTCGTTTCCGAGCCCTCCGCCGCATCTGGACTCGCCGGCGGCTAAACGCCGGCGACCGCTGACCCGATGACCGGCGTGGGTTGACCCCACTGCCCGTTTTGACCCCCCCTCTCTCTCACTGACCTGCGGGCCCGCCCGACTAATTAGGCTAGGATTAGTGTTAACTAAATATTAGTTAGTTTAATAGACACTGACAATGGGCCCCAGGCCACTAACTAAATTAGATTAGTTAGGTTAGTCACTGACGGATGGGACCCACTGGCCAGGTTTGACCTGGACCAGCCACGTTGACCTGCTGACGTCACTAATACGTCATGCTGACGCAGTATTTGTTTCTGGAATTAAAATAAATCAAAAATGATTTATAAATTTCAGATAATAACCAAAACTTCTAAAAATCATAGAAAAATTCAAGGAATCCATCTGTACCATTTTCATGCATGTTAGAACAACTTATAGCTGCTGTTTAGCACAAATCAATTAAATGGCATTTGAATAATCACATATGGAGTTTAAATTTGAATCTTGGATTCAAACCAACTTCATTTAATCTGGTTTTAGGTGCATTAGCCCAAAACACATTCATATTGCCATGTCATAGCATGCATCATATTGTGCATTGCATTGATCGTGTTTTTCTGTATTTACCGGTAATTGTCCCCTCTCGATAGACGTGTACCGATGATGTGATCGTTGACACTGATGAAGACTCAATGTTATCTTCAGAAGTGCCAGGCAAGCAAAACCCCCTTGTTCATTCCGATAAAATCCCACTCTCTCGCTCCTGCTCTATTTTACTGCATTAGGACAACACCGATTCATCTGTTACTTGCTGCGGTAGCTGAACCCCTTTATCCTCTGCATGACCTGTCATTTCACAGTAAATAGATGAAACCCACTAGCATGAGTAGGAGTTGTTTGAGCCCTGATGTGCCTACTCATTCATGTTTGTTTGTCATGCCTTCTATTGCTTAGAGTTGAGTCAGGTCTGATTCATCGGGGATGGAATCAGAGGCGTGTGAACCTGTCCTACTGTGTGTGAGCTAAGTGTGTGAACACGATTTGGTAAAGGTAGCGGTGAGAGGCCATGTAGGAGTACATGGTGGGTTGTCTCGTTGCAGCCGTCCTCAGGAACTGAGTTCTGTGTTTGTGATCCATGATTCAGCTACTACCACGCATTGGGCCCGAAACCAATGGACCCTCTTGGCTTCTTAATCACCCTTGTCCTCTGTCCAGGAGTTGCAAGTAGTTTCTGGTGTTTGTAGTATGCTGGAGGCCGTGGACAGCGCTGACCGTAGGGGTGGGCTGTGATGCGGTAGGCACGTGGCCGGGTAAACCGGGCGCCCGTTTGGTGTCACGGAACCCTGTTCACATCGTTTGGGGCTGTGAGCGAAACTCCGGCCGGATCTCCTCATGGATGGAACCCGAATAGGCGATAAACCTGGACTAGAGACTTGAGTGTTTAGGCAGGCCGTGGCCGACACCCACGTTGGGCTTCCGCTTGAAGGTTGCCGAGTACATGTCGTGTAAACGGCGGTAAGTGGTGAGAGCGTGTGTGAAGAAGTACACCCCTGCAGGGTTAATATGATCTATTCGAATAGCCGTGTCCGCGGAAAAGGACTTCTGGGTTGCTGATATCAGTTCATAGACAAGTGAAAGTGGATACTCTAAAATACGCAAGATAAGCGTGAGTGCTATGGATGGCGTTCTCGTAGGGAGACGGGAGCGGTTCCATAGTGGTGTATTGATATGGTGAATATGTGGACTCGTGTGCGCCACCTCAAAGAGTTACATTGCAGTCGTAGTTTAGGATAGCCACCGAGTCAAAGCTGGCTTGCTGCAGTTAAACCCCACCATCCCCTTTGTTGATAACGATGCATATGTAGATAGTTCTGATGTAAGTCTTGCTGGGTACATTTGTACTCACGTTTGCCTATTTTATGTTTTTGCAGAGAGACTTCAGTCTCACTAGTAGTTCCACGTGGACTTCGACGTTTAGCTTGATACCTCAGCTACGATCTTGTGCCCTCGGCAGGATCTGATAGATAGTCAGGCTTCTCAGCCTTTTTCATTTATAGATGTCTGTACCCAGACATGATAGCTTCCGCTTGTGCTTTGACTTGTATGCTCTGAATGTTGGGTCATGAGACCCATGTTTGTAATATCTCGCTCCTCGGAGCCTATTGAATAGATTACTTGAGTCATAGAGTCATGTTGTGATGCCATGTTGTATTTGCACATATCGAGCATATTGTGTGTATGTTATTGAAATGCTTGGTATGTGTGGGATATGACCATCTAGTTGTTTATCTTTAGTAGCCTCTCTTACGGGGAAATGTCTCCTAGTGTTTCCACCGAGCCATGGTAGCTTGCTACTGCTCCGGAACACTTAGGCTGGCCGGCATGTGTCCTTCTTCGTTCCTGTGTCTGTCCCTTCGGGGAAATGTCACGCGGTGAATACCGGAGTCCTGTTAGCCCGCTACAGCCCGGTTCACCGGAGTCCTGCTAGCCCAGTGCTACAGCCTGGATTCACCCGCTGATGACCGACACGTTCGATGCTGGGTCATGGATGCCTGTCCCTGTAAGTCTGTGCCGCTTTGGGTTTACGACTAGCCATGTCAGCCCGGGCTCCTTATCATATGGATGCTAGCGACACTGTCATATACGTGTGCCAAAAGGCGCAAACGGTCCCGGGCAAAGGTAAGGCGACACCCGTGGGAATACCGTGCGTGAGGCCGCAAAGTGATATGAGGTGTTACATGCTAGATCGATGTGGCATTGAGTCGGGGTCCTGACAGCGTTGGTATCAGAGCTTGACTGCCTGTAGGATTACCAAGCCAAACTGGTCGAAGTTGAGTCTAGAAATGCTTTAGTTATATAAGGGAATTGATTGTGGGATGGAACGTAAGGCTCTTTTTACTCCTTATACCTTATGCCCCTCTGATCTGAGTCATCTTATCTTTCCTGCGGGGATTAAGAACTAGGCTATCTCTTCTTTCTATTAGGATCACGTGTTACTAATCAGTAGACTTATAAGATTGTTGGATTTAAGTCTCAGTTCAGTTCCTACTACTTCCGTATGTTAATTGTTGATCTCGGAACCTTGATATTGTGCTTCTGAGTGGTTATGCCACCATTTTTGTGATTGTCTCAAATCTTTTTGAGCAATTATAGCCGTTATGCTGTCCGAGTCATCCCAGGTTTCTAAATAGTCCGATGCATTTGCAAATCCCTTCCTTCTGTTTCCGATGTTCCCATGAGCCAGATTAACCACACTAATCGGTGTGTTGAGGTAATTATTGCCTCGACATATATGTTGGAATTATTATTATGACCCTAAGTGCTTAGGGGATCATCTAGTGGTCTAGCCATGATTTGTGTCCTAGTGTGAAGATTCTGGCCTTTATTCTCGGAAGCATCCCGTGATGCTACTTAGTAGTAGGTATTCTACTCCTGGGTTCTGAACCCGAGATTCACTCTACCTACTTCATGTGGATAGTAATTGCTAGTGCCTTTAGGATATTAGTAACCTTTGCGATAGTCCTTGAAGTCCGTGGTATCTTCTTCTTCCAAATACCATGAACTACTTATGGCAGATGTTTATTGGATCAAAAAAAATCACAATTAGAGTACTCTTGAGGAGTTCTCCATTCATAAATCGTGACTCTGCCAGCTCTACCTTTCTGCATGGGTTATCCGGAAGAAATATGTTGAACTTGGTTCGACATACTAATCTATGCATCCACAACTCAGAAAGTTATATGTTCCTTTGAGTTGTTCTCTTTAGTTGCATTCTGACCCTCGTCTATCAATTGATAGTCAAGAGTATGCGTGCGTTCGTTCATCGATGCCTATGACTCTTGTGGTCTGTCAAGCCATTCTATTCCGGAATGACTAGGAGAAACAAACTCCAGTACCTCTTCCATATCTAGGATTGGGTCAAAGTAGTTGTATTCCACAGATCAAATGCCAATCCAGCTTTTGGTTCTGCTCTACCTTGGAGTATTACATATTTTATATCGAGATTGTTATAGGAATTGCACACCATCCCATGAACTCTTGGTACAGTGACACTTCTTGCCATCACTGTTCATTCCTCGGCCCTCGTGTTGATGCAACCGGAATACCGACAAATGAATTGTGATGTGTGAAATCAATACTGCTAGCAACTCTGTTGCTTGGTAGTTAAAGGATAATAATTTTATTTTTAGTATGTTGGTTTTCGAATCATCCTTCTAAGACTGATCGTGCTACCTAGTCCTTATTTTGGTGCACCCTTCGATTGATGAGTTAGGATCTTGTCAAGTCCTCACTCATTTGATCATATCGTCTTGCCCTCAAAAGCAAGATTGTTCTCGAGCTTAGTAACATACCGGTGGTTCGTGACTTTCCAAATATCTTCCTGGAGGTGTTACCGGGTTGTCACCTGACCGCTATGTTGAGTTCGTGATCAAGTTGGTTTCTTGTGAACCACCTTCTCTCCAAGAATCGGTGTTAGATATCCCTGAGCTAGTTGGTTAAGCTAGACAACAACTTGGAGAGTTGGAAGATAAAAGCTTGTCTGACTTAGTTCGTTCCAAAGGGATATTCTTGTGTAGTGTGTGTTGAAGAAAGATGATATCTTCATCGATTGGTCCTTGTGATCAGTTGCTGGACCTATTGTCTTATCAATCCTTTGATTTGAGTGTGGGCTATCGTCAAATCAAATCAGTACCAATGATGCTCGTAATCTTGTCTTATTCGTGGTTGATCCCTCGAGCATACACCATTATATCTTTTGGGTCTGACCAATGCTATCACTTGTTCACTTAACTATGGAATTCCTTTTAAAAGGAAACCCGGATGAATTGTTGTTGAGCCCATTGACAACATCCTTATTCCCTCCATGATTTGTTGAACATTAAGCTAGTGTTGGAAACTTTTGAAAGCATTTCTTCATGCTAGTTCATGAAGCATATGTTCGGATGTAAGAAGTGACTTCCTCCAGTCCATGTGCATTTGATGCAAGTTGCCGCCGTGGATTCGAGAAAGTCAATGTTGTTTCCTTTGGAATCATCCCAAATCAGTCATGCATACGTGCGAAGTATTCTGTGGTTTGGAGACTTGCAACCTCCATTCTATATGGGTCCCTAGCACACCAAGCCACTGATTGATTTGTTCAAGGTTAATAGGTTCTAAGTGCTAGTCCCGAAGGTACCAGACGGATTTGTACAAGACTTCGATATCCTCGATGATGGTTCCCCTCCTGAACTCGGTAGTGTTTTATTATAAGACTACTTTGTGGTCATGCTTGTCTTGGACATCGTGTTCACATGTTGTAGCAGAACCAGCTCATGTTTTGGAGCTTGCTATCGTAGTTCATCTCCCGAGAATCCCGCAACGTCATCTCGTCGATTTGTGTTGCAACTTTCATTTTTTTTCCTAGACTCGATGAGTCTGGAATATCCTGACACCAACCAGATCTGAATCTCAGGCAGATATAATGGTTGGAACATTTCCCAAAAACTATAATATTGGTCCCTCGATAACCGGTAAAGTGGATGTCGTGGCCAACACATCCAGCCGGAAGACCTGTTATTATAATATCTTGATTGAGGAAGTTGGCCACCTCCCCATAGGGATTTCGTAGGATTTACTCCGTAGTTGCCCCTATGGATTTTGAGATCCCGAAGTCCGACCTTTTACTTGATGTCCTAGATACCAGACCATTTCTATGAATGGGTTACACTAGCACATCAAGGAGAACATTAGAAGCGGAGTGCTAAATGTCTCTCGGTCGATCATCCAGATTTTGTTTTCTTGGCCTCGCTAAGGTGTAATCTGAGAAGTGTTATCTTCCTTTGCATCTGCATCATCCATCATCATTCATCGTGGTAGCAAGTTGTGTTGCCAGGATCCTTGACATGGTTGTTGATAAAACCTTGATGATTGTGGAAATGCTCAAGTTCTTGAGAGCACGCACAAGCGCTATGTATTATCATCGGCACTAGCTGGGATTGCCCCAGATTTCCTCGGTTATGCTATAACCATTCCAACAGTGAATTCACTCTCTATTGTTGGGTTCTTCCCCAGTTACCAGAATCATTCCCAGCATTTGCATTTTGTTCCCAGCTTGCACCGCCAATGTGCCATTCTACCATGGGTCTCTTCCATTTCCGGTGATAAGCAAAATTCATCCATTACGTTGTCTTCAACAAGGTAATCCACATCATCCAAGTCTAAGTATGTCATCCTACTGACCCCCTCCAAACGATCGCTTGGGAATTGCCTTAGGCTGATATAGAGAGTCTCAATGATCTCTATATCAAAGGTAATTCTTTTTGCCACTTAAGGGGATATATCTTCGAGTCACCTTCCCTAAGGTGCATCATTTTGGTGTCATGTCAACTCAACTCCTCGCTACGTTGACAACCGATTACCACCTTCTTAAGTGTGGAATTGTTGTCCATCTAGTGAACCTTCGTCATCCGTTTCTTTCCACCCCTCTTGATGTGTATCTCGTGTCTCAACCCGAGAGATGGTCCTATGTCTCATTCCGTAAGTTAATCTTGAGTTGTTCGATCTCCGAGGAGATCGACCCTTCTAGAGTCTCCTTCTCCCCCCCCCCTGTCATGTTGACAGGATTTCTCAGAACAAGACATCAAGACAATGATGGTGAATGAATCAACGTTCAACTGAAGTGCACCCTGGATCGTAAAGATTATACTAGTTTGCGTTACCCCTTCATCTTACCCTACGCCTGAATCTCGAGACGAGATTCTTGTTTAGTGGGGGTGAGTTGTCACATCCCTAGCTGCTGGTAGTGCTCTAGGCTAGCCTCATGTGAGCATCATGTTTTATTTCAAATGAAATTTGAATTGAGGAATTTTCAAAGCCTCAGAAACCTTCTAAAAATGATCAACATTAAAATCTCCTCAAAGAAGTCCAAAAAAATGTTCCTCTTAGTCTCTGAAAATATTGCAAAGAGGTAAAACTCAAAACAATATTTTTGGTATCTCAGAGTTAATTATTTTGGGCCATTTGAATTAATCCAATAACTATTTGCTTTGGATTTATATTTAATATATATTAAATATGACTCCAATAATTCTGGAAGTTTGTGAGTGGATTTGTATTTATTTTTGGCAAGCCACATAAAAATCTACAGAATTTATTTAAATGATTTAGTTGCTAAATTAAATCAAAACAAACTACAGAAAATAGAAAACAGTAAATAATAAAAAGAGCAAAGCTTACCTGTGCAGCCCACTAGAGCCGGCCCAGCTCCTGTGCTGGTCCAGCACTGTGCGGCCCAGCCCACCGCAGTCGCCACCGTCTTCAACCTCCTGCCAGTAGGCAGGAGGGCGTGTGCCCGACGCGCGCGCGCACGCTCCGGCCACCTCCTGCTTACCTGCTCGCCGCTGGAGGCACCCGAGGGAGCCACGCAGCCCCCGACCCCCTCCCCCTTCTCCCTCTCTCCCGCGTCCTCATTCTCTCCCCAGAACACTCTCCCCCTCCTCTGTTCTCCTCACCGAGCGGAGCCCCTCGCCGCCGCTCGCCATAACCACGGCCACCGGGCCTCCCTCGCTTCCCCGACTAGCCCACAAGCTCCGCCACTCCGTACTCGACCCACCTCACCGATGCCACGCCCTCCAGGAGCCCCCGAAGCGCCGCCCCGACGTTTTCCCCCTCCTCGGACCCGCCGGTCGCCGACGCCCGATTCGCCGGCTCCGGACCGTCCCCGGCCTCGTCCCCGCCTCGAATGGATCCACTGTGAGCCTCCGCTGTTTCTCCTGTGCTCGCCCCCTCCGTTCTCGCCCCCTAGCCCCATCTCCCACCGCGACCGAGAGCTTCTCGCCGCCGTGCCATGTCGTTGCCGTGGCCAGGGCCATCCCAGCGTGCGCCTGAGCGCGTCACCATGTTCGCCGCCCTCCCAGGAGCCCGCAGCGCCCTTCGGTCTCTCTTCTAGTGCTCTATAGCGCCACCCCAGGATTGCCTGAGCGGCTGCCGCCACCAAACCTCGTCGCCGACCACTTTTCCGGCCACCCCAGCACCTGTCACCGCCACCACTAGATGCGCGCCACTGCGCGCGTTCGAATGCAACAAACCACGGCCGAAACGATGCCATGTGGCTCGTTTCCGAGCCCTCCGCCGCGTCTGGACTCGCCGGCGGCTAAACGCCGGCGACCGCTGACCCGATGACCGGCGTGGGTTGACCCCACTGCCCGGTTTGACCCCCCCTCTCTCTCACTGACCTGCGGGCCCGCCCGGCTAATTAGGCTAGGATTAGTGTTAACTAAATATTAGTTAGTTTAATAGACACTGACAATGGGCCCCAGGCCACTAACTAAATTAGATTAGTTAGGTTAGTCACTGACGGATGGGACCCACTGGCCAGGTTTGACCTGGACCAGCCACGTTGACCTGCTGACGTCACTAATACGTCATGCTGACGCAGTATTTGTTTCTGGAATTAAAATAAATCAAAAATGATTTATAAATTTCAGATAATAACCAAAACTTCTAAAAATCATAGAAAATTAACCGTAACTCCAAATTAAATAATTTATATATGAAAAATTATCAGAAAAATTCAAGGAATCCATCTATACCATTTTCATGCATGTTAGAACAACTTATAGCTGCTGTTTAGCACAAATCAATTAAATGGCATTTGAATAATCACATATGGAGTTTAAATTTGAATCTTGGATTCAAACCAACTTCATTTAATCTGGTTTTAGGTGCATTAGCCCAAAACACATTCATATTGCCATGTCATAGCATGCATCATATTGTGCATTGCATTGATCGTGTTTTTCTGTATTTACCGGTAATTGTCCCCTCTCGATAGACGTGTACCGATGATGTGATCGTTGACACTGATGAAGACTCAATGTTATCTTCAGAAGTGCCAGGCAAGCAAAACCCCCTTGTTCATTCCGATAAAATCCCACTCTCTCGCTCCTGCTCTATTTTACTGCATTAGGACAACACCGATTCATCTGTTACTTGCTGCGGTAGCTGAACCCCTTTATCCTCTGCATGACCTGTCATTTCACAGTAAATAGATGAAACCCACTAGCATGAGTAGGAGTTGTTTGAGCCCTGATGTGCCTACTCATTCATGTTTGTTTGTCATGCCTGCTATTGCTTAGAGTTGAGTCAGGTCTGATTCATCGGGGATGAATCAGAGGCGTGTGAACCTGTCCTACTGTGTGTGAGCTAAGTGTGTGAACACGATTTGGTAAAGGTAGCGGTGAGAGGCCATGTAGGAGTACATGGTGGGTTGTCTCGTTGCAGCCGTCCTCAGGAACTGAGTTCTGTGTTTGTGATCCATGATTCAGCTACTACCACGCATTGGGCCCGAAACCAATGGACCCTCTTGGCTTCTTAATCACCCTTGTCCTCTGTCCAGGAGTTGCAAGTAGTTTCTGGTGTTTGTAGTATGCTGGAGGCCGTGGACAGCGCTGACCGTAGGGGTGGGCTGTGATGCGGTAGGCACGTGGCCGGGTAAACCGGGCGCCCGTTTGGTGTCACGGAACCCTGTTCACATCGTTTGGGGCTGTGAGCGAAACTCCGGCCGGATCTCCTCATGGATGGAACCCGAATAGGCGATAAACCTGGACTAGAGACTTGAGTGTTTAGGCAGGCCGTGGCCGACACCCACGTTGGGCTTCCGCTTGAAGGTTGCCGAGTACATGTCGTGTAAACGGCGGTAAGTGGTGAGAGCGTGTGTGAAGAAGTACACCCCTGCAGGGTTAATATGATCTATTCGAATAGCCGTGTCCGCGGAAAAGGACTTCTGGGTTGCTTATATCAGTTCATAGACAAGTGAAAGTGGATACCCTAAAATACGCAAGATAAGCGTGAGTGCTATGGATGGCGTTCTCGTAGGGAGACGAGAGCGGATCCATAGTGGTGTATTGATATGGTGTATATGTGGACTCGTGTGCGCCACCTCAAAAGAGTCGCTTGCAGTCGTAGTTCAGGATAGCCACCGAGTCAAAGCTGGCTTGCTGCAGTTAAACCCCACCATCCCTTTGTTGATAATGATGCATATGGAGATAGTTCTGATGTAAGTCTTGCTGGGTACATTTGTACTCACGTTTGCCTATTTTATGTTTTTGCAGAGAGACTTCGGTCTCACTAGTAGTTTCGCGTGGACTTCGACGTTTAGCTTGATACCTCAGCTACGATCTTGTGCCCTCGGCAGGATCTGATAGATAGTCAGGCTTCTCAGCCTTTTTCATTTATAGATGTCTGTACTCAGACATGATAGCTTCCGCTTGTGCTTTGATTGTATGCTCTGAGTGTTGGGTCATGAGACCCATGTTTGTAATATCTCGCTCCTCGGAGCCTAATGAATAATTGCTTGAGTCTTAGAGTCATGTTGTGATGCCATGTTGTATTTGCACATATCGAGCATATTGTGTGTATGTTATTGAAATGCTTGGTATGTGTGGGATCTGACCATCTAGTTGTTTATCTTTAGTAGCCTCTCTTACGGGGAAATGTCTCCTAGTGTTTCCACTGAGCCATGGTAGCTTGCTACTGCTCCGGAACACTTAGGCTGGCCGGCATGTGTCCTTCTTCGTTCCTGTGTCTGTCCCTTCGGGGAAATGTCACGCGATGAATACCGGAGTCCTGTTAGCCCGCTACAGCCCGGTTCACCGGAGTCCTGCTAGCCCAGTGCTACAGCCTGGATTCACTCGCTGATGACCGACACGTTCGATGCTGGGTCATGGATGCCTGTCCCTGTAAGTCTGTGCCACTTTGGGTTTACGACTAGTCATGTCAGCCCGGGCTCCTTATCATATGGATGCTAGCGACACTATCATATACGTGAGCCAAAAGGCGCAAACGGTCCCGGGCAAAGGTAAGGCGACACCCGTGGGGATACCGTGCGTGAGGCCGCAAAGTGATATGAGGTGCTACAGGCTAGATCGATGTGACATCGAGTCGGGGTCCTGACAGTTTTGCGGTACGCCACACCCCTCTTGATGAACAGGACCCCCGTTTCGACCGTAGGAGGTCCGTTTCCTCCGTTTTGTGGTACGCCACACCCCTCCCGATCAACAGGACCCCCGTTTCGACCGTAGGAGGTCCGTTTCCTCTGTTTTGCGGTACGCCAGGCCCCTCCCAATCAACAGGATCCCGTTTCAAACATGGACAGTCGAGCACAAGGCTGTTTCCTCCGTTGTGCGGTACGCCAGGCCTCGTTTCCATTGCCTGTTCCGTCCAAGCCCTCCCGATGAACACGACCACGCATTCCGTTCCGACCCAGCCGGTTGGCTCCCCATGAACACGGCGACGATGTTGTTTCTCCGTTGTGACCCAGCCATGTATGTATGCACGAGTAGGACTTCGAGAACCTGCCCGTATGTACGTACGTGGCCGTATTTTCTTTCTTGCTCCCTCGCCGTTGTACGTACGTGTACATGCTACGTGCGCGCCTCTACTATGACATGTGTGCGCCTCTACATCCACCACTATATATTTACGTACACTTTCGCGACCAGAATGAGAAAGCTACGTACGCTTCGACCAGGTGGGTCCCGACTGTCAGGCACTTCCTTGCCTGCGAAAATGTAACTGGTGGGTCCCAGCAGTCAGGGGGGCGAATCATTTTTTTTGCCCAGACGCACTTCCTTGTGTGCAAAGATGTAGCTGGTGGGTCCCAGCAGTCAGGGGGGCGAATCGTTTTTTTGCCCGCACGCACTTCCTTGCGTGCGAAGGTGTAGCTGGTGGGTCCCAACAGTCAGGGGGAAACGTTTTTTTCACGAAATACGGTGGCCCGTCCGGTGGGTCCCCGCTGTCAGGTGGAGGAATAATTATTTTGCGCGTAATAAGGATGCACTTCCTTGCTGCGGCCGTGGACCCAGCTGTCAGCCTCTCCACGCACAGTACTCTTCCGACGGAAGTTGGTCGTTAACCACATTGACCACGCCGCGCTGAGAGCACCACGGCGGTGGACGACGGTGAGGCCTAGGAAGGGGACGACACGGAGGCAGGGAAGACTTGCAGATGTTTCCCACGCAGAGGGGAGTACGACTGTACGAGGGTTTACTGGTTCGTCTGCCGTCGCCGGAGAATAACAGCAGGTGTGGGTGAGTAGAGGGATGGCTAGGCCAGCGATGGGAGTACGGCGGGGCGCTGAGGCCTGCGCAGCAGCACAGCCGGCCGCAGGAAGGAGGGAGCAGGCAGTCCCGCCGGTGCTTGTTTGAGCTGCTGGAGCAGGAAGAGCAGCGATTGAAGAAGCATGACGGCCGTTGGATGGACATCCAACCGTCACTGCTTGTGCGTCAACCTTTTTTTAGGAAAGCCTCAAATCTGTGGAAAATAGCATATAGCCCATCTGCCATTATTTCTAATAATTTACAGCCCATTTGCTAATTCTTAATGTTTTTTTGGAGCCCGTATTCTTTTTGTTAGCATTACAGCCCATATTGTGGCCACGGTTAAAAAATTATACAGAATTTTGCATATTTCGGTGCCGTCCGAACTGTTTTTAATCCCGAAATTTCGACTCACATTCAAACTGATTTTAAAAATAAATATATATCAATATAAAATCCAACAAATTCTCCACACATAAAAATTAATGTAATTTGAAATCTTGAAATGAAAAAAATATATTTGAAACTAATTGCCGGTTTGATGTGTTTTAAAAATGTACAGCCCATTTATCATTACTGATGGGCCATTTTCTCGGCCAGCCGAATGAAAGCTCTGCTCGTCTTGAAAGATTTACAGCCCAACAGGCTTGACAAAGCGACTTACTTGGCAAATTACAAAAAAACTGGGCTGTAGCCATGGACCCAACTGTCAGCCTCTCCACGTACAGTACCCTTCTGATGGAAGTCGGTCGTTGACCACATTGACCACGCCGCGCCGAGAGCACCATGGCAGTGGACGACGGCAAGGCCTAGGAAGGGGACGACACGGAGCCGGGCCACGGGAGGCAGGAGCAGGCGGTACTACAGCCGGCCACGGGAGGCAGGAGCAGGCGGCACGACCGGCGCTGCTTTGGGCGGCTGGAGCAAGAAGACCAGAGGTTGAAGAAGAACTATGGCCGTTGGATGGACATCATACGGTCACTGGAGTATTGACTAAGTTGACAAAGCCCTCCATCCCCGTCAACTTAGTAGGCCCACAAGTCAACCCAACAATATGGTGGGTCCCAGCTAGCAAGGGGTATTCATTTTTTTGGGCGTAATAAGGAGGCACTTCCTTGCGTGCGAAGATATAGCTGGTGGGTCCGACCTGTCAGCGGGGGGGGGGGACGTTTTTTTCATGAAATACAGAGGCCCTTCCTGTGGGTCCTAGCTGTCAGGTGGAGGAATCATTATTTTGTGCGTAATAAGGACGCATTTCCTTGTGTGCGGCCGTGGACCCAGCTGTCATCCTCTCCACGTACAATCCACTTCCGACGGAAGTTGGTCGTTAACCATGTTGACCAGGCCGCGCCGAGAGCACCAGGGCGGTAGACGACGGCGAGGCCTAGGAAGGGAATGACACGGAGCCAGGGAATACTCGGCGGTTGTTTCCCACGCGGAGGAGTACGAGGGTTTACTGGTTTGGCTGCCATCACCGGAGAATAACAACATGTGTGGGTGAGTAGAGGGATGGCTAGGCCAGCGATGGGAGTACGGTGGGGCCGTAAGGCCTGCGCGGCAGCATAGCCGGCCGCGGGAGAAGGGAGCAGGCCGTCCCGCCAGCGCTTGTTTGAGCGGCTAGAGCATGAAGAGCAGAGATTGAAGAAGCACGACAGCCGTTGGATGGACATCCAACAGTCACTGCTCTCATGTGTTGACTAAGTTGATGGGGCATTGAGAGCCCAACTTCTTTTTGTTAGCATTACGCCCCATATTGTGGCCACAGTTAAAAAGTATATGAAATTTTGCATATTTCGGTGTGGTAAACTGTTTTTAATCCAGAAATATCGATTCACATTCAAACTATTTTGAAAAATAATTTATATAAATATAAAATCCAAATAATTGTCCACGCATAAAAATCAATGGAATTTAAGATCTTGTAATGAAAAAAAATTGAAACTAATTCCCGGTTTGATGTGTTTTAAAAATGTACAGGCCATTTATGGGCAAACCGAATGAAACTCTCATCGTCTTGAAAGTTTGCATCCCAGCACGGCCTATAAAGCAAGTAGGCCTTGTTTGGGTATTTCTTTAAAAAATAGAACTGGGCTAGCCATTTTCAGCAAGAAAAAAACACAACTGGGCTCATGATGTGGTAAACATAAATAAACCCTGGCTAGACGGGCCACAACCCCCGCATAGCCCCGTTGTTACCCTGATCCGTCGCTAAAACTAGTATAAATAACAACTGCTTGTTCCTCAAAAAAAACTGCGCGACTTGCTGGGTCCCTGGTGTCAGCCGTTCGTAGTGTAATTCTCTCGTTTATTGACTACGTTGACAATGGCGTGAGCCCCAGATGACCAACCATTAGGACTAGGAGAAACCATATTTTTGGGCTTGTACTATAGAGGCACTTGCTTGCGTACTGCCATGACGCTGGTGGGTCCCTACTGTCATCCTCTCCACGTACAGTGATCTCCTTGTTCCTCTCGGTTGTTGATGATGTTGACAATGCAAGAGGGCGGCGCACCGCGCATGGCGAGCGAACCAAGGCCGCAAGGCGGAGGACGACGGCAAGGCCTTGGACGGAACGAACAGGAGCCGTTGAAGATGCGCTGGTTCAGTCGAAGGCGGAGGGGAGTATGAGGGTTGACTGGTTCGGGCACGGGTGCGTGTTGGGGCTGACGTCGCCAGAGAATAACAGGACGTGTGGGGGAATAGAGGCAGGGACTGGCCAACGTTGGAGGGTACATATGGTAGGGCGGCGGAGGCGCAGCCAGCCATGGGAGGCAGGAGCAGGCGGAGCCAACGGGGTGGTTTGGTTTGGGCGGCTGGAGGAAGAAGAAGACAAGAGATAGAAGATACACGACAGATGTTGGATGTCAATCCAACGGCTGGTAGGCAGAATCATTGTTGACTGGCTATTAAGTCAACACCACCTTGGATAGGCTATTTCCTCGCGGGTCCCAAATGTCAGAATCCAAATCTGTCACGGTCATGCAGCCTTTCCTATGAAAATTTACAGCCCATTTGATGTGCTAGTTCGAAATAAGTTTGTGGGTGCTAGTGGCGGCTAATCACTTGTCTTCTGTAATGCACAGTGAGCTCAAGCAGCCAGTGTGAGTGATGTTATTTCCCTTGGTTGTGATTTGTTTCACTCTAAATTAAACTAATGGCAAGCCATTTGCCTTGTTTCAAAGAAAATATGACAGTCACAGCCAAGTTGAAAAGGGCGGGAACATCTAACTCCAGCTTACAAACTATACAAAAGCACGAGGGTTGATTGTTCATCAGGTTTACAAAAAAAACCAGATTGAAAAGGGCAACAACATCTAACTCCAGCACTGTTTTCGGCAGTCACAGTCAAATGGATCGGTCAGGTCCATAGAATGAACATCCTGGGTCGTAAAATTTACTGGATTATGACAACAATATGTTGTAAATAGAAGCCCGACACATTTAGAAGCTCTTTTGCCCACCTGAAACTCCTTTTTTTGCTCTTCGACATACCCATCCGTCAAAACCATGCTGCTGATAAACTTAAGCCTGATGGACAATAATAACCTCGCATTCAGCAGGAAGAATGTGACAAATCTTGTGTTTGCACGGTTGGCTACATATCGTTCTAGTGTTATTGTCTTCAATCGAATATCACGAGAAGTGAGAAAATCCCGATGCTTACGAATCCACCGATTGGTTATAACTTTCTTACCCCGTCCTGTTGCCTAAATAGACATGAAGATTGAAAACAGTTAAGGTCTAAAAGAAGAGTGTCGAAAGAGCAACAGCTGAACGGTTAGTTCTAGTACACTATATGCGGGCTTCCAATGTGCGTGTGAAATTATCACCTTTATATAGAACTTCTCCAGACATGGAAAGCATTGCAGCAAGCCAATAATCTTGTTCAGATCAAAACTAATGATTTAGATATATAAGATCTTGACAGAATCCAGCACCATTGATAGGCCATCCATGGAGAAACTCTTCATTGAGCATAGAACATAATATTAGTACAAAATGTGTACTCCAAGATGATATATAAATTATGCGTAGAAATTTAAAATGCAGCTTATGGTTACAAGTGTAGATGATAATATAAAGTACCTGAAGAACCGTGGAGCCAAACACCATATTGAAATGAGCATAGAGATCATATATTACACCCAAGGTCTCCAGTTTAGGCGCAGAGAGGACGGTTATTTGCAACGGTGAATAACTAGAATCAAGGATCAACCTTTGAAGTGATGGGGCATCTTGGATGATGAGCTGCCTTCCGTCAAAAGAAATTCCAATTGTTACAAGGTTAAGCAACTTTATTTGGAGACAACCGATTCTAACTGTGAAAACAAGCACCAAGCACTCTAGGGCAGGGCAACTGGAGTGGATGATGCTGTGCAATGAGGCCTCCAATATACGAACCCGCACAAGTGAAAGTTTCTTGAGAAATGGGAGTCGAAGGTTTAGTACCAGATTGTCTCGTAGGTAGCACAACACAAAGGTGGTGGTGTGGAGAGAGGAGGAAAACCGCGAGATGGACATCGGTGCTGAGGGCACAAGTTCATGGCATTCGGTATGTGGCATGTGATTTCCAGGGGAATATTAGAACTCAAGCAGCTGTAGTTCTGTGAATTCAGGGGATTTCAGCCAGGCGTCCACCATGCAGGGCATGGTATGTTGCTCAGGTAGCATGATGGGATGCAGAGGCTTTGAACGGAGCACTGGTGGGAGGAGATGATGGCTCTGGGGATTTCAAAATCATTGAAGAGAGATAGCTGACGACAGTCGAGATTAAGGGGCACGGCGCGCCATAGAGGGCGCCACCGAATTGAGAGGACTTGGGTGTGGCAGCAATCCTTGATGGGGAGAAGCGAGATGATCTCCCCAAGGACGGCGTCCAGGAGATCGCTGATGCAGTCCACTTGAGATTCTATGGGTTCTTGGGATCCGGTGGGGGCGGGGTCGCCGCTTCTCCCCGCGCTGCCGGGTGCGGGATCTACAACAGGCGTCACCGCTGGCAGGAGCCTCATCTTCTTGGCGCTGGGGTCAGCCGACCCCATTTTCCTCGAGGGCGTCGCGTCACGCTCATGGATTTGAGCAGAGTAACGAATGACGAGCCTAGTTGTACTGCGAGCAAAGAAGAAGGGGAGCTGGGGGTTTTCTGTAGGAGTGAGGAAGAAGGGGAGCTGGGGTTTTCTTTAGGAGTGAGGTGAGGAATTTGGGGGTATGAGTGGAGCGAGCTGACGTGAGGTGGGTGGTA
>NC_041381.1:514606028-514606852 GCF_002162155.2 Triticum dicoccoides | reverse complement strand
TTTTGAATTGATTTTACTATTTACTAGTGTGGATTGGCTGTTTTGTCTTGGGCCCAGAGAAACAATTACTACTAGTACAGTGGAGACACTCTACAGTTACCCAGAAAAACAATTACTACTAGTACAGTGGAGACACTGTACCGCTTCTGGCTCCTCCTAGGTCATTGAAACGTCTCCCTCTACTGAATGCCGTTATACTTTTGTTCATCAACATGCAGGCCATGCAGTGCGCGGACCCAAATGCCATCCACCAAATTAGAAGGCAGTATGCAGGCGGAGAGTCACCCCGGTCGTAGCGCGGCAGTAACGAGTCGTCGTATCACAAAACCCAACCTCCCAGCAGTCTAAGTTTGACGGATGAAGCAACCATCATTTCACTCTTCGTTGAATCCCCTTCTCCCTCACCGTCTTCAAGAAAGGCAACACTCGCATCTGCCACTGTTCTTCTCTCCCAACGAAGGGAAGGTAAGCGGATCCGTGATGTTGGTATATTTTTGTTCAGAGAAAAAAAAAAGAACTTTTGCAAAGTAGTAACTGATCCTCACTCTCTTTTTTGTTTCATTGTCATTGCGATTGTGTTTTCCTTTCAATGGTCTCCTAGTATTCGTCAGTTTCATGATGGACCAAGGAGAACCAGGCAAAGATCTGCCGATATTGGAGCAGACGCGGGAGGCTGATCCCCACGAGACAGAGAGCTCCAAGAAGATGGAGGCAACCACTGAGCCGACCCCAGATATGCTCACGGCCACTATTGAAATGGTCAACGCCCCGTTTGAGGTTACAGCCCCCATGGCACTGCAGTAGCAGTTTTTCCCCTTTGCGGA
>NC_041381.1:514594230-514605757 GCF_002162155.2 Triticum dicoccoides | reverse complement strand
AGGTGATTTCCTTCTTTGCCGATCTCGATTGTGGTTTTTCATCTAAGTATGTGGTGATTTTTTAGAAAAGGAAGTATGTGGTGATTAACAATGCAAAATTTTATTAGCTTCGATGCCAGGCTATACATAGTGGTTTAAATAACTTGTGTTTCATATACTGAAAAGTAATTCAGAATTTGTTTCTGTTTCAATTAGAGCCCTGATGCAGACAAGGATTGTGTGGTTGTGCATGTCACTCGCTATGAGGCGGACGACCCGAATATACGCACTAGGAAAATAGAGTTCTTAGGCTGTTCGATCCTGGAAGCCATTTGTGGTTATACCAATGAAGAGGTGGATTCCAGACTCACTGTTGTCAGGCGTGTTGTCCAGGGTGTACTGAAGCACAAGAAGTTCAAAGCTACTCCTTCGTTTGTGAGGCATACTGTTCTTGTCAAGCCTACGCAGGAAGATGATGTGGCATGCCTCCACAAACAAGTTTATAAGTGGCAAGGCCACAAGGTTGTGTTCATGAAGGTTCATAGGATTGAGCTGCTGCGGGACATCCTCGATGATGTTCATGGCAAGGTCCGTCTTGTGTCCAGCCCAAATTAGATCGATGATGAAATAGTTGCCCCAGCTAGTGTTTAATAGTAGTTTGGATTGTGTCTAATTATCCAAACCTTGCCTGTTATCAACCCCTCTAGGGCTAGTACTCTGTTTGAATCCGTCTATGGGAACTGCTGCTACTTTTGTGTGCCCATGAATCATGTGAGAACCATCGTAATTGTTGCCGAAACAGATGCGTCCTCACTAGTTTTTTCATGAATATGGCATGGTAAGACATAAGTTGTCACGGTTTATCATACGAGCAGTGTGTGTTTTGATGAAATAGAGCACTCGTTCGAGAACCGTGCGCCGACGTATACATAAGTACTTGTAAACACTGTTGGTGCTACCCCACTTGTAAGCAGTTGTGCAAAACACGGCACATTGACTCAGATCGCTTCAACACTAGGCTATCGACCAACTAACAATCAACAATCTGCTGTCTGACATATAAGCAACTATGTATCTTGTTACAGTGGTTCATGCAGTTAATTGAGGCCACAATGTAATAAATTACAAACGTTCAACGCTAGTCCAGCATTCATGTGGAACACTCACATTAAACTCGTCTTCATAAAAATCTCGAAAAGCATAAGTTAAGCAGTTTTATACATCTCAATGATTCGTAGAACATAACAAACATATACTAGTTCACAGCAAAAGACAAAGTTGTGAGAAGGTTTACAAATCAGGAAAAAACAAGCAAGGCTTCTCTGAGCAAAGGGCCTCCCGGCATGCTTAAATTTCCTGGAGTTCACTCTGGTTTTTCTTGTTGCCACCATTCAGGGTTAGGTTCTCTCATTCTAGAATAACCAATTATAATTGTGGTCTCAGCTGGAATGCTGAACTGAACCATTCAGTGTACTGACCAGTTGAAATGCTTGTGCATTCCACTAAATTTAAGCACCGTTATTTGCATAAATAAGCAGACCACAATGCCTCTTGTCCGCGCACCTGTCCAAAAAACCGACGTGCAGCCGTGCCAGCTAGTCATTGGTCCGTGGAAGAACTGACAGAAAGTGCATTCCGGACTAGGATGCAGTTGTTTTTGCTCGTCCTTGCACTTCAATCAGGAAGTAAAATGTACGAATCAGCTTCTTTTAGACTGCGTTGGTCATTCTACCTTAGTTACTACCAATGTAGGAATACCTTGAAGACTGGAGGTTAGACGATGGCAACAAGGGATAGCCATCTCATTTTGCGCAGTTGTACTAAAACTGAGGTGTGTGCTTTTGATTGCGCGGATGGAAACAATACAGAGATAGACATCCCGAAACGATATGGAGACAGACATCACTGTTTGTGCAAATAAGAAATACAGTTATTTAAACAGTGACATATATTACTACTTTCCCCCGTTTCCTCTTAGAACCAAGTCCTAGACTCATGCTACAGCTTTCCCACTTTCTTCCCTGTTTTAACCAACGCTTTGAGTTGACTATATGAACTAGCTTTACTTCTAATAATAGTAGAAGTCTAGGTGGCTTTGGAACAGCGGATGGAAGTAGAAAAGGATCCACACGAAGGGGGAAGAGCTGGGGCAGTGGAGCAAGGCAGGTTTCGAAGGAATATATACCTAAGGGTCGTCGGCATGTGGCAAACACGGTGTCGGGACGCCGCATCTTGGCCACAACACTGCAGGGAGGAAGAAGGGGTCGGAGGCCCTCCCGAGCCGGCGCTCTCTCAGAGAGAACGGCACGGCCACCGATCGGGACGCGCGGGCAGTCGTTGGTCTCCTCCCTCGCCGGTGACGATAGCGTGAACGATGCACCTACACCCCCTGCACCGGTCGAGGTTGACCGGCCCGATTTGTGACCAGCCATGAGCTGAGAGAGAGAGTGTGGCCACATATGTCTTGCTTAGATCTGGAGAGCATGAGAGAGTGAATGAGAGGAACCCTAGTAAAGCAAGCGCTAAGGCTCCTGATTTTATATATAGTGGAGTGATTTTGTTGTACCGGCTTCAAAAAAATGCACTCCTACGTGTACCCGCGAGTGGGTGTGAGAGAACTAGTGTGTGTGTGCACCGCTTCTCTTCGTGAGAGTACAATATATACTATGCCCAAAGAACGTTCGCCGCAAGAGTAATAATATAAGTGTGTGACGTGTGAGCTAAAATAAAATGTGCGCGCCGTCTTTTGTTTTTTATAAGTTCTGAGGGTAGGGTGTGAAGAGCACATATGTGCGTGACGTCTACCTGCAGATAGACGATGGGTGCCACATGCGAGTCTGCGAGAGGACTCGGGAGAGTTGTGACTCGTGAGGGTGCGTGTGCGTGCGAGTGAGGGGGGCACATCTCAATGCAATGCATGTGTCCGTAAATCATTATCCGACAAACGTTCACCACAAGCCTTTTCCTGACGAACGTCGTAAGAACTGTTAGATCGGCATCCGACAGTGTATGTCTTGCCGTGTCATTTAACAGAACAGCCACTCCTCCTACACATAAATCTTCCACGTGAGTGTTAGCAACTGCCGTATGCTCCCTCTGTTCCGAAATGCAGTGCATATAGCTTTATTGAAAATTAGAACCTCGCAAACTTTTACCGAGTTTTCGTGTACCAAATTGCACATGTAGAATACCATGTATATATCATTTCATTCATCTTCGAGAGGTAACTATAAAGATGGGTGAGGAGTCTACAAAGAAAGACCATCGTATCACCCGCCGCAATTTCAACCATCCTTTAGTGTCGAGGAATATCATAGGAACTCTTTATGATATGATTTTTATAGGATTTTTTTCCTTTAGAGCCAATTGGTTCATAGGAATAGATTCATATACTCTACATTTCAAAGGAAATAAACATGATATCATTTCTATAGCTTTAGAGCCACTTGGTTCATATGAATGGATTCCTATACTCCCTTAATTTCAAAGGAAAATAAAGATTAGCGTATATTCAATAGAAAAGTTCCTATGATATGAACCAAATTACATCTCTTTACTAATCCCTCCTCATAGGAATTGAGATACATGTCATCTCTAGATTGAATAGAAAAGTTCCTATGATGTGAACCAAATGACATCTCTTTTCCAATCCCTACTCATAGGAATTGAGATCCTCCATGTCATCTCTTTCCCTACAACTTCCATGTATACATCTTCTATTCCTAAATAGATAGTACAACCCACTAGTAGCTTTTTTCCAAAACATGCAACTATGGCACAAGAACTATATAGTGTGCCAATAACTTTGAAAGATGGTCGCTAGATGAAGCTAACCCGACAGTGCAGAGATGGGAAAATCCGAGCACTACTGGCCGTTGGATATCATCAACATTCCGCCAGATCCGCCACATGTCCAATTTAGAAGACTCCATGGTTGAACTTAAGCATAATGCACAAACCTGAAAACACAAGCACTTCTCCTTTGTTCTAGAATCTTCTGTATCATAATTGATTATTTTTTTTCTAAATGAATCGCCATTATTTGTTTTTTACTTTATGATTTACAATGCACAACCCCATGAATCTTAACATTTTTATAAAACTAATTGATTTTGACTGAGATGAACTATAAGAACTAAACAAACATCTACATCATGCATATATGACTCAAAGCTTTACATGCTATAGTGTGTATTCATTCATAATTTGGTTTCGAAATCTCATGCGTTCAATACATGTGTACCTTACTAGTTTTGAGTAGAGTAGAAAATTTCACGCGGCCCCGGGTATATGAAAATGCAGGGCCCATGCATCATTGCCTTTCGGTCGAACCTACATCCATAATTTTTTGTACGTGCTATATCTCCACTGGTCCCCGAACCCAAAATAATGCCTTGTTCCCGTAAAACCAAGCGGCCCACACATATTTAAGGCGTCGACTCGAACCCGTTTACTACAACGTGGCCCAGCATGCCGTAGTACTCCTACAAACCCTACCGCCGCACTCATCATCGGTTTTCTTCAAGAGGACGAGGGAGAAGCCGATTTGTAGTGGAGGCGCTTTCATAAAAAGGATCTATAGTGGAGACCCCTACCCTAGGGTGCCCTAGGTAGCTGCCGCACGCATCATTATTTTCTCTTTTCTTTATGCTCTTGCGCGCTAGAGTGAAATGATGGTTGCTTCGTCCGTCCAGCTTAATGCGGGAAAGGTAGGGCTTTGTGATTTGATCCCTCATCGCTCATTTTCTACTACTGTGGTGCTACGACCGGGGTGCCTCCAATTCCAACCACTGCTCCGAACTGTAATTTGGTGCATTGCACGTGGAACAAGACGGTGGATGAGCCACATGTTTGCCAAAGGGGTCCTGTTAAGTGTGTCGCCATTTCGTGTGCGGACTGACCCTGCTTGAGTTGCTACGCCAACACGACAGGAGCAGCCTACCACTTGGTTTTGCTCCTTGGTGAATCCCGACTATATTGATCTAAAAAGATACATGCTGAACTACCCTCTCCATCTCAGTTTTTTATTTGTAGGCATCTCGGTTTATAGGGCCTGCATGTAGTTCTAGGTCATCCATTTGACTAACTAAATATGAGTTACTATGTCACAGAAAGTATATCATTGGATTATTATTGGTTGATATGTGAAGAAACAAGAAACGAGGTAGAAGTTAATGCATCGCGCCTTAGTATTTTGGGATTATTTGGTTTTCGTAAGATGACTTACTCACCTAGACGGAGGGAGTAGTTGTATTTAAAAGTCGAGGGCGGGGCTTTTCCTACGTGGTAGGCGGGGCAGTTCCGCCTAGTCGGTTCGACAGAGATGCGAGAAGACGAGGGCATAGGCTGCTGCAAACATAGGGCTATGTGATTTGACAGCGAGTTACTGCTGGACAGCTGGGGCCCCGTGATTTGACTTGCCATTATCATTTTAACTGTGGTGCTACGATCGGCATGAGTCTCCCAATTCCTGACCACCTCCATATAGGTGCCTCTCCAAATGCTCCACCATGTAGTAGTAGAGGCTGGCTCTTGCATGAGAGCCCACTTCTCCACTTTTTCCTTGCCTCTCTTTCCTCCACATATGCAAAAATGCCATGTAAAGCGCACTATTGTACTTACTTGCTCCTACAGGTGCTTAAGCTTGCCACATAGGCATAAAGTCTGATGTGGCAAGTTAATCAAGAAGAGAGAGTCTAGTTTGGTGACCCAAGGAAGAAACGGTGCTTAGCACGTGTACCTAGGTGAAAAGACAATTTTGAGTCTATAGCTAATTAAATGAATCAAACTTAGCAACACCATTTCATTGGAAGAGGTCACTCCTTGGCAAATGCAATAAATACTAGTACTCCATGTGTCCCATTATGTAAGAACGTTTTTGACACTACACTAGTGTCAAAAACGCTCTTATATTATGGGACGAAGGGAGTACGAAGAAAGAGATAGAGAGGAGTAAAAAATACACTTATAGCCAACCTTGTTGTAGTATGAGTGACTAAGTGATGACTATGTATGACATGCCAACATCAGATAGCCAAGCGCACCGTGTTAAATCTCCAAGGCCGCGACCGCGCGAACGACGCGACGGTCGTGGTAGTAGCGACCATGATACAGGCTGCTGGCAGCCCTTGGATCTGAGATCAAACGGTCGCATGCTAAGTTGCTCAAAATTTTAAGATAACCCTCCAGGATAGGATATTCACCCATAGGTCTAGAATCACGCCATGCAACCGTTCGATCTCAGATACAAGGGCTCTCGAAAGCCCGTATCATGGGAGAATGGAAAGCCACTACCCTGACGTTCGCACACTGGCAGTTCGCTCCTACTCGTCCCCGCACGTCCTTTAATACTACGGCGGTTCGCTGCTAGTCATCCCGTCCATTCACATTACGTCAGTTCCACTAATCCAAACCCTCCTCCCAAATCCATGGCATCCCAAATCTCCCCGATCGGCGGTGAGTACAAGGTTAGAACCATCACCGATGATGAGTTCGACGTCATCTACACCCGTACTTCCGCGATGGTGAAAGGATGCCTTTCTCGCTTCAGACGCATGTTCGAAAACTCACATGATGAGTGGGTCGCTGGGCTAGATGTTGAGTATACCACAGTCGTGGGACGAGAGAAGGATCTAAAGGACGAAGAGAGGAAGAAGCCCGTCGTGATTCAGGTTTGCGTACATAACGTTTGCTTGGTCTACCACATATGCCATGCCGATGTTGAGTGCCAGGATTTTAAGAACTTCCTCGAGGACAAAACAGTCAAATTCGTTACTATAGACTTTAAGAACGACAAAGAAGTCCTGCGTCGGATAGGCCTCCTTGTAGGCAACCCCTTCGACCTCCATAAGAATCGGCTGGTGCCCTCTCGTCAGCCTTCAATGCTGACCCTGGCAGGAGCCATGGTTCATCCTTCGTATGGTAAACTAGAGAAACATCCATACACGTTTCATCGTCATGCATGGCAGCGAAATGTACTAGATATAGACCACATCCAGTACGCTGCAATGGGTGGCTACCTTTGTTTCAATATATACAAGGGTTGGATGAAGAGCAACAGCCAAGTTGGCGGTTCAAGCAAAGAAGTATCGCCAAGAGGAAGAGGGACAAGGACGAAGTCGAGGATGTGGACGAGGACTCCGAGTAAGGTGGCAGTGTTGTTGCTCATGGTGGTTCTAAACTTCTAATGCAGTGTCTACCGGATTAGTTGCATAGTTTAATTTCAGGTGTGCTTAGTTTAATTTGAGGGGTGTGTTGTGTTGAGCCCCCAGTAGAACTATGTTATGTTTCTTCTCGTTACTTTAACTCTTTAGTATGTACATACTAGTACTAGTATTTCTTTAATAGAATTTGGCACCCCAATTAAGCACGTACTAGCTTTTTTAATAGTACTATATGCATAATTTGGAGATGAGCGCTCTCTATATGTACCACCTTTTTTTAAAAATTTCAATTTTTGCTCCACGGCGCAATCCATTGATAGTGGAGTACTACTGTACAAAAGTATACATTTTCTAAAAGGCTAGCGTACTAATCATCACACATATATATAGCCAGTTAAATTCTCAACCTAGAACACGTGCATGACATGTAGTAAACCGATCTAGAGGAAGTATAGTAAAAATGAGGTGATTTTACCGAGTGATCGGCGGGGGAGCATGTCCTGTCATGTGGTCCCATGTGTCATGATGTACCAAGGCGATGCACGTGTCCCTCTTGAGGCAGAAGCAATACTAGTATGTAGTTTGAGATGATGTCGAACCGAAGTGTGAAATAATGGTTTCTTCCTCCATCTGGGAAGGTGCGGCATTGTGATTTGACGTCTCATTGCTCATTACTACTACTGGGCCGGTACGAGTGGAGTGCATCCCCCCTGCTGTTCTGCACTATTATTTGGTTCTTGACACATCGACCCGGTTGCTATATGTCCCACATGTCGGCGATAGGAAGTACAGAGTTCATGAAAGGGAGCATCGACGGAGGAGTATACTACAGAATTCATGAAAGGGAGCGACTTAGTTTTGGAAAAATCTGTTTTTACGGAGTACGTACCCACTAGGGTTTATAGGGCTCATCTAAAAAACATTCGTTTTTCCGTTTGATATGTCTCAATTCTACTATACTAGTAGTAGTACCATTACATGTTGGATTTCGAGGTGCGTTAGATCACCCGACGCAAGCAGTGTCAAGAGGAAACTAACCAATGCATGTACAAGTTCATGGAAATTTAGTGGTCATTCATGCATCCGTTCTAATTAATGCATCGGTAAACATAACTTCTTGAGAAAAATGAGCGTACTGTGCAAACTACGAAATTAATTCGACCACTCACCGTCTACCTTGGTTGGAGAGATTTTGAAATTGAGCCATAAACTGGAAAGGCTCGATTACTATTTGTGGCCTTGTATAGATGCAAAATGTATTTTTTTATAGTGGCCTTGTATAAGTAAATGGAGGGATTACTAACCAAAGTACGTACGTAGTAGGGATGAAGAGTAAATGGAGGGAGTAGTAAAATTTTCTCCTCGTGCTACGAGCCACCGCGCGCGTGGGCGAGGGAGCGGGCATAAAGGCGTACATTAGTAGTAAGCTTCACCTCAACCTGCAAGCCACCGCGCCCGTGGGCGGGGGAGACAGTGTACTAAGCAAGTTTCTCCTCGTTCTGCGAGTTGACGGGACACATCAAAAGTACTCCAGTGTATAGAGCCTTGCCTCTAAGGTAGGCCCCACATGGTTTGCCTATTTCTTTAATTTAACATAACGCGTCAAGTCGCAATTTGTTTGTTCACCCATGGTAGATGATCCTCCGTCCACCAAGTGGACAACCAGTACACGCGCCAAATTACCACGTGGGCTGCCTTTTTCGTACAGAAGTGAGCTCCACCGTGTACCCGCGCGGGTGTGGTTGGGAAAGAGACGGGAGTACGTGCGCCGTGCGTGCACCTCTTCTCTTCTTGCACGTCCCCCACCTACGTGGGTTTGTGTGAGAGAGATACAAACCTAGACATAATGTGTCGTCCATCCCCATGCCTCCACCCAGTCAGACCACCAGTCACCACCACGGCACCACGCCCCACTCCTCCTCACCTTATCTCTCATATTTCTCCCTCCATTTTTATATACAAGGGGCGGCTATCAAAATTACAGTTTGCAGATATACAAGGCCACTAACACTAATCGATGCAATATTAATGGTGTTTGCCTCATGGTACTAGCAAAGGAGGACATTAATTATCCCTTGCATGCATGCAGGAGTTTGTAAAAAAATGCATCTTGATGTTCCGTGCAATGCACGGGCATCTTGCTAGTCCATGAAAACAACACATGGCAAAATTCCACGGCAAACGAGGGATTTGAATCTGTTGCGAGGGGCTGTTTGGATCTTGCCCGGGGTAGCCAAAATATTGGCGACCCTTTTGTCCACCGGTGCCTTTGCCACCGATGAACGAGGAATGGCTCGGGTGCTCATGCTGTCATGCATCCTCCAGCGCGCACGTTGGAGACGAGCTCGCACGAGCTGTGTTTTTTTGTGCCACAATGCTGCCGAGCCGCCCGCAGACTGACCGGCGACCCGCAAATTACGCCATCCAACCGTAGCCGCACACATTATGACAACAACTCAACCAATCAGATGAAATTCACACAAACACGTAGACAAACTGATATTTCATATAAACAACGACGGAAATCATATAAAATATCGGATTTTCACACAAACATGACGGATTTCATTACATTCAAATGAACTACGCGGTGCTAGTTCTGGACAGCACAGGTATATAATACCTGGCCTAAATGGTCGCCCGCCAATCGATTTGTGTTCCTCATGTCCGGCAGCACGATCACCGGATTGCCGGGAGCCCCGGAGGTATATGCTTCAGTGCAAAGGACAGCTCGCTTCCCCACTGCCCAACTGATATCATTGGCTGGTGCCGAAGATGATGGTGGCCGGCACCGGTTCGAGTTCATCACCGGCCACTACTTCGCCATGGTCGGCACCGGCTCGAGTTCATCCTAACATTCCCCGCTTCCGTGGAGCCCATGCGGGGTCGACGAAGGTCCTCGCAACAAAAGGATCTGGCAAGACACCTGTTGTGTACGCCGGCGTCACCTCCGCGGTAGCCTTCATGGGACCCAAGCGGCGGCGGCCTCCCGTGTTCTACTTCTCCTCGATGATGGCGGCGGACGCGGAGGCGTTGGCCACCGACTCTTCGCTCTCCGCGCACCCGGCTTCTGTCGCTACTTGCATGGCGCGGTCGCCGGCATGGGAGTCTCGGCCACAGAAACGGGAGACGCGGTACGAGGCAGCGGCGTGGACGGCAGCAACGACGCCCATGCGCTGCTCCTCGTCGAGCTGGCATGGAGCGGCGAGTTGCTGAACCGCGCGCTGACTTGGGGCGGCAACTGGCTCCGTCGGGCGACGGGAGGGAGGTGGATCAGCGAGCTGCATAGCTCGTATCCAGCGGGCTACCCAGCCGGCTTGGATACGGAATAACTACTCTTCGGACAAATTGGTGGAGGAGATAGGGGAGCGGCGGAGGTGTGCGATTCTTGGCCGACGTTTGGCCTAGTTTAAATAGGAGATTAAATAGACGGCGGACGGGAGGAGCTCGGCCGGCGTTGTGTTTAACGCCGGCCCGGTCATGCACGGACGTGTGTCCAGAGTGGGTTTCTCGGCTTCCACACGGGTGGGTTTCATGGAGGCGTTTGAATGCGGCACGGAGGCGTGTTCAGCCGGGCGTGCCGCGAGTGGCGCCCTCGACTATGACCTAGGACACCGCGTCGTTCTTCCACTGACGTGTGGGCTCTTTGGGTGCATGGCCTGGATGGCAGTGACCCAACGCAGGCAGCGCACAGCAGAGGAACCTTTGGTGGGCAAGGGCGGTCAGAAGCGGGCATTTCATAAACCGATGATTGTTTATTGAGTGTGACGTCATCTTTTTCATGTAGTTAAGCCTACTTGTTGATAGCTCATTCGATACATTGTGATTCATAAAGACCGATGCAAACATCAATGTTCTGCTTATCACAGATAAGATTGATAAATACCTATAACAATCCATGTCCTTAACAAAGGGTACATGCACGTATAGGTTGAGCGTGTGTCTTGCGTCGTGTGTTGTGTGCATGCAGGCGTGCGAGTGTTGCGTGCGTGCAAGGGTGCTTTTCAGTGTTGCATGCATGGGTGCGTACGTTCGTGTGTTCGTGAGTGCATGTGTATGTGTCAGTGTTGCACGCCAGCATGTGTGCGTGTGTACGTTATGTGTACGTGTCAGTGTTGCACGCCTACATGCATGCGTGTCTTGCGTGCGTGCATGCGTACGTGCGGGGTGAGGCTACACGTCAGTCGACTGACTTTTTCATCTCTCGTCATTAGATTTTCCAGCCATTGGATACGAAATCAAGGGCCTCCAGTTTATCATCAAACTCCACCCCCCCTGAGCCGCCAGCCACCACCGGCCGAACCGCCCGCCCCCGCCGCCCGCGGCCGGCCCGCCCTTCCCGAAACCACTCCCCACCACCGGTTCGCCGCCGCACCAACCATCCC
>NC_041381.1:514562011-514593592 GCF_002162155.2 Triticum dicoccoides | reverse complement strand
CCGGTGACTGCCAACCAGAGGTCTCACGACTTCGAATACCCACTGACCACTAGTTTATTACCATTTATGTCCTTCATATACGCGCTGACGGGTGGGCCCTATGGTAATGTGCGCTGCTGAATGTGGACCATTTGACTAGTCAATTGATCGTGTTATCAACAAATTACGGAGCTGTATGGTGAGCAAGTGACCGTATGATCACCCTAAAATGTACTCCTGTTTTATTAACAAAGTACAGACTCAAACTACCATTTCTTTCTTTCATATACGGGCTGACAGGTGGGCCCCACGGTTACGCACCCCGATGGTGCAACACTAGTTGTGCCGTTTGACTGGTCAATTGATTGTGTCATCAACAAAATACGGAGTTGTACGGGTGAGCCAGTGACAGTATAATCATGACATGTATTTGTTTAACATGGTATAGACACAAGGGCTCATACATATGCGCAAGCACTCACCACTATAAGCGCACACACGCGAACCCTACCCCTATGAGCACCTTCGAGAGAGTGGGCCAGCATATATGATTTTGAGATTTTACAAAGTCACCATAGGTGCCTTGTAGTCGAGTGGAACGTCTCCTCCCACTAAACGTACATCGCCGGAAAATACTGAAATTAACACAAGATAAATGTGAGCACAGGGACTTTAACCTTGGTGGGCTCGAGAAACCACTGTCCTCTAACCATCCAACCACATGTTGGTTAGCACGACAAAATGTATGTGGCGACTGTGATGAGCTTATTCTGAAGTCCAGTGACCATATCGTGCTTTTGCTTCAAATACAATGACCGTAAGTGTCGTCAACAAAATACGGAGCACGCATCAAATGCAAAGTTCGTCAGTGTCATCAACAAAATATGGAGACGTATCATGAGCTAGATACTGTTGTACTATTGTATATGCTTATTTTCTTAGTGGCTGATTGCGTGTGTGGTGTGGTGGGCACATCATTTCTAGTTGTGGTGGGTCAACATGAAGACTCATGGGTCGGTTCCATCCTGCGCCACATATAGGTTGGACCGAGACATGTTATACGGAGACCCATGTGGAGGACTCGGCATAAAACACGAAGCTACCAGAGTCGCGGAGAACTCTATCCCCACTGGTGATAAGCCGACTATATATGATTTGTAACCCTAGGCCCTTAGTATGTTATAAAAGCTTGGGGGCTAGTTCATCGATAGTATACACACACGCACAATGCCTGGTATTCACGTGTACTTTGTACACACCCCTATCACTAATATACAGTACCAGGAGTAGGCTCTTTCTTCAACTGCAAGGGTCCGATCCGAACTAGGGTAAAACTTTGCCTCGTATTACCATCCAGCCTAACAGCCAGGGGTATCCTACCAAATGATATGATAAAATCACATCTACCAACTACTATTAGAGAGGTGTGTCAGGGGGGGCAATGTGTGCGAGAGAGGCCTAAAGATAATGTGCGTGCGGGAGACACGTAGGCACATATATGTGCGTATAGAGGGCTAGTAGAGACCGTGCATGTGTATATATGCATGTGAGAGAAATAGTGTTTTCCAATTGAGATTAGTGAAAAGAGTGGTACATAGTAGTCAGAAAGAGAGAGAGAGAGAGAAACAGAGAGAGCATGTGCGTGAGACACCCCGACACCCTGAGAGAGATTGTGAGCATGTGTGAAAGAGAAATGCCGATGCATATAAAGTGTGTGCACTTATGTGTTAGATAGAGAGAGATATAACGCGTTTGTGAGAACGGGGCGAGGCATAGTGCATCTACGTGTAAAAGGCGGTTCTATGCATTAAATTAAAATATAAATGGCATTATTATATTTGGATGAGATCATGAATTTTGCAAATTTGTGTATGGACAAAAATCGGTCTATCAGACACCCATACTCTATTGAATTCTAGCATGTGCATGTGTTTATTTCATATTATCGATCCATAGAGTGAGAGCGGTTTGAAATACAGGCAATGGATGCTTTTGCAATTCATATATAAACATTAATTAGTGCACTCCATGTTGTTAGTGTGAAGCACTTTATACATTTGTCACTTGCATGGATACATTCCAAATTGCTAGCTACGAAATAAAATACATGTCGAATTCAACATAAAGGGGGTTTCGAAGATTCGAATTCATAGGAAGTGCATTCATCTATTTGAACCCGAGATAATGGAATTTGTAAATCAGATGTAAAAGGGGGCATCAATATTTGTTGTGAGTTTGAACATGCTATATATACTCATACGCATATCTAATTTATTTATTTTGCAACCAAGGAGATTATACCTAGAACCATGCATGAACTGAGGTAAGTTGCATATTTTTTAATATATACTCGTGTACAATGTATATTAAAATGTACCCCCTCCATTTCAAAATAATCGTAGCTTTAGGATTTTCAAGAGTAAAGATTTGTGAAGTTTGAGAAATCCTGAAGTTCAATTCAAGAGAACCGAAAACGTTAATGCTTCTGCTCCCAAATATTGAACGAAGCGCCAAATAGGCCTCTGGTCACCCGAAACCGCGCGAGACTAATGTTTTGGTGGTAGGAAATTACTGTCCTGACTCTGGCATGTGTAGCCTATCGGCCCGATGTCCAAAGGTCTAAACCGGGGTAGGTTTGTAACTTCACCAAGACGCCAGGCTCAACCGCCTCCGAGAAGCATTCAAATGTCGTGGCCGCCTAAACACGCATGCGCTCAGCCGAAATCTATCCCGACCACATTTGGGACACCTGACATAACTGTCCTACCCCCAACCCGCAATATGTTCGAAATTTTATATGGGGGCAAAGTTTGTAACTTTCCCCAAATTTCAAACAAGCGTGTCTCAAACTGAAACATTGTTCCCCCTTAGTTCCCCGCCTCCCTACGTTTCCCCATTCATACTCCGTGGGCGCGAAAACGCCCTCTCCACCAGCCACGAAACCCCAGCCTCCTCCGTCCTCCACCCCATAGCGGCCAATCCACCGCCGCCCTCCTCCATCACGCCGGAGCCGGTACCCCGACATCATCGTCCAACGCAACCACGATCGCAACGCCCTCAAGGACTTAGCAGTTGAAGCCGAGGCAGAGCTGCCTCCACGACAATGGCGCCGACGTGCGCCGTACCAGAACCACTCCGACCACGCCGTCCTGCACCTCACTGCTGCGGCTCCACTGTCGCAACCGTCCACCGCACCGGACCTGTTCCCGCTACGCCGTCGTTCACCGCCTCGGATCTGCTTCCCCGCTGCCGACAGACGGCCACCGCACCACACTCAACAACTTGGCCATGGGTTCGTCCAAGGCTGCACCGTCCTCCACAACTTCTGGTTTCCAGCAAACAACAAGATCATCGGAAAAACAGAAGGAGGACACAGCACTGCCAGCAGAAAGAGGTACTCCTCTTCCCTTATTCGTGCAAATATTACGTCTCCGCTCACAAGTATTCATCCCACGAAAGAAACTAGTTGAGCGCTTCTTACTGCATCTTCTTCGTGATACTAAATGCACAAGGTTTCCTCCCTTTTACTATTTCACCTTTGCTAGAGGTCAGTAGCCCTCCTGGGTTTTAATTCAGGGTCAGTCGAGCCGCAATTAAAAGAAGCAGCACCCGCTTAGGCGCACGGAGCACCTAGTCCGCCTTTTCCCCAGGGAAGCGGCGAATCGGTGTCTATCATAGGGGTGTGGGGCGCAGGAGCTGCTTGCTCCTGATTTGGAGGTCGGTGGGGTTTGAATGGATGGGGGGAGGTGCCAAGCACGGCGGTGCGGTGAGGTTGAGGGGAGGGCGCAGGCAGGGGAGGAATACTAGGCCGGTGGTCGCTGGCGTTTCAAGGAAGATAGTCAACACTGACTGGCTGGAGGTAGATGAAGGCGATCTACCCGTTCTTTGTACATCGGACGGTGTAGAAAAAATGGACTGACCTATTTGCTTTCAGTCGACTTTTATTTTCATAGAATCCTATAGTAATTGAGTGTGCCATGCATGTTGTAGAGCTATCATATGTCTCCCGTCATTTATTTCTCACCGACCTGCTATCTACTACCTTTACACTGTACTAATTGTGCACACACTTCACCCATACTCACACTATTGTTTTTTTATGCATAGGTATTTCAGACTCGGACGCAGTGTTGATGAATGCATAAAAGAACAGACAGAAGTCACTCTAGTGTAATTCGAAGATAAGCACTAAGCGTTTCAGCGCTCTAATGGGTGCAATGTCAGCAGTTGGAGACAGTAAACCTAGCTCTGCAGTTGATGATCTCAATTGCCACACACAACCATCCCAGGTGCTTGCTTTAACTTTGTGCTGTCAAATGTGGTTACATGTTGCATATGGTGTCTAGCTTGTATTGCTTCCAATTTGGTTAAATTGCATCTGCTTACTTTACACATTATACCTTTTATAATGACAAGCCTTCTTGTTTTTGATACATACTACATATGTCTATTAACCATGTTCGTACATCAAACTAATGCTCTTTTGTATCCCTCGTCAATCACTTATGATGAGAAAGTCACCCGGGTGGGTTACTGTGAGGCGCCCTACTCGTTTAAAGAGTGTAGTGTCATCCTCCCCACATGATTCTCAAAAAACAGCGAGGCTAAATGAAGATAGTCAACCTAGCTCTCTAGTTGATCACCGCAATTCCCCCACACCACCATCGCAGGTGCTTGCTCTTACTTGGCAGTGTGATATGTGGTTGCATGTTGCATATGATGTCTACCTTGTAATGCTTCTAATTAGGGTAAATTGCATCTGCTTAGCTAACACATTATACCTGTGAATATGACATGCCTTCTTGTTTTTGGTACATACTACGTCTTTCTATTAACCATGTTCTTACATCAAACTACTTTTCTTGTGTATCCCTCATCAATGCTCCTAATTTGTTAAATTGCATCTCCTTAGCTTACACATTATACATGTGAATATGACACACCTTCCTGTTTTTGGTACATACTACATCTGCCCACCATGTTCTTACATCAAACTACTGTTCTTGTGTATCCTACGTCTATCGCTTATGATGAGACAGTCATGCGCGTGGGTTTATATGAGACGCAATAACCTTATAAAGAATGAAATTTCATCCTCTCCACATGATTCTCAAGAAACAACAAGCCTAAATGAAGATATTGAACGTTGCTCTGTACCTGAAGACATCACTTCCCCTACACCACCATCACAGGTGCTTGCTCCAACTTTGAAGTGTGATATGTGGTCTCATGTTGCATATGGTGTCTAGCTTGTAATGCTTCTAATTAGGGTAAATTGCATCTGCTTAGTTTACACACTATACCTATGAATATGACATGCCTTCCTATTTTTGGTACACACTACATCTATGTGTTAACCTTATTCTTACATGAACCTACCTCTCTTCTGTATCCTGCATCAATCACTTACGATGAGTCGCCTTTATTCGTTGCATATTGCATATTATTTCTAGCCTGTTGCCATGTATTGCTTCTAATTTGGTCAAATACATTTGTTAGGGCACCCTTTTAATTTGGCAGAGTGATGTTGGTTTCATCTTTCATATGGTTTCTACCTTGCATCGATTCTAACAAGTTCAAGCACCTTGTGCTTAGTTTACACTTTATACATCATACATGTCAATATGTCACGCCGTCCTATTCTTCATACATATTCCATCCTCCTATCATGCGGCTGCCTTACATGAAAGTAGTGTTCGTTAGTATCATGCATCAATAAGTTCTGAAGAGCAAATTTTATTCCTTTTTCTTGTGGGTTTGACTTGACAAGGCAAAATCAAGACAGAGGAAGGAAAAGAGTAAGGAAGGCGATGATGGTGGTCCTCTGCAGCAACGGAAATGGAGAATCTGTACCGATTCTCCTTGTACTGATAGTGCATTACATGGTCCAAGTCTCCGCTCCCCTACTCCACCATCCAAGGTGCTTGCTCTAACTTGGCAGTGTGATATCTGGTTGCATGTTGCATATGGTGTCTAGCTCGTATTTCTCCTAATTAGTGTAAAATGCATCTGCTTAGCTTACACATGATACATGTGAATATGACACGCTTTCCTGTTTTTGGTACATACTATATCTGTCTATCACACCATGTTCTTACATGGAACTACTCTTCTTGTCTATCCTGCATCAGTCACTTATGATGGGACACCTTTAAGTTGGCAGTGTGATATTGGTTTGTGTCTTGAATATGATTTCTAGCATGTATTGCTTCTAGTTTGATGAACGCCACCTATGATGAGACAGTTTTAACTTGGCAGAGTGATATTGATTGCACCTTCCATATGGTGTCTTGCAGTGTTCCTAATTTGTTGAAGTGCCTTCTGCTTAGTTACCAAATCATAGGTGTGAATATGTCAAGCCGTCCATTTTTTTGTACATATTCCATCCTCGTATCATGACTTTGCCTTTCATCAGAGTAGTGTTCGTCAGTATCATGCATGAATGAGTTCTGAAGAGCGAATGATATTCCTTTTTCTTGTCGGTATGACCTCACAATGCAAAATCAATAAAGTTGAAGGAAATTGGCAAGGCATTGGATGATGGTGGTCCTTCCGAGCAACTGAAACGGAGGTTCTCTACATATTCTACTCCGCCATCCTCCCAACAAGATTTGCAAGACAACGCAAGGCTAGACAGTCAACGTAGCTATGTAGATGATGAGCACATCTCCCCTACTCCACCATCACAGGCGCTTCCTCTAACTTGGAACTATTATATGTGGTTGCATGTTGCGTATGATGTCTAGCTTGTATTGCTTCTAACTTTGTTGAATTGCATCTGCTTACTTTACACATAATGCCTGTGAATATGACATGTGTTCCTGTTTCTACATCAGACTACTATTCTTGCATATCCCGCATCAGTCACTTATGATAAGGCAACTTTATGTAACGCCCTCGATGCGGCTATATCTCCTACGTGTCGAAGCACGACTTAGAGGCATAACCGCATTGAAAGCAATGTCGCAAGTGAGGTAATCTTCACACAACCCATGTAAAACATAAGGGAAAGAGATACATAGTTGGCTTACAATCGCCACTTCACACAATTACATGAATAAAGCATTACATCATCCAGATACAATCAAGGTCCGACTACGGAACCAAAATAAAAGAAGAACCCCAAATGCGACAAAGGTCCCCGATCGACCCCAACTGGGCTCCACTACTGATCAACTAGAACGAAACAACACAAAGGGCAAGATCTTCATCGAGCTCCTCCTTGAGCTTGGTTGCGTCACCTGCTCGGTAACATAGGCACCTGCAAACTAGTTTTGGAAGTATCTGTGAGCCACGGGGACTCAGCAATCTCGCACCCGCGAGATCAAGACTATTTAAGCTTATAGGAAGGATGGAGTAATGAGGTGGAGCTGCAGCAAGCGACTAGCATATATGGTGGCTAACATACGCAAATGAGAGCGAGAAGAGAAGGCAAAGCACGGTCGATAAAAGTATGATCAAGAAGTGATCCTATAGCAAACTACGTCAAGCATAACTCCAACACCGTGTTCACTTTCCGGACTCCGCCGGAAAGAGACCATCACAGTTACACAGACGGTTGATGTATTTTAATTAAGGTCAACTTCGGGTTTTCTACAACCGGACGTTAACAAATTCCCATCTGCCCATAACCGCGGGCACGGCTTTCGAAAGTTCAAATCCCTGCAGGGTATCCCAACTTAGCCCATCACAAGCTCTCACGGTCAACGAAGGAATAGACCTCCACCCGAGACATTCCGATCAGACTCGGTATCCCGGTACAACAAGACATTTCGACAGGGTAAAACTAAACCAGCAACACCGCCCGAATGTGCCGACAAATCCCGATAGGAGCTGCACATATCTCTTTCTCAGGGCACACTCAGATGAGCGCTCCGTACAACTAAAACCAAACCTCGAGTTGCCCCGAGGGGGCGCTGCACAGGACTCTAGTTCGGACCAACACTTAGACAAGCACTGGCCCGGGGGGGTTAAGAAAAAGATGACCCTCGGGATGCGCGACTCCCAAGGGAAAAAGGCTAGGTGGCAAATGGTAAAACCAATGTTGGGCATTGCTGGAGAAGCTTTACTTAAGGCGAACTGTCAAGGGGTTCCCATTATAGCCCAACCGCGTAAGGGACGCAAAATCCGGGAACATAACACCGATATGACGGAAACTAGGGCGGCAAGAGTGGAACAAAACACCAGGCATAAGGCCGAGCCTTCCACCCTTTACCAAGTATATAGATGCATTAATTAAGTAAGATATATTGTGATATCCCAACAAGTAAACATGTTCCAACAAGGAACAACATCTCCATGTTCCAACAAGGAACAACCTTCAATCTTCACCTGCAACTAACAACGCTATAAGAGGGGCTGAGCAAAGCGGTAACATAGCCAATCAACGGTTTTCTAGGACATGGTGGGTTAGAGGTTTGACATGGCAATTTGGGAGGCTGACAAGCAAATGGTAGGCATCGTAGCATTGGCATAGCAAAAGAGCGAGCAAACTAGCATAGCAAAGATAGTAGTGATTTCGAGGGTATGATCATCTTGCCTGAAATCCCGCAAGGAAGAAGAACGAGTCCATGAAGAAGACAAACGGACGTAGACGAACGGGTCCTCACAAACGCGACGTTATCGGAACCAACCCGAAGAAGCAACACCGGGAAGAAGCAAACAACATAGTAAACAACCAGCACATCAACATGGCATGATGCACAATCAAGTATGGTGCATGTCCGGTTTAATGAGGCATGACATGGCAAAGTGCAACAAACAATACTACAAGTTAAATGGAGCTCAATATGCAACGGGTTGCATGTTGACGGAACACCACATCAATTATTTAGTTATCTCTCGTTTAAGCTACCCAACAATATTAACTGTTGTTAAACATGGCAAGAGGTGAAGCATAATATAAACTATACCATCTAAACAATTTAAATGGGGCCGGATATAAAAACAACAAATCCGGTAAATCCCCATATGCATATTTTAGATTAGGTCCTGTTCTGCCCTAAACACAATTTTAGGGTTGTTAAACATGCAAAGTAAGGCCACCATGTTAAACTAGGCAAAATTCTACCCCATTTACATATAAAGTTTATTTAAATCGGAGCTACGGTTATTTAGTTATGAATTAAAGCATTTTAACATGGCATTTGAGCAAAATTAAACAAACAGCATTTTAAGCATTTTAGCATGGGATGAAAATGGCATATTATTAATCTAGATGAAAAACTAAGCATTTTTCATGTTCAAATTATTTACATATGATGCACAGATTATGAGTTATTATATGCATGAAGTGCAAGGGGGTTTCTGCAAAACTGCTGTCTCAGGATAATAGACAAATCGCCGATCTGGAAAAAAATGACACGGGCCGGATCTGGGGCAAGCCCAACAAGAGTGAAAAAAAAAACAAGAGGAGGGGGGCGCTGGGGTCGGCTCACCCAGTGGGCCTTGGCCCGGTTTGCTGGAGAGGAGGCAGGCCGAGGCGGGGGCTGCGTTGGGCCGCGAGGACGATTGGGCCGGCCCACGCGGGCGCGGTCAACGAAGGGAGCAGATCGGGGCTCTGGTTCCCGATCCATGGCGGCGACGGCGCACCGGGTTCCCGACGAGGGCGGAGGGCACGACGACGGCCGGAGAGCGACGGGGAGCGCCGGGGATGGATAGATCTGGGCGGTGGCTCACCGGATCCGGTGACGGAGGTGGCCGGCGGCACTCGGGGACGCGGAAAACGGCGAAGTGGAGCTCGTCCATGGTGGCGGCGTTTCCTGTGGCAACAGAGGGAGGGAGAGAGCTGGTGAGGAGAGGAAGGAGAACGGAAAGGGAGAGAGAGGGAGGCGAGGGCGGCACTGGCCTGCTGTCGAAGGGCTTGCCGGCGGCGAGGCTCCGGCGACCGACGAGTGCAGAGCGGCGGAGGAGCTTGGATCGGGGTCTCCCTCTCCTGGTCTGGACTCGGGGAGCAGGGGCGACGCGGCGCGGGCCTCAAAGCCCAGATCGGGGCCCGGGCGGGCCTGGAGCGGGCCTGGCGGCGCGGGGTGATGTGGGCGCGGGGAGGCGACGTGGCAGCTTCCCGTTGGCTGCGGGCGCTGCTGGAGCGGCGGCTGGCCACACAGGGCACGCCAAGTGGCGAGATGGTGGTGGCTGGCGCCGGAAATTGAGGAGAGGAGGTGGGAGGCGGCGGCGCGGCCTTCAAGGTGGGAGGAGGCTGGCGGCGCGCGGATTTCGAGGAGGGGGGTTTGGCTGCTGCCAAAAAATGGAAGGGAGGCTTCCTTTTATAGGTAGGGGCCAGGGTTTGAAGGGTTAGGAGGGGTTTTGGAGCGTCTCGGAGCCTCCGATCGCGATCTGAAGGACCAGAACGGAGGGGGGGGTTTGGTGGGCTGCAAGTGGGTTGCGAAAAGAGGTTGGGCTGAGATGAGAGGAGAGGAGTGCAGCCCGGCAACTGTTTCCGGAGACCGAAAACGTCCGACGTTAGACCGGCTACTATTGCCGCTATATTTATCCGTTGGGGCGTCAAACGAACTCCGATTGCGATGAAACTTGGCAGGCGGTCTGTCTACACTATAATAAGACCACACACCAAATTTCAACCCAATCCGAGAACATTTTCCGGCCACTTATAAAATAATATTTCGGACATGCCGCGGGCGCGTGCAAGTGTGTCTGGGCTCAGAACGGACAACGGACGGAACGAGGAGACCGGGACGGATGCAAGTTTTGAAAACACGATGATGCAATGCACATGATGACATGATGAAATGCAACACGCAAGCCAATGACAAGACAACAACAACGAATAACTGAACGACACCTGGCACATCGGTCTCGGGGCATTACAACACTCCACCACTACGAGAGGATCTCGTCCCGAGATCTAGAATGGCACCGGAGGGAAAACGAAAGGGAAAGAGAAGCGGTAAAACTAAGTTGCTTCTTACGACAAACGAGTGAAACCAAAAAAACCTTGCGAGGTTGAACCAATTTAAAAGAAAGAGTACAACAGAGATGAACGAGATTGCAAACAATCCGTTAGAAAAAAGGAACAAGGAACATTACGAGGACTTAAAGGTTGCAAAGACATGAATCAAGAGTTTAATGGACAAGATAGAATTCGAAACCACTCCGGTTAAAACAAGATGAGAGGGGAAGAATTCGGGCAGCACTCCGGTTGAACATGGAAGGAATTGGACATGAACTTGAGAAGATGGGATGATACTTGATGAAATCAGCAACACACTGCCTCCGGAACTATTGAAAGAATGGCACAAAGGGTAAGAAGGATTTCAGACAGCGGTCCGGTTGAAAGAGAGGCAAAACTTGATAAGATAAAAGAACTTGAATGAGAACACACCGGTTAAATGGATAAGCAAGAAAATAACATGATCTTGACAAAACGATGTGATGGGTGAAGAGAGCAACATCGCAATGCCTCCGAAAGAAATAATAGAAGATAAATCATTGGAATAACCGAATGGAGAAGAAAATTCCAACTTCTGCCACAAATGAGTTTGGAAAGCAACCTTGCAAAGAAGAATTGAACGGAGTTGTTGGCAAATCAACAACGAAAAGCACAAGCTTGTAGTGGGCTTATGGAAAACATCTCAAAATTATGAGGTGACAACCAGCCACTAACGGAAACAATTGCTTGCTTGATCAACGAAGAGATGAAAACTTCTTCCACCAAGATGATAAAGAGATAACTTGGATCATTGGCAAGCACCACAAATAGCAACATTCCCAATGGAAGGCTTTTAGGTGAAATATGACACAAGATAACTCCAACAACGAGGTTGATGGATTTAAAAATAACTCATTCTTAACAACATGTGAATCATGGAACATGAACTCAAATTATCAAGAATGACATAATACCACCTCCAAAATATGGTAGAAAGAATTGCACTCCGGATAGCAAGATGAAGAATGCTTGAACTCCTTAGAAAAGAATCTCGATGAACATTTCGAGAAGGAATATAAATCCTTGATGAACCAACATGTAGAATCTCCAAGAAGAACTCCGGTAATGAAAGGATAACGAGAAGAAAGAGAAGTTGAAAACACAAGTTGAACCCTTGCAATGGTTAGATAGATCTTTGGAATGATAATTAGAGCTTGGAACTCCGGGAAAGAAAAGATGAGCAACTCGAACTGAGAATGTGATACGATGAGCCACTCCGGAATTGAATAAACTTGATTAAACAAGAATAAGAATTATGTTATGTCTATCCTTCACCAATTAAATTGGTGACAATCAACGGATTTGACATATTACTTATTCTCATAGAAAAGATTAAGAGAGATATAACATAAACTTGAGAAGGTCTTCAACGAACCACCGGTAGGATTGGGGCAACAAATGAATTGATATGATAAGAAAGAAGAAAAAAAATCTTGAACGAACCATCATACAAATTGAAAATGAATTAAGGGAAGACAAAGAAACACCGGGAAGAATAGTGAAATGAACGAAGATACCTGAGACAATCTAGATACATGAGAACGAAGAGAGCACGAGCCGATTAAAGATCACTTGAACAAGGCACCGGTAAGATCGGAGAATGATAACTGCAAACTGAGAATGAATAAATCTTCGATGATGGGCTCCGGATAATCAAACTGAGAAGACTCTTGAATATCTCCTGATGGGTGAAAAAGATTCTCACAATCGAAAACAATTATGAGAGGATGGCAACAAGCTAGCACCATGAATCTTGAAGAGAATAGAGCAAGATTAAAGAGAAACTCGTCTTCGGTCTTCAAATGATGAGAATGACAACGAGAAACACTACCAATAATTATTTAGGCACTCTGGAAGAATCAAAAGCGCAGAGGTTGAGCCAACGATGAAAATAATTGTGAAAGATCTAGGAGATGGCATTTCACTGATGATAACTCATTCTTACGTCAAACTTCGAAAAGAATTTTAAGGACATCTCCGGGAGAATTAGAAGAGTCAGGTAAGATCCTGGGAAAAGACCTGTGGGTTAGGGCCCACTCAAAAGAACACCGTTGAAAAGATTTAAAAGAGATGTTGCACCAGTTGAATTAAATGACTTGAATGAGATACCAATCTCGAAAGAGCTTGCACGAATGCAGAGTGGAAACACGAATCTTCGAGATATCTTGAGCACTCCGGAACAATTTAATAGCGAGAGATGGATAAATATGAGGAGCACCGACAAGAGAAGGTATTTGAGACGAGAAAAAGGGGATATAATCGACAAATCTTGACTTGAATCCACCGGAGAAGAAAGAAAGAAGAATGACGAACTTGAAGTTCCATTAGAAACTTCATGAGAATCACCGGATAAGAACATTGAAGGAAAAGAATGGAGAGACTTCACATCAACAAGATGGATACTCGATTAAGAAATCTGAATCCTTGGAGAAAAACAAAGGGAGGGAGGGTGGGAAAAAACAAAGGCAACTTGGAGACGGAAGAAATAACACCGTTGAGAAGAAGAGATAATTGGTCTTGCTGATGTTGAAGTGATCGGATCCACTTGAAGAGAAACACACCGGTTGAAAAGGATTGACAAGACAATCTCGATTATCCAGAATGATTAGTATTCAAATTGGAGTATGAGAACACCATTTGGGGAAGGTATGGAATCAACACTTGACATTGAAGCAACTTGAATACCACAGCTCAAAACAAAACAAAAGATTGGCTTGCAAAATAAGCCGGAACAAACATATGATAGAGATTTCGTCCAAAGTTTTCGTGGTGGGGCCCACACGGGCTCGATCGTACAGCACCATCATGTACAAGGCAGTGCACATGACATACGAAGCGTCCCTGAGTCGGCATAGCCAAGGACTCTTTAAGACACAACGAGACCACTGTAAAATCGACCGTGAATAGGCGGACCACTAGACGTCGAACCCCAATTTCATATCATACATCTGTCGGAAAGATATCCTAAGAGCTACTTGATTTCCCACCTATGAAACTCCCGAAATTTTCCGGTTATGCAATCAGGTGTTGGGGATACAGGGGAAGCATAATATCTCACCCAAAACTAACAAATCCTACATCCAGCTGTATCCATCCTTCAACACATAACCAAGAAACCTTCGGAAATTGTCTACCTCAACCTTCGAAAAGCATCTGTTATACAAGTTATGGCAATACTCCCGTACTCACCTCAGTACTGGGTTATCGGGGTTATCTCACCAACAACTGCATAAAACAGATTTTCGATGTCGGCGTACTAAACTCAGGTATTCCAGAACTGCAACGATAAAATTATGATGACAACACCTCAGAGCTCAACTCCCCGGGACACTTCCACAAAACCCCTGACAGGAGGCACCAAGACAATGATCTCATCATAAAACCATCGGAACGATTCCAAGATACCCGCGTGATCCTAAAAATTTTTAGTGAAATTTGAGAAGAGAAAAGTCAAAACTCTACGTCAGGATGCCTCGCAAGAGTGACGAAGGGACTGAGGAGTAAAAAGAATTCCTAAACTCTCCGATATATAATTCCTAAATGACTCAAAACATTTTTTTTTTCTAGACACAACTCGGCCGCTAAAAACGATCAATCAGTGGGGGCTCCTAAGGTCGGGGAAGGCTCTGATTAGTAACTTGTAACGCCCTCGATGCGGCTATATCTCCTACGTGTCGAAGCACGACTTAGAGGCATAACCGCATTGAAAGCAATGTCGCAAGTGAGGTAATCTTCACACAACCCATGTAAAACATAAGGGAAAGAGATACATAGTTGGCTTACAATCGCCACTTCACACAATTACATGAATAAAGCATTACATCATCCAGATACAATCAAGGTCCGACTACGGAACCAAAATAAAAGAAGAACCCCAAATGCGACAAAGGTCCCCGATCGACCCCAACTGGGCTCCACTACTGATCAACTAGAACGAAACAACACAAAGGGCAAGATCTTCATCGAGCTCCTCCTTGAGCTTGGTTGGGTCACCTGCTCGGTAACATAGGCACCTGCAAACTAGTTTTGGAAGTATCTGTGAGCCACGGGGACTCAGCAATCTCGCACCCGCGAGATCAAGACTATTTAAGCTTATAGGAAGGATGGAGTAATGAGGTGGAGCTGCAGCAAGCGACTAGCATATATGGTGGCTAACATACGCAAATGAGAGCGAGAAGAGAAGGCAAAGCACGGTCGATAAAAGTATGATCAAGAAGTGATCCTATAGCAACCTACGTCAAGCATAACTCCAACACCGTGTTCACTTTCCGGACTCCGCCGGAAAGAGACCATCACGGTTACACACACGGTTGATGTATTTTAATTAAGGTCAACTTCGGGTTTTCTACAACCGGACGTTAATAAATTCCCATCTGCCCATAACCGCGGGCACGGCTTTCAAAAGTTCAAATCCCTGCAGGGTGTCCCAACTTAGCCCATCACAAGCTCTCACGGTCAACGAAGGAATAGACCTCCACCCGAGACATTCCGATCAGACTCGGTATCCCGGTACAACAAGACATTTCGACAGGGTAAAACTAAACCAGCAACACCGCCCGAATGTGCCGACAAATCCCGATAGGAGCTGCACATATCTCTTTCTCAGGGCACACTCAGATGAGCGCTCCGTACAACTAAAACCAAACCTCGAGTTGTCCCGAGGGGGCGCTGCACAGGACTCTAGTTCGGACCAACACTTAGACAAGCACTGGCCCAGGGGGGTTAAGAAAAAGATGACCCTCGGGATGCGCGACTCCCAAGGGAAAAAGGCTAGGTGGCAAATGGTAAAACCAATGTTGGGCATTGCTGGAGAAGCTTTACTTAAGGCGAACTGTCAAGGGGTTCCCATTATAGCCCAACCGCGTAAGGGACGCAAAATCCGGGAACATAACACCGATATGACGGAAACTAGGGCGGCAAGAGTGGAACAAAACACCAGGCATAAGGCCGAGCCTTCCACCCTTTACCAAGTATATAGATGCATTAATTAAGTAAGATATATTGTGATATCCCAACAAGTAAACATGTTCCAACAAGGAACAACATCTCCATGTTCCAACAAGGAACAAACTTCAATCTTCACCTGCAACTAACAACGCTATAAGAGGGGCTGAGCAAAGTGGTAACATAGCCAATCAACGGTTTGCTAGGACATGGTGGGTTAGAGGTTTGACATGGCAATTTGGGAGGCTGACAAGCAAATGGTAGGCATCGTAGCATTGGCATAGCAAAAGAGCGAGCAAACTAGCATAGCAAAGATAGTAGTGATTTCGAGGGTATGATCATCTTGCCTGAAATCCCGCAAGGAAGAAGAACGAGTCCATGAAGAAGACAAACGGACGTAGACGAACGGGTCCTCACAAACGCGACGTTATCGGAACCAACCCGAAGAAGCAACACCGGGAAGAAGCAAACAACATAGTAAACAACCAGCACATCAACATGGCATGATGCACAATCAAGTATGGTGCATGTCCGGTTTAATGAGGCATGACATGGCAAAGTGCAACAAACAATACTACAAGTTAAATGGAGCTCAATATGCAACGGGTTGCATGTTGACGGAACACCACATCAATTATTTAGTTATCTCTCGTTTAAGCTACCCAACAATATTAACTGTTGTTAAACATGGCAAGAGGTGAAGCATAATATAAACTATACCATCTAAACAATTTAAATGGGGCCGGATATAAAAACAACAAATCCGGTAAATCCCCATATGCATATTTTAGATTAGGTCCTGTTCTGCCCTAAACACAGTTTTAGGGTTGTTAAACATGCAAAGTAAGGCCACCATGTTAAACTAGGCAAAATTCTACCCCATTTACATATAAAGTTTATTTAAATCGGAACTACGGTTATTTAGTTATGAATTAAAGCATTTTAACATGGCATTTGAGCAAAATTAAACAAACAGCATTTTAAGCATTTTAGCATGGGATGAAAATGGCATATTATTAATCTAGATGAAAAACTAAGCATTTTTCATGTTCAAATTATTTACATATGATGCACAGATTATGAGTTATTATATTCATGAAGTGCAAGGGGGTTTCTGCAAAACTGCTGTCTCAGGATAATAGACAAATCGCCGATCTGGAAAAAAAATGACGCGGGCCGGATCTGGGGCAAGCCCAACAAGAGTGAAAAAAAAACAAGAGGAGGGGGGCGCTGGGGTCGGCTCACCCAGTGGGCCTTGGCCCGGTTTGCTGGAGAGGAGGCAGGCCGAGGCGGGGGCTGCGTTGGGCCGGCGAGGACGATTGGGCCGGCCCACGCGGGCGCGGTCAACGGAGGGAGCAGATCGGGGCTCTGGTTCCCGATCCATGGCGGCGACGGCGCACCGGGTTCCCGACAAGGGCGGAGGGCACGACGACGGCCGGAGAGCGACGGGGAGCGCCGGGGATGGATAGATCCGGGCGGTGGCTCACCGGATCCGGTGACGGAGGTGGCCGGCGGCACTCGGGGACGCGGAAAACGGCGAAGTGGAGCTCGTCCATGGTGGCGGCGTTTCCTGTGGCAACAGAGGGAGGGAGAGAGCTGGTGAGGAGAGGAAGGAGAACGGAAAGGGAGAGAGAGGGAGGCGAGGGCGGCACTGGCCTGCTGTCGAAGGGCTTGCCGGTGGCGAGGCTCCGGCGACCGACGAGTGCAGAGCGGCGGAGGAGCTTGGATCGGGGTCTCCCTCTCCTGGTCTGGAGCTCGGGGAGCAGGGGCGACGCGGCGCGGGCCTCAAAGCCCAGATCGGGGCCCGGGCGGGCCTGGAGCGGGCCTGGCGGCGCGGGGTGATGTGGGCGCGGGGAGGCGACATGGCAGCTTCCCGTTGGCTGCGGGCGCTGCTGGAGCGGCGGCTGGCCACACAGGGCACGCCAAGTGGCGAGATGGTGGTGGCTGGCGCCGGAAATTGAGGAGAGGAGGTGGGAGGCGGCGGCGCGGCCTTCAAGGTGGGAGGAGGCTGGCGGCGCGCGGATTTCGAGGAGGGGGGTTTGGCTGCTGCCAAAAAATGGAAGGGAGGCTTCCTTTTATAGGTAGGGGCCAGGGTTTGAAGGGTTAGGAGGGGTTTTGGAGCGTCTCGGAGCCTCCGATCGCGATCTGAAGGACCAGAACGGAGGGGGGGGTTTGGTGGGCTGCAAGTGGGTTGCGAAAAGAGGTTGGGCTGAGATGAGAGGAGAGGAGTGCAGCCCGGCAACTGTTTCCGGAGACCGAAAACGTCCGACGTTAGACCGGCTACTATTGCCGCTATATTTATCCGTTGGGGCGTCAAACGAACTCCGATTGCGATGAAACTTGGCAGGCGGTCTGTCTACACTATAATAAGACCACACACCAAATTTCAACCCAATCCGAGAACATTTTCCGGCCACTTATAAAATAATATTTCGGACATGCCGCGGGCGCGTGCAAGTGTGTCTGGGCTCAGAACGGACAACGGACGGAACGAGGAGACCGGGACGGATGCAAGTTTTGAAAACACGATGATGCAATGCACATGATGACATGATGAAATGCAACACGCAAGCCAATGACAAGACAACAACAACGAATAACTGAACGACACCTGGCACATCGGTCTCGGGGCGTTACACTTTAAGTCACCACTATGATATTGGTTGTGTCTTGCATATGATTTCTAGCATATACTGCTTCTAATTTGTTGAAATACCATACAGTTTGAACTTGGCAGAGTGATATTGGTTGCATCTTTCATATGGTGTCTAGCTTGCAGTGCTTCTAATTTGTTGAAATGCCTTCTGCTTAGTTACCACATCATAGGTGTGAATATGTCACACCATCCTGTTTTTCATACATATTCCATCCTCACATCATGTGTTTGCCTTTCATCCGAGTAGTGTTCATCAGTATCATGCATGAATGAGTTCTGAAGAGCGAATTTTATTCCTTTTTCTTATCAGTTTAACTTCACAATGCAAAATCATTACAGCTGAAGGAAATTAGTCCGGGAGTGGATGATGGTGGTCCTTCGGAGCAACTCAAACAGGGGGTCTCTAAAGATTCTTGTCCGCCATCCTCCCAACAAGATTCGCAAGACAACACAAGGCTGGACAGTCAACATAGTTGTGTAGATGATGAGCACATCTCCCCTACTCCACCATCACAGGTGCTTGCTCTAACTTGACACTATTATATGTGGTTGCATGTTGCGTATGATGTCTAGCTTGTATTGCTTCTAACGTGAATCGCATCTGCTTAATTTACACATAATGCTTGTGAATATGACACGTGTTCCTGTTTCTAGAACATACGTGTACATGATGAGCACATCTCCCCTAATCCACCATCACAGGTGCTTGCTCTTACTTGGAACTGTTATACGTGGTTGCGTTTTCCGTATGATGTCTAGTTTGTATTGCTTCTGATTATGTAGAATTGCATCTGTGTAGCTTAAAACTTATACCTGCAACTATCTATCATACCTACAACTTATACCTGCATAGTTTATAAGTTATACATGTGCATATGACATGGCTTTCTGTGTCTAGAATACACTGCATCTATCTATCATACCATGTTCTTACATCAAAGTACTGCTCTTGTGTATCCCGCATCAGTAACTCATGATTGGACGCTTTTAACATGGCAGTTTGATAGTGGTTGCATCTTGCATTGATTTCTACATTGTACTGCTTCTAATTTTTCGAATTGCCACTTATGACAAGACACTTTTAACTTGGCAGAGTAATATTGGTTGCATCTTTATATGGTGTCTAGCTTGCATTACTTCTATTTTCTTGAAAATCCTTCTGCTTAGTTTGCACATCGTAGCTGTGAATATGTCATGCCGTCCTGTTTTTCTTACATATTCCATCCTCATACGGTTGTCTTACATCAAAGTATTGCTTGTCTGTATCATGAATCAATGAGTTCTGAAGACTGATTTTATTCTTTTGTGTTGTGGGTACAGCTTGACATGGCAAAGTCAAAAAAGAGCAAGGAAAATAATATAGTAGGGAGTGTTGTTACTCGTCTGGTAAAACGGAAAAGGTTCTGTCGTCGAGATTCTGCTGGTACTTATAGTGCAGTAGAAGGTCCAAGTCCACCGGCTAAATCTACAAACACAGTATCACCTACTCCACCAGCTGCAGCATCCGCTTCAACTGTACCAGCATCTCAACCAGTTACTCGTTCGTTTGCTCCGGAACTAGCCAGTTCCCAAGTTGCCTTCACACCTAATACTACTTCCGAAGCACTGCTGACACAATAGGACTTGGCAAGATCAGATGAACCTCATGAGCATCAACGCCAAGAAGGTACCTGACTGAGTCAAGTTGCAGTTGCATGCTCCTTTATATGTACTCTCACAGTTTGATGTACACTAACACTTTCCATATTCGTTGTTGAACTAGCACCACGGCGCAAGCGGAAACAGACATCAGGGATAATGCTTGATAGATTAACAAAATCTAAAGGAGGGAGAATGGAGATCCATTTTGAGGCAGGTTTCAAAAGGCCACGTGATGCTACAGAGTCAGCCAAGTTAGTATTAGACGCAGCCGTTGCCGTTAGGTGTCATGCGTGTATCCTCCCAACGTGGATCCAGTACAGGAATGAGAAAGACAATACCCAGTTTAACACCTTCCTTGACCATTTATCCGTAAGTAATGTTCTCCATCGCAATTAGTAATATTGTCTTGCTCTGTCCCATACTTTCTAGCTTCCTCCTAATAAGACTCACATTCTTTTTTCAACAGATGAGGTTCAAGTTGGATCCGAAAGATGATGCAACTAAACTAGCATGCACTCATGTTTTTCAGTCTGCTCTGCGACAGTATCGGTACCACCTTAGAAATTCTCACTTTGAAGGCAAGGCTAACAATGAAATCGCCCAAACATCTCCAGTGGAATATATTACAGATGAAGACTGGACAACCCTTGTTAAACACTGGTCTGATCCAAAGTATCAGGCTATATGTATTTTATCAGACCACATATTGAACTTGTATTTATGTATGTGCCTTACAAGTGTATCTTCTTCTAGGCTAACTGTTTGAAGAACAAAACCAACCGTTCTAAAGTGAAATTTCAACAGACAACAGGATCTCGTAGCTATATTGCACACTGCGAGGCTCTTGTAAATAGCTGCTACTTCCTTCTTCTTTTTGTGCCATATTACCGTATCTATATTGACTTGTTCCAAATATAAAGGAAAGACCGTGCGGACCAAAAAGAACCTGAACCGAATGCAGCGCAAATCTTCAAGGATTGCCACACCAGCAAGATGAAAGGCATGAGCACACCAGCTCAAGCCGCTGTTGTAAGTCCTTACTCCTCCTGCCTTGAACTGATTGGTACTGTGATGTGTTCATTTAACTGCTTGGTTTGCAGCCAATGTCAGTTACTCTGTTCACCTTTATACACAGTTGTCTTAACATATCATTTCACCTTAAATGGTTTAAAAGAGATGAAGGATATACTTTTGGTCTTGATCTGTAATCTAGTTGTTATGTTCACGTGCGCACACAATGATAAAATAGCATGTTTGTTTTATATCTGTTTGCCCATGATATGAATGATTTCATACTATGTTCATCCAACTTTAAACCATGTCTCTTTATCCTTAGATGTCAACGAATGTGAGGAAATAGACAATACAGTAGGCATGCTACATGGACATATGTTACGAAAGTGATTTTATTATGTAGTTGGCACTACAATACATGCTAATGTATTACAGTAGTTCACCAAAATAAGTTATGTATAAATGTTTAACCTACTTTGTTTGTTTTTGTCTCATTAGTAACTTATCTGGTACACTAATCTACAAGTTAAAACTTTCAGGAAGCTATGGAACAAATGATTGAACAACCACAACGACCTGAAGGTGACGAGGCTACTACAGGCACAATGTCACCTCTTGCTGCAGTGCATCAATATCTCTCCACTAATAGTGCAAAAAGCACATTCCTGCGTAATTCTGGGTTGGTTGTCAAGGTAACCTCGTCCAAATCGCCTACTGAACAAAATCTTCCTGCTAGACAGAGTGATATATCTGTGCTCCAGACACAAGTCCAATCCCTAATGGACGTTGTTTCAGAAACAAGAATAGTGGTTGCGGAATATCGTCAAGATATGAATGGTTTTGAAACCAGACTATCAGACATTCGCTTCGTTGTTGAAGAGCAATGGCGGAAAAAAGGTGGAGATCGTGCTGCTCCATCAGATTCTATAGCCTGAAACATTAGCACTCAGGTCAAATGATCTGTGCTTCTATACATCTGATGGTGCTTTTATCTGGGAGGACTGTAAACTTTATGCCAACAGGCCTTTTGTTGTATGATTGGAATTTATTTTGTTGTGATACAACATTTATGATGCTGCCACAGGCTGCAGTAATTAAGATGCTATTTTTGTAAAGTGTAGGTTTATCTTAGTAATGTATTCGGCCGAAAGCTTCGTAGGAGCCCAACATGCCAACATTCGTCGGGCCCATTCCAATTGGGCTAAAAATGATTACGAGCCGAAATTGGCATGTAGCCCACTAAAAATATCTGGGCTTAAATTAGCATAAGCTTTCAAATTTTTCTGGTAGGCCTGTGCCCATAGTGGGCCTTTAACAGGCCTAAACATAATTTGGGCCCTTAGTAAAAATAGGCCGTTTACAGGTGTAAATATCTCGAGCCCATAAAAACATGGGCCTTTAATAGACCGAAAGTGAGATTGGGCCCTGATTGTGCCAAATAACCCACTGGACTTAGCAGGCCGAAATGGTGGCCCATTTACGATGCGGATATTTGACAGGCCGAAAGTCGGACGGGCCATAAATGTGCCAACCTAATACACGGGCCTTTAACAGGCCGGCACTTCGGTCGGGCTAGATTATCGTCATTTTTATATGGGCTGTTAATGGGCCCGATATGAAGTTGGGCCACATATGGCCCATGGTTTACGTCCGGTGTTAACAGGCCGAAAATGACAACAGGCCGAAAGTGGCCCAAATCTATAGTGGGCCTCTAACAGGCCGAATGACAGACATGGCCGAATATGACCCAAATCCTTCACAGTCGTTTATGGGCCGAAAGTTTTGATGGCTTGTAAATGGGCCCAAATGAAGCCGGACCTTTAACAGGCCGGAAATACACCGGGCCGTAATTCGGCCCAATTACTTAGCGGATTGTTAACGGGCCAGAAGTGACCATGGGCCGCATTGATAACAAGTTTAGACAAGGTCGTTGACGGGCTGATTTGACAGAGAATGTTGGGCCTTTAGCTGGGACGGCCCATTATGGTCTACAGAATCTTGTGGGCCTTTAGCTGGGTCGGCCCATTGTGGTCCGCAAAATCTTGTGGGCCTTTAGCTGGGCCGGCCCATTATGGTCTGCTAAATTTTGTGGGCCTTTAGCTGGGCCGACCCATTATGGCCCGCTAAATCTTATGGGCCTTCGGTTGGGCCGGCCCATTTAAACTTTGTGGGCCACTTTTGGGCCGGTCCACGTGTCAACATATCATAGGCCCATCTCGACCGTTGGATGAGTGACACCTGTGCCAACGTGGAGCTGACACGTGGATCCGTCAGCCAATGAGAATTTTACACGTGGAAAATCGGCATTGGTCGTGGCTGTTAACGGGTTATCGGATCCAAAATCCGACCCGATAGCTTAATGGCGTTCCGTTATGGTGGATGCCACGTGTCGGTCACCCTTGACGAAAGCACTTCTGTGACGCGCAAATTATCGTCATGGAAGTGGACACTTCCGTGATGATAATTTTGGTAATGTCATGGAACACTTCTACGACATCACAGGTATGACTATCTTGATTCTGTCATAAATTTGTCATGGATGTACATGCATGACAAAAAACGCGACTTACTGTGACAAACACGTATCATCACGGAAGTGTATTTTTTTGTAATGCATCTTAGGGCTAGTGCATTGTCTTGTGTGGGCGGATCTTGCTACTTTTGTTTGATAGTCAATCATGCGATGAATCATGCCAACCCTCTCCGAGTTATGGAAAAAGATGTATCCTCACCAGCTTTTGATGTAATATATGGCATGCTTAGATGTAATTTTGAACTATTTATCATATCAGTAGGGCTTGTTTGATGGTTCTTGGTGTTAGTAGGCTAGCTACTGTGCGAGCTATAGTACTTGCAAAACACTCACCGAAGAGAAACGTTGGGGCTGATGAGCTCGTGGTACGCTTATACTTATCCCTCGTCGATCGCCCAATAGCCCTAGCTCCTAAAATTGTAGGCTTAGCGATCAATCAGACAATAGTCGACACGGATACATTCAGGCCTCATTTGGTTTATAGCAGTGCAGAGACGTACTCCCTCCATTCCAAAATAGATGACCTAGGCGGGCTAGTTTGGCCTAGTGGATTTCAGTGATATGACGTGGTACAGTGTCGTCCAGTCTTTGCATGTGGTAGAAGTATTGCGGGTACAGTAAGTTTTCTTGAAGAAGCGGAATTCAACGAAGTCATGGTGGTTCCTTCGTCCGAACAACTTACAGTGGGAAAGGTTGGGCCTGCGATACGACCAGGGTAGACCAGGATAATTTTGTGCATGGCAGGTGGACCAGGATGGTCAACGTCCCACATGTTGGCGAATGAAAGTATTCTTTCCTTTATAGAGGACGAGCAACGAGTATTCATTGTTTATTTTTTATGAAAGCTGTTGTCTCAACTGTTACTCCTTGACTTTGTCAATGCCTCTCTCTCCTCCACATAAGCGGGGACTACTTGCTATGCATGCGACGGGCAGGTGGTGTGAGGGGCCAGGGCGGTCAGAGCGGGCTTCGGAAGCGGTCCGGACTCCAGCATGGCCCACCTCACATTATCACCATATATTTCTTGGAGTCAGTGCGTGGCGGGCGGGCGATCTCTTATCCCTCCCCTGTTTCTCTCTTCTTAGCCGACACCCGCCGAGCGATTAGATTTGGGCTATCGACGGTTTATTCAATTACAGTCCCACATGTCAGTGAAATTGCAAGACAACGCGTGTCCCCTCTGGTGAGCGGCGTGCGAGCCGGACTGTCGGGGGTGCGATGCGTACGAGTCATAAGTGTGTCGCCTTTTCCTTTAGAACTTGCGAAGCGTAACATTTTCGCACGATCGATCGATAAAATGACAAGGTCGGTGCTTTCCCACTCGTTAGGTGGGCTAGTTCGAGTGATATGACGTGCTACAGTGCCGTCCACTTGCTCCATTTTTATATAAGCAAGATTCACTCTTATGCGGGAGGAGTGTGAAACACCATGGATCTGATTTTGATCGAGGGATAACTGTTCCCTGCCAAATAATGGAGGATTGTTAGCGATTATAGCATGATAGTTAGGGCATCACCAGTGCTGGCCCACACATTCACACCGGCATCTGTCCGAGGACACTGATGGATGCCATCTGATGCTGCCCGCATACCTTTCGACAACTATATGAACTAACCGGACGAAATTCATGCAAACAAAGCAAATTTCAAATTAACCAGATGAAATTCATTACATTTCGAAAAATTTTCCTACAAACTGGATGAAATTCATTACATATTTCGCACAAACCGTACTAAAACCTACTGTAAACCTAATCTAAATGATCACCGGCCCATGACCACCATGTCCGGCCATGAACCCGAGAAAGCCGGCCATTGCCTTTGCCTCCTCCTCATCCGCCTCGATAACCTCCTCCTCTGTAGAACAAGGTTCTGAAGATTTCCTCCTCCACGTCGCCGTCAAGCGGCTAATCGGCCGCTGATGTTTACCCCACCAAGCTTGGCATCGACTGAGTGGAGTAGCGGTGGCCTTACCGGGACCAGAGCGGAGGCAACCTACCGTGCACTACTCTTCCTCGCTGCCGGCTGCGCCCGCGCGCACGCTCCGACTTCGTGGTCATGGCGGCGGAGGGCGGCCGGGGGGTGCCGGCGATCTCCTTCGTTTGCTCCTGCGACAGTACGTCGAAGAGAGCTTTGGAGCACGCCCGGAGCGGAGCCGCCGATGTCCCTCGTCTGCTCCTGCGACAGTACGTCCAGGAGAGCTTCGGAGCGCCAGGAGGCCATGGTTGGAGTGGTGCCGACAGAAGGAAGGGACCGGAGGAGAATAAGTGCGGGTCTTTGGCAATGGCTGGGACCTGGGGCTCAAGTTAATATAGCGGGAGAATGGCAATGAGCCGCGGCAGATGGATGGACAACTGGTGCCGGAGTAGGTTCGTCGGGCGTGAATGCAGACGCTGCTTCAGTGACTTAACTACAGATGCGTTGGGTTACTGACATGTGGGCCCAACGGGCATCTGGCCCGCATGTCAGTGACACACCAATTGCACCTCTAGTTAATTCCGGTGAATGCGGCATTAACATTCTGGAGAGACGGTGACCGTTTCAGGCGAGAAGCGCGCGCTAGCGATGGAAGGGGTTTCGGTGTGCAGTGGCACTAAGATCGGTCCCTCACGATAGTACATACTCCGTACCATACTACCATAGTACCCTCTCTAGCTAGGCTGTTTTATAGATTGTCGTTGTGATGGACGATATACATGAGCAAGGCAGTCCGAGTATGACCGTTGGTGTTGAGCCAGGTGAATACATGATCGGCATTCGTGTAGGCCTCCATCAAATGTCTAAATAGTAATGTCAGGCACCGCCGGGGTGCGCAGGTGATGGGCTCGCCGTTTGCGTTGCGCCATGAGCAGGACTTTGATTTAGAGGGCGACGTGCATGCATTAGCATGCTTTGACAGCGTGAGCATGAGTGTCTGACACGAAGTATTTCATTTTCATTTGGCTGACGAGGGTGCGTTGCAGCGACGAGTCCGTGGTTTGATTCCCAACATACGTATAATTTTGGTTTTTACAGTATTTCTTTCTCCATTGACAGGTAGGCCCGCGTAGATAGATAAAGAACACGAGCTGATGAGGCGCATGCGGACTGTTTGAATGGTCAACCAGACAAATACAGAGCTATACGCTGTGCCAGTGACCGTATAATCACCATATCAAGTATACAATGATCAAAGTGAGCTATCAAGACAAGTTCGATGACCGCCAATGCATTTTACTCGGTAATAAATGACCAAGATTGAAGGGGATTCCAAATTTGCTTCGTCTTCTGTCCTTGAGCTCTTGACAAACCAATGCACTATACGGTTGTCCGGCCACTCCAGCCCAGAGCTCTCACCAAGCGTTGTTCATGCCATTGCGCCTCACACTAACCGATAAGGCAGCGATGGCATCCCGCCGTGCCGAGTTCCTCGCCGCCCACGACCACACACAAAATGGTAGGGAAGCGATGGCATCCCGTCGTGCCGATTTCATCGCCGCTCGCGACCTCACAACTATGTGGGAGGAATTTGAAGATGCCAAGGCCGAATGGGCGGTAGAGCAAGAGGCGGCCAAAGCCGCACAGATGGAGCGGAAAAGTCAGAAAGCACTCAAGAAAAGAGAGGCCCGCTGCCGCTAGAAACAAAAGGACGCATGCGCTGCTGCGGAGAGGTCGGCGGAGATCCAAGCACGGTGGGGTGTCGCCGACAAATCCGGGAAGGAGAACGACGGTGTCTGGCCAGCATGTGAGAAGTAGTAGTACTAGTACTCTGTGTGTGTGTCTGTGTCTGAGTACGAGCATGTACCAGTACTACTAGTTACTACTGTAGTTTCTAGAGCAAATTACCAGTACATTAGCCTAGACTAAATGGAAAAATTCCTATCCTATGCATCAAATGGCATCTCTTTCTCTATAGGAATTGAGATGCATGTCATCTCACTTCCTATGATTTTCATATTCCTATAAAATTCCTATCCTATGAACGAAAGGAGGCCTCTATTGGAGTAACTACTGTAGCTAGCAGTACTGCGGGTACAGTAGTTTTCTTCAAGAAGCAGAATTCAACGAAGTCATGATGGTTCGTTCGTCCGAGCAACTTCAAAGTGGGAAGTGGGCTTGTGATTTGACGGCTCATTAGTCATTGTTACTGCGGCGCGACAACCTGGGTGACTCTCCCTTGGAGTTCTGCGTGCATGGAAAGTGGACCAAGATGGTCAACGTCCCACATGTTGGCGAACGGAAGTATTCTTTCCGATATCAAGGAGTAAGGAAACCGCGTGGTATAGTATCACTTCTCATTGGTTCACAAAAAAAATAGTATCACTGCTGATTTATAATTATTTTTTATTTCTGATGAATGCTAGTGTTTCAACTCTTATGACGAAGGGTGCCAAACACGGCACGTGCTGGATGTCCCACACGTCAGCGAAAGGAGTGGGACATGAACAGCGTGGTAGAGCCTAGCATAAAAAATAGCGTGGTAGAGCATCTCCACTTCTTCCACTTCTGGGTCGGAGACCACACGTAGTAGTACTTAGTAGTATGAACGATACAAAGTGCGACCTGGAGAGAAAGACACGTCTAGTTGGAAGGTCTCGGGGCATACACGTAAACAAATATAAAAGTTAATATGTGCCTCCAACTAATATAGTAGTAGTAGAGTACTTAGGCACGTACTCCATAACATCACCGTGCATTTCACGTACAACATTTAGTGGTAGTATGTAGTAAGAGACAAATGCCGCCCAAGAGTTCCCTTCTCGACCCACTTTTGGGTGTTTGGTAGAGTGTATGGAGGGTGCATGAGTCCACACTAGTTTAGCACAAATACACTAGAAGCATGCATGAAGAGAGCATGCATGAAGAGGGGTGTTGAGTTGAGCATGCATGAAGAGGGGTGTTGAGTTGAGCATGCATGAAGAGGGAACAACTATGGTGAGACGAGAACACAACCAAACACACCCTATATGCCACGCGTGTTCATACCATTTGTGCCTTTCTACTTCACTTACTGCGCTACATTACTCAGGTTTGTACGTCCACTCCTGGGTATATGTCCGTCTCGTAGTTCCAGTCCCACGTGTTCTTCATATAGATGGAACGATCCTTGCATAACACGTGCACCTTGATGCTAGATGTCTCGCGTGTTGGCAAAAGGATGAACAAAGCTCACGTAAAAAAATAGAGTGGAAGAACATAGATTACGGACGACCGAGAAGGAGCAAGGAACCTCATGGTGGAGCGTCTGCACTCATAATATTTAATATTATTCAGCGATATAAAATTAACCAATCATCTCCATAGTGGACTGGAAGAGTACGAAACACGGCAACCCAATGTAGTTACATCATACTAGTACATGGCTAACCCACGCTATCACCATATTTCTTGGCTTCCGTGCGACACCTATCTCTAGTACTCCCTCCATCCAGGTGCATAGGGCACCTAAGAAGTGACACAGTGAACTAGGCATGCGTTGATTGGATGCTCACCATGTTTTTCTCTCCCTCTAGTTAATCCAGCATTAAGTGTTGTGATAGTTGGACTAACCATGCATAGGCCAACGAGTTGTTTCACCCAATTCTTTAGGTCCTGCATGCATGCATGCAAAGAAAATGTTAATGGTAGTGGCGCCTAATTACTTTGTACATGAAAGGAAGAGAAATGAGCAGTTGAAAACACTTCATGCATTGGGTAGGAAAACGAGTTATTAGTGCTAACAAATGAAGGGTGAGTAATATATTTGGAAATCCTAAATTCTCTTAGATGCCCTATGCACCTAGACAGAGGATCCAGCAGCCTGTATCGCTTCTCCCTCCTCGTCTCTATCAAAGTGTGGCGGGCTGGCGTTTTTGCCATCTATTGAGGTCGGTTAACTCATCACATGTTAGCGACATGCCAAGAGAATTCTAAAAAAATTCCTTTCACGTTCCGTTTTCAAAAAGAAAAAAATCCTTTCATGTATGAATTTGCCTGTATGCTTTGAGCAACTTGCATGTCCTATACTGCTCCTGTATGATACTCTAACTTAGCTAGAGGTTAGACTAACTCATGACTAACCCTGAACTAACTGTAGCCAAAGAGGTGTTTGGGTGACAGGGTTAGATTGACAATAAATGCACTTGATGGAGAGAGAAAAGTGATTTTTCAGTGGTCCCGATGAGAACTATCTCTAGTTAGCACCTCTTGGGTGGGATAGTTTTTTTTGGTGGGTTCGGTGCAACTTGCTCCAATCTAAACCCTCATGCTTGGATATTTTAGGGCTATTTGTGCCCCAACTAGCTCAAACTAACTCTAACCCATGGATCCAAACAGGGCCTATGGCCAGTCTCGACGCGGAGTAGTCGCGTGCACCGGGAAGCGGCGCTCTCTCGGCCGTCGCGCCACTTCAAAGCCGGCGCCAGTGAGAGGTCGTCTCTGCTCTGGTCGGGCATTAATGCGGCACTGACGCTCCAGGGCGACGCTGACCGTTTCACGTGGGAAGCGCGCGTTGGCAAGGGAGTATAGGTTTTGAACCGTTTCAGGTGTAGTACTGGTAGTTTGCAAAACTACTCAATTATTGCACTCAGTTTCCTAAGAAATTATGGTAAAAAATGTTACTCCACAGCCCGCTTCCCTTCTCCTTCCTCTTCCACCGCCCGCGCACGTCCGCGGGAAGTGACCGGTTAACCCTTATATAGGAGTGCTAGCACAAAAATATGCATGCATGAACACTAAAATTTCCATATTAAAGCGTCGCTCCGGCGAGAGTATGGCGTATGTTGTTACCTTCGGCCGGGCCATGGCTACCGGGCGACAGCGACCAGAGAAGAGGCGGTGGGAGGGGAATGAATGCAGCTATTGTTTGGGTTTGCCTTCCGGCTTAAATAAATGCGCAGCATCACGTGTACCCGCGGGTGCACAAATTGTAACATACGTGTCTGCTTAAGTGGGCGTCCGTAACTAGTGTGTGTGTGTGAGAGAGAGATTCTGAGAGACAGAGTACATGTGTGCGACTCTACTCTTCAGACATGTACTCAACCTTTTGCATCGGGATATAAGTATAATGGTATTTACTTTAGCTAGTGATTTACGTGGCCATGTTAACGTGGTTGTGTCAAAAAAATGTCACTTCCTACTCGTGATTTGCATTATATAATTACAAGCAAGATTCTCGTGCATTGCATGGAACATCAATATGCATTTTTTTTTACAAAACACCTGTTGTGATTGACCCATGCAGGAGTAATCCCATGTGTAAAAACTAATGATATCTCGAGAATTTTATCGGAAAACTGGTATCTCAAGAATGTCATTGAAAAAATGAATGATGAGAGATAAGGCGAGGAGGAGTGGAGCATGGTGGTGACTGGTGGTCGGAATGGGAGGAGGCATGGGGATGGACGGCACCGGCAGGCGGCAGCGGCCACCATGCATGCTAGATTGTTCCAGATACTTATTCCTTTTTTAATTGCTGAGCAATGAGGTTGTGGGAGATAATGATGTGGAGAGAGGTGCGGGTATCTTTGGTAAAATTATCATAGTTTGCTTTCTATATGTCAGATATAGATCATACGATGTGTATTACAAGATGGCAGGCACACCATCATCTCCAACTCGTTTTTTTATAAGGGTACAGATGATAAGTTTGTTGACTACTAAAGTAAAGTGGTATTTGTCCATGTTATGCATGTAAATAAACGTGATTCTTTATCATACGGGTAAGGTTGGATGAAGGGTGGTGGGAACAAATGCTCCGCCTAGATCATGTGTGTGTGAGATGGAGTCTTAGTGTGTGTGTGGGGTGTGTGTGTGTGTGAGAGAGAGAGAGAGAGATGGAGTCTTAGTGTGTGTGTGTGTGTGAGAGAGAGAGAGAGATGGAGTCTTAGTGTGTGTGTGGGGGGTGTGC
>NC_041381.1:514486407-514561537 GCF_002162155.2 Triticum dicoccoides | reverse complement strand
TTAAGTGTGCATGGCTTCATCATAGAGAGGTGATGTTTATGGCAGAGGCCACCAACGATGGGGTGCGAGAGATAAAATGCCCGTAGAGAGGGAAGAGAAGGTGTGTGCACGTGAGAGGAGTCGACATCGAGAGAACGTGTTTGTTCGAGAGACACCGAGGAAGACTACTATATATCGATGGTGCATGTAGGCGGGGATTAAACAAAGGGATGGTCTTATTGGTTTAGGGGATATAGGGGGGGTAGCTAGAAGGAGATTGTTAAGTGTGAGTGTGTGTTTTACCCATCCAGGCGGAAGTTATGTGCACAAAAGAGGAGAACGATTCGATGTGGCGTTAGGATTGAGGGTAATTAACTACGTATGGAGACATAGAGACCTTGAACGTGCATGTGTGAGAGGTATACATGTATATGTGGGATGTGTGTGTGTGTGCGTGCGCATGATCGAGATAAAAGAAAGAAGACATAAGTCATAAGATCAACGACATGGGAGAGACGGATCGGTATGACAATATGCATGCATGTGAGAATGCAGGGAAGAAGGCCCGACAATTGAGCATGTGTTTTTGTCTTTAAGAGATAGTGGCGTGGGCTGGAGCATGCATCTATGGCGAGCAGAAGGAGTGAGGCACAACGATTCTGGAAAAGAGATCAACCTATAAAGGCATATGTATGGAGAGACATATAGTGTGGGAGCAAGACTCCGTGCGAGAAAGAAATGTTGACGGAGAAACTATAGATAGATACAGAGATGGAGATGCTAGCTAGAGGGACATCCGCTAGTTTGGGTGTTGGATATGACCGCCGGGTGGTTCATAGGGTGATGTTTTATATGTGTGTGAGAGGGCACTTGACTGGATGTAGAGAGAAACATATGTAGTGTGCGTGATAGGAATCAAGAGTGAGGGCGAGAAAGAAGGTTGATGGAGAAACAGATAAATAGAAAGATAAAGATGCTAGCTAGTGTGTGTTAGAGATAGGAGTCAAGTGGATCAGAAGGCTAAGTTATGTGTGTGGGTGTGAGAGAGATAGAGAAAGGGTGCATGTGAGTCACATACAGACACATATCAGAGAGAAATGAGATCCTGAGAGACGGAGTTTTGTGTCTGTGAGAGATAAAGATATTTCACAACGAGAGTGATAGCTAGAGAGACATATTAGGGAACGCAAGATATATCTAGGGAGAGAGAGTGTGTGTGAGCGGCATACAAGAGAACAATGGAGAAATATGAGACCCTGGGAGACAGAGTTTGTGTTTGTGTGTGAGAAAGAGATATTTAAGAGGAAGAGTCATAGGTTCTCATATCTAAGGAGTGAAAGACATCTCCATATGAGGGGTGTGCGAGTGGCACACATGGGAATAGTAGAGAGAAATGAGACCCCGGGAGACAAAGTGTTGTGTTTGTATGAGAGAAAGAGATTCCACATGGAGAATCATAGTTAGAGACACATAACAAGGAGCGAGATATAGTTAGAGAGAGAGAGAGTGATGAAGGTCGAGGGAGAGAGTGCCGTCAATGTGTTACGAAGATAAAAGATCATTGTCGACATACAGGTAGCACGAGAGATACCTGAGAGACGATGAACGCGTATAGGTCCAGAGAGATAGTCCTATATAAGCATGAGTGATAGCTATATGAGACGAATATCTGGATTAAAGGGGATTCAAATATTTAAACTGGAGATCATGACATCGATAATATCATAATGCAAATTGGTGTATCAAACATGCATATTCATTTGAATTTGGGCACACGTGTAATGCTATATAGTTTATCAATATTGGTGATCCATAGATTCTTTAATTACAAACAATGCATGGTTTATATGCAATTAATGTCTAAACGGGATTACACTATATGTTGCGTGTGTGAAACACATTATACATGTTTGAGAAGTAAAAAAACCCGCATGAAACACACATTAATTGGAGACAGTTAGCGAGGAATGCATACATTGGATTTCAACATAAAGTGGTTTCTAATATTTGAAAATCCAAATTGATGGATACAACCTTATGAATCTGAGATCATGCCATTTGTAAACCATATTTATGTAAATGATGTTGTGCTTTTGAAAGTATATATAAAAAATGATGTATATAGAATGTAATTCCAATTGAAAATGGATCCCGCCAGAAAAAAAATAGAATACAAACGGGATTCGAATTGAGTTGGCACGAGCGTAAATGTGCACTCTGCAAAATTTGAACAAAGCGGGGAAAGTCGCAGTAACCACCGGAAACCAAAATCTGCGAGATGGAAATTACTACTGCCTATCCCTGCCATGCAAAGCCTATCTGCTGGATTTCTATAGGTTTCGATAGGGGTAGGTTTGTAATTTCACCCAAATGTTACGTAACCGCATCTCACCTGGATTCATACACGGTGGGCGCCAAAACACAGTGTGTCCTCGGCCGAAATCGACTCCCTCCCCGATTCATATTCATATACATGGTGGGCGCCAAAAACAAACTCTCGTCGACAAATATTCGGTGTATGCCAGATTACCGTCCTATCCCCAACCGACTAATGTTGTTGTGATGTAGTAGCAATTTGAAACGGGGGCTAAGTTTGTAAATTTCCTCGATTTGAGACAAGCGCGCCCTGAATACATGGTTCCCCCTTCCTCTCTACCTCCCTTTTCCCCATTCATACTCTGTGGGCGCCAAAACACCCTCTCCACCCCACCCTCCTTCGTCCGCCACCGCCCGCCACCCCATCCACCGCCGTCCTCCTCCACCATGCCAGAGCTGATATGCCAATGCCGCCGTCCATTACAAGAGATTGACCTCTCTCATCCACGGCTTCGGACCGGGATCCTTGCATCCCGTCCTCTCGCTTCATCCCCGCCGTTGTCCACCTTGTCGGCGCCGCTCCTACGACCGTCTCGTCCACCATGCCCCGCCGCCACCATCTACCATCCTAGATCTGGTTCCACGCTGCCGACAGCCATCGCTACCGTAGCATCGTCAAATTCTCAGCAAATGCGTACACGGCGCCGCACCAGAGGCGGTACTCTTTCGTATCTGCTCAACTTATTTATCGCAGCAAGAAAATAGATCGCCACTGCTTTACTCTGATTTCTTGTCTTGGTTGCGAAGTTGCCTTTGTCCGGTTTGCACCTTCAGATCCGCCATGGCACGCTCAACACTATACTCCCAATGCTTATGGTTTCCCCTTTTATATTCCACACTAGTTAAATCACAGTAGACTAAATTTTTCAGAACTCGCCGGAGTTCGCCGGTGCGAACGAAGGGGCTCGGTTGGTTGTGGGGCCTCGCCGAACGAAGAAAACTCGACGCGGGTGAGGGTTGGGGCGGGAGTGGGGGTGGGGTGGCGGAGGAACACGGGCGGTGGGGGCCGGTGGTCCGGCCGGCGGCCCATGCGGTGTTTTGTATGGGAAGAATCAGAGACGAGGACGAAGATGGGTTAGGAGACGTAGGATCTTCATCCAACCGCCTGAAATGGTCGAGAGACAGCTAGGAGTTGCATTCTTAATGCGCTCTGGTTCATCATGTGTGGGCACTGCGCAACCAACATTTTATTATCCAAAATCTGCTTGCTCTTCTTTACCATGTTCCTCTTCCGTTCTTCTTTAATATGTACTCTCTCCATTCCTAAATACAAGTCTTTGTATAGATTCCAGCATGGACTACATATGGAGCAAAATGGGTGAATCTACACTCTAAAATGTATCTGGATACATCTGTATGTGATCCATAGTGGAAATCTCTACCAAGACTTATATTTTGGAACGGAGGGAGTTTGATAGTAGTACAGTATGTTCCTTGTACTGAAGATGAGCAGGGACATTTGCAGTGTAGAGGTCTATACGGTCGGTTGTGATGGACACTTTGAGCCTCTTTGATTCGTAGGATCTTGTAAACATAGGAATAGGATTTGTAGTGGCCTGCCCACTTGAATCCTATAAGAATAGCAAGGAAATGCGGGGAGCCGTGTCGCCTTTGAGAGTTACACAGATATTAACAGTACCGCACCTTCACTTGAAGAGAGCTGGTATCCGAAGCCTTTCTAGCCGTACCGGCAAACTAGCACATATATTCCAGCAAGTTCCACTTTGCTGATTTTACTCTAATGCTTAAGGTTTTCCCATTATATCTACACTATGATCTGTGTAGCTGCTTTGTGTCGCACTAGCATCAGTCCACTCTTGAAGCTACACACTGCAGTGACTTACAAAATTGGCACCAAGGCATTGAGTGCCATTCTGGATGCAATGAAACTCATACGCTCCCCACCTGTTGACTCTTGTTCAGAATATGATCCTAATGACTCTTGTTCAAAATTGCCACATATAGAGAGACAACATGGAATTGCATTTCTTTGGGCGCTGTGATTCATCATGAATGAGCAACCAACATTGTATGCAATGAAGCGGAACCTCAAGAATATGCTTCCTCTTCTATTCTTTAACATGTTCCTCTTTGTTTATTCAGTATTTAGTACGTACAGTATGTTCCTTGTCAGGAAGGGGCGTAGGGACATCTGCAGTCAACAGCTGATAGAGCTAGCCTATACGTGATCGATAGGCTTTCAATTACTAGTGGCAATACAACACCATATTTTCAAGCCAGTTCCACTTTCCCGATTTATATATTGTGGTTATGGTGTACCCCTGTTATGTACACTATGATCTGCCTAGTTGCTGTGTGCTCTTGTTATCATGGTTTGGCAATAAACTCTCTATACAGTATATTACGAACCTGTCATCTGCCAGCTATCCTTACTTCTGGAGCCTATTTTTTGTGTACTTGTGCCAGATTATATAAATGCACGCACCATATTACAGCACACATGATCTCTCTCATCAGAATCCAGTGATAGCACACAAGTGTTTACAAGGGCGCCCCTATATTAGAATATCATTTGCATTACAAAGATAATCTCACAACTATTTATGTTTTCATGGTTCTCAGATATTATACGCAATTACAGTGAATATCAGAATCCGCGCATCAGAAGAATATTGTGGAACACTGCAATGACTTACAAAATTGGCACCAAGGCATTGAGTGCCATTCTGGAAGCAATGAAACTCATACGCTCCCCACCTGTTGATTCTTGTTCGGAATATCATCCTAATGACTATTCTAACCTCAAGGATTCAAAGGCAGATGGCATGTCCTCTTCACCCATCAAGGTGCATGTTCTAAGTTGGCAAGGTTTTATTGATTGCGCGTATCTTGCAAATGTTGTCTTGCATTTCTTCTACTTTATTGCACCACCATCTGCTTAGTTTACTCATCGTATAACTCGAGATGCCATGCCCATCCATTATCAATACATATTCCATCTGTCATCATACCATGTTTTTCCACTCAAATGTTGTTCTTGTGCATTAGACATCAAAAAGGAAGAGGGTGATTGCCGAACCCGAAGGAGCACCAGCAAAGTCCTTGAAAAACGTGGTGGTGCCGGAGAAATCAGACAGTGCCCCACTTATATTGGTTGTACAACCAGTGACACAAAACGTAGGACCGACTCCAGCAGACTATATCCATACTTCACTAGCCACACCACTAGCCCCACCACACAGGACCTGCACTCCAGCAAAAGTTATACCGATTTCATTTGCCATAGCACCAGCAGTACCACAAAAAATCCCACTCCGGCAAAAAGTACAGCAAGTCCACCGGCGGAAGACCTATCCCAACTGCAGAGACGGCCAATTCCTGCAGATTGGAACCCCATTCCATTTATTCCTAGTTTAAAAGACAATGCTTTCAATGTTGTTAGGGACTATGTGCATATATTCCCATCATGGGAAGATTATAGTGAAGACAAACACCATTTTCACATCTTCGTGTCCAACTTACGTGTAAGTGCTATTATTCATGGTTATGATTTACATTACATTGTTGTAACTAGGCAAGGGTCAATCTGGATAGTCATGACGACCAAAGATTGCTTGTGCTTTTCAAGGAAGCATTGCAGCAGTAATGGTGTTACCTGAGGAAATCACACTTTGATGGAAAGTCTATAAACGAATTTCCGGTGAAGTCTCCTGTGCTAAATTTAGAAGACATTGAATGGAAAAACCTTGTTATGCACTAGTCTCGTTCCCAGGATGAGGTACTGTCTATGAAATCACATGACAATTTGAACTTCTACTTTTTCGCATGTGCTTTACGGATCTTTTTTGCAGGAAATCTGCTCGAAGAAGAATTCCGGTTTGAAAAGAACGACAGGATATCGCAAATATGATGCCTGCTACTTTGCTCTTGTTAGTACTTGTTGTCCTGTATCACTGTACTTGCATACATACCTGGTTCATTATGTGACAGTAGTATGAATGATAGCTTGCTTATAAATTGTTCGCTCCAAATTATCTGATCTGCATGAATGGTTACATTAGTGTAGAATATATCCAATGCCAATGAATTTTTTTAGCTCTGCATTGTTCTTGTAAGTACATGCTATCCTTTATCAGTGTACTTATATTGACAGGTAGTTGTTCATGTACCATCACTCTGCATCTTATTTTCCTTTTCCCTCCATTTTCTACACATCAGATCTATATTTACTCTTACCATAAGGTTGGTACTGAAGAAGTTTAGTTGTGCATTACTCTTGGTTGTGCCTTTTGCCTGTATCGCTGCATACATTTATAGCTACTTGGTTATGTAGCATCACTCTTCATCTTATCTTAAATATTCTCCATTTTTTCGTATATTATCACATCTATATATACTCTTAACAAAATGTAGAATAAAGGCAATGCTTATGAAGAAGATTCGGTGGTAAACTTCTTGAATTGCCCCCCCCCCATCAGCATGGACAAGGGCTTTATAGAGCCTGTCTTCACCAGTAATGTAAGTTTGTCCCTCTCAAGCCTTCAAACTTTGTTGTGTATATTTGGTTAGGCATGAAAGCAACAGCTATTTATTTTTGGTGTTTGCATCAAATTGCATGTTTAAAGTTTATTATGTAGTTCATAAACAAAAGTTTGTCCTTCTCAATTTAAGTTTTCAGTTATACAACCAAGTTTCTTCTACATACCATGTAAATTAAACTATACAGAGCAAGTGATCTTCTTTTGCACTGCATGTATGCTTCTGTTCTTCATCCGTAATCCAGTGGTGTGGTGAACCTACCCACTACAGCACAATGTCATATTCTGCAATGTCTTAACTATGAACAATGTCATATCATTCTACTATTATTTAAACCGTCTCTTTATTTGCCAATCTGAAATGGGATAAATTGATAGCACACTAACCATTGATACTTATGAGTTCTTGATCTGTAATCCAGTGGTGTCGTGAAGCTGCCAACTCCTTCACAATGTCATTTCCTGCCATGTCTTGACCTGAACAATACCATATTGTGTTAATGCATTTTTAATCTTTGTCACTTTATTCATCAGTAAGAAATGTGATGAATTGTCAGCACTGATACTTTTATGTGCAAAACCTGTCATCTGTCTGCTTGTTTATCTTTTAGAGCCCCGTCAAACTGGCCCACTAGTAGATTCGGGCCTTTAATAGGCCGAGTAAACCCCGGCCCTCTTTTCGCAAGAAAACTCAATAGGCTTTTAGGAGGCTGAGAAGTAGGTTGGGCCTGAAATGTGCTGAACAGCTCATGGGCCGGCAGCAGCCCGAAATGGACCCCGGCCCATGATTGTGCGAATAAAATCATGGGCTTTTAACAGGCCAAAATTGTCTCGGTCCTTGTTTGGCCCAATCAGATATTGGCTGCGAGCAGGCCGAATGCAAACCGGGGCGTAGTTAGGCCCAACTATATGACATGCTTTTAACAGGCTAAAATTAATATAGGGCCGAAATGTTAAACGGTCCCTTGACAGGCCGAAACTAATATCAGGCCAATTTACTAAATGGGCCTTTTGCAAGCGGGCCCAAAAGCATAGCGTCCAGTTAATGTGCCGAATCTGATATGGGCCATAATTGAGGCCAAAGCCTCTTAAAGGGCCGAACCTGATATGGGTCGTGATTTGGCCCAGAATGTGGGAGGCTTTTAATGGGCCGGATCTCATATGGGCCATTATTAGGCCCGGAACATGGCACGCCATTAATGGATCGTATCAAATATGGGCCGGGATTTGGCCCAAAACATGACAGCCAGTTAATGGGCCGGCCTACTAGGGCCGATAGCTGGGCCGACCCATTAGTGTCAGCGAAATCTCGTGGGCCTTTAGCTGGGCCGGCCCATTATGATCCGCAAGAATTTTGTGGGCCTTTACCTGGGCTGGCCCATTATGGCACACAAAAATCTTGTGGGCCTTTACCTGGGCCGGCCCATTATGGCCCGCGAAATCTTGTGGGCCTTCAGCTGGGCCAGCCCATTATGGTCCGCAAAATCTCGTGGGCCTTTTGCTGATCCGGCCCATTATGGTCTGCCAAATCTTGTGGGGCTTTAGTTGGGCCGGCCCATTTAAACTTGATGGGCCGTGCCACGTGTCGATGTATCATAGGCGCCTTCTGTCCAATGAGTGGATGACATCTGTCCCAACGATGAGCCGACACGTGTTTCCTCCAGCCAATGATGATTTTACACGTGGAAAATCCCCATTGGTCGGGGCTATTAACGGGTTATCGGATCCAAAACCCGACCCAATAGCTTAACGGCATTCCGTTATGGTGGATGCCACGTGTCGGTCACCCTTGACGAAAGCACTTTTGTGACGCGTGATTTATCGTCACGGAAGTGGACACTTCTGTGATGATAATTTTGGTGATGTCATGGAACACTTCTACGACAGCACAGGTATGACTATCTTGATTCTGTCATAAATTTGTCATGGATGTACATGCATGACAAAAAACACGACCTACTGTGACAAACACGTATCATCACGGAAGTGTATATTTTTGTAGTGTCGTGAGCATTGTTGAGGAAATCGTTAACTGGTAACTACTCGGTTTGCTATCGACTAGGGGATTAATAGGCTAATCGGCAAGTTAATCGGCCATTTAATCAATTAATCGGACGATTTATTGGTTTATCGGCTACTCGGTGACCCTAGGAGTAGGGGTTAATCAGCAAGTTAACTTGTTAATCGGACGAATTCTTGAACAGGGGTCGTGAGTCCATGATATTGATCATACACATTTGTGTGTATGATTAGTGTACGATTGAATCGGGGGCGTCACACCGCCTCCTCGAGACTCCTCTGACCTAACCCTTGGCCCTATATATTCACATATATCCTCAAACCACCAGAGGCATCCATGAAAACACTTTTCCACTACCGCAACCTTCTGTACCCATGAGATCCCATCTAGGGGCCTTTTCGGGCATCCTGCCGGAGGGGGATTTGATCATGGAGGGCTTCTACATCAACTCTATTGCCCTTCTGATGAAGCGTGAGTAGTTTACCTCAGACCTACGGGTCCATAGTTAGTAGCTAGATGGCTTCTTTTCTCTCTCTTTGATTCTCAATACCATCTTCTCCTTGATGTTCTTGGAGATATACCTGATGTAATCTTCTTTTGCGGTGTGTTTGTCGAGATCCTATGAATTGTGGATTTATGATCAGCTTATCTATGAATATTATTTGAATCTTACCTAAATTCTTATACGCATGATTTGATATTTTTGTAATTCTCTTCGAACTATCGGTTTAGTTTGGCCAACTAGACTGGCTGTTCTTGCAATGGGAGAAGTGCTTAGCTTTGGGTTCAATCTTGCGGTGTCCTTTCCCACTGACAGTAGGGGCAGCAAGGCACGTATTGTATTGTTGCCATCGAGGATAAAAATATGGAGTTTACATCATATTGCTTGAGTTTATTCCTCTACATCATGTAATCTTACTTAATACGTTACTATGTTCTTCATGAACTTAATACTCTAGATGCAGGCAGGAGTCGGTCCATGTGTGGAGTAATAGTAGTATTTGCAGGCAAGAGTCGGTCTACTTGACACAGATGTGGTGCCTATATTTCATAATCTTTGCCTTAGATATCGTCATAACTTTGTGCTTTTCTATCAATTGCTCAACAGTAATTTGTTCACCCACCGTATTATTTGCTATCTTGAGAGAAGCCAGTAGTGAAACCTATGGCCCCGGGGTCTATTTTCCATCATATAAGTTTTTGATCTACTATTTTGCAATCTTTTACTTTATATTTTGTTTAGTTTATTCTATCTCTATCAGATCTCACTTTTGCAAGTAACCGTGAAGGGATTGAAAACCCCTTTATCATGTTGGGTGCAAGTTGTTTGATTGCTTGTGCAGGTCTTGGTGATTTGTGCGTTGTCTCCTACTGGATTGATACCTTGGTTCTCTAACTGAGGGAAATACTTATCTCTACTTTGTTGCATCACCCTTTCCTCTTCAAGGGAAAAACCAACACAAGCTCCAGAAGTAGCAAAAATCAAAAAACCCTAGGGGAGTCGACGAAACACAATTCCAGCCGTCGCAAGTTCTAGAACCACGATATCCAAACTAGACACCATCACGGAGGGGATCATCATCCTCATTCGTACCTCTTTGATGATGCGTGAGTAGTTCATTGTAGACCTACGGGTCCGTAGGCAGTAGCTAGATGGTTCTTCTCTCTTTTTGATTCTCAATACAATGGTCTCTTGGAGATCTATTTCATCTAACTCTTTTCTGTAAAACTCAAAAACAAGGAGAAAACAGAAACTGGCACTGGGCTCTAGGTTAATAGGTTAGTCCCAAAAATCATATAAAATAGCATATAAATGCATATAAAACATCCTAAATGGATAATATAATAGCATGGAACAATCGAAAATTATAGATACATTGGAGACGTATCAAGCATCCCCAAGCTTAATTCCTGCTTGTCCTTGAGTAGGTAAATGATAAAAACAGAATTTTTGATGTGGAATGCTACCTAACATATTTCTCAATGAAATTTTCTTTATTATGGCATGAATGTTCAGATCCAAAAGATTCAAGATAAAAGTTTAATATTGACATAAAAATAGTAATACTTCAAGCATACTAACAAAGTAATCATGTCTTATCAAAATAAAATAGCCAAAGAAAGCTTATCCCTATAAAAATCATATAGTTTGGCCATGCTTCATTTTTGTCACACAAAATGCTCCCATCATGCACAACCCCGGTTTCACCCAAGCAATTGGTTCATACTTTTTAACGCGTTTCAGCCTTTTCAACCCTCACGCAATACATGAGTGTAAGCCATGGATATAGCACTATGGGTGGAGTAGAGTATGATGGTGGAGGTTGTGTGGAGAAGACAAAAAAGGAGAGAGTCTCACATTGACGTGGCTAATCAACGGGCTATGGAGATGCCCATCAATTGATGTCAATGCGAGGAGTAGGGATTGCCATGCAACGGATGCACTAGAGCTATAAATGTATGAAGCTCAACAAAAGAAACTAAGTGGGTGTGCATCCAACTTGCTTTCTCACGAAGACCTAGGGCATTTTGAGGAAGCCCATTATTGGAATATACAAGCCAAGTTCTATAATGAAAAATTCCCACTAGTATATGAAAGTGACAACATAGGAGACTCTCTATCATGAAGATCATGGTGCTACATTGAAGCACAAGTGTGGAAAAATGATAGTAACATTGTCCCTTCTCTCTTTTTCTCTCATTTTTTCTCATTTTTTCTTTTTTTTATTTGGGCTTCTTTGGCTTCTTTTTTTTATTTGGGCTTCTTTGGCCTCTTTTATTTTTCATAAAGTCCGGAGTCTCATCCCGACTTGTGGGGGAATCATCGTCTCCATCATCCTTTCCTCCCTTGGGACAATGCTCTAATAATGTAAATCATCACACTTTTATTTATTTACAACTCAAGAATTATAACTCAATTCTTAGGACAAAATATGACTCTATGTGAATGCTTCCGGCGGTGTACCGGGATATGCGATGAATCAAGAGCGACATGTATGAAAGATTATAAAGGTGGATTTGCCACAAATACGATGTCAACTACATGATCATGCAAAAGCAATATGACAATGATGGAGCGTGTCATGATAAACGGTACGGTGGAAAGTTGCATGGAAATATATCTCGGAATGGCTATGGAAATGCCATAATAGGTAGGTATGGTGGCTATTTTCAGGAACATATAAGTAAGTTTATGTGTGATATAGTGTATCATATCACGGGGTTTGGATGCACCGGCAAAGTTTGCACCAACTCTCAAGGTGAGAAAGGGCAATGCACGGTACCATAGAGGCTAGCAAATTGTGGAAGGGTAAGAGTGTGTATAATCCATGGACTCACATTAGTCATAAAGAACTCATATACTTATAGAAAATTTTTATTATTCCTCGACGCAAAGTACTACTATGCATGCTCCCAGGGGAAGGGTTGGTAGGAGTTAACCATCGCGCGATCCCGACCTCCACTCATAAGGAAAGCAATCAAAGAACACCCCATGCTTCAAATTTGTCGCACAACGTTCACCATACGTGCATGCTACAGGACTTGCCAATTTTAACACAAGGATTTCTCAATTTCATAATTACCCAACTAGCATGACTCTAACATTACCACCTTTATATCTGAAAACAATTATCAAGAATCAAACTTCTCATAGTATTCAATGCACTTTATATGAAAGTTTTTATTATATCCCTCTTGGATGCCTATTATATTAGGACCGAATTCATACCCAAAGCAAATTACCATGTTGTTCTAAAGACTCTAAAAATAATATAATTGAAGCATGAGAGTTCATCTAATTCTTCAAAATAAATCCACCGTTGTGCTCTAAAAGATATAAGTGAAGCACTAGAGCAAAATTATCTATCTCAAAAGATATAACTGAAGCACATAGAGTATTCTAATAAATTCCGATTCATGTGTGTCTCTCCCAAAAGGTGTGTACAGCAAGGATGATTGTGGTAAACTAGAAAGGAAAGAATCAAATCATGCATGAGCTCCAAGGAAAACACATATCATGTGGTGAATAAAAGTATAGCATCAAGTAAAGTTACCGATGGACAAAGACGAAAGAGGGAACGCCTTCCGGGGCATCCCCAAGCTTAGGCTTGTGGTTTTCCTTGAATATTACCTTGGGGTGCCTTGGGCATCCCCAAGCTTAGGCTCTTGCCACTCCTTATTCCATAGTCCATCGAATCTTTACCCAAAACTTGAAAACTTCACAACACAAAACTTAACAGAAAACTCGTAAGCTCTGTTAGTATAAGAAAATAAATCACCACTTAGGTACTATTGTGAACACATTATAAATTAATTTGGTGTAATATATACTGTATTCCAACTTCTCTATGGTTCATACCCTCTGATATTACTCATAGATTCATCAAAATAAGCAAACAACACATAGAAAATAGAATCTGTCAAAAACAGAACAGTCTGTAGTAATCTGTATCATTCGAATACTTCTGTAACTCCCAAAATTCTGACATAAATTGGTGGACGTGAGTAATTTGTCTATAATCATCTGCAAAAATAATCAACCTGAAAGCACTTAAAAAAATGGCAACTAATCTCGTGAGCGCAAAAGTTTCTGTTTTTTACAGCAAGACCACGTAGACTTGACCCAAGTCTTCCCAAAGGTTCTACTTGGCACAAACACTAATTAAAACATAAAACCACATCTAAACAGAGACTAGGTGAATTATTAATTACTAAACAGTAGCAAACAGCAAAGAAAAAAAAGAAAATTGGGTTTCCTCCCAACAAGCGCTAAAGTTTAACACCCCTAGCTAGGCATGATGATTTCAATGATGCTCACATAAGAGATAAGAATTGAAACATAAAGAGAGCATCATGAAGAATATGACTAGAACATTTAAGTCTAACCCACTCCTAGCATAGGGATTTTGTGAGCAAACAACTTATGGGAACAATAATCAACTAGCATAGGAAGGCAAAACAACCTTAACTTCAAGATTTTAAGCACATAGAGAGGAAACTTGATATTATTGCAATTCCTACAAGCATATGTTCCTCACTCATAATAATTCTCAGTAGCATCATGTATGAATTCAACAATATAACCATCACATAAAGCATTCTTTTCATGATCTACAGGCATAGAATTTTTATTACTCTCCACATAAGAAAAATTCTTCTCATTCGGAATAGTGGGAGTATCATAAGAGACTCGAATACTATAAATTGTTTCCATATTAAAAGAGTAATGTTCAAAAAAAGGGTAATCATAATCATTACCAGTTTTATAAATATAATCATCACTACTTTTTATAGCGTAAGTTTCATCACAATAATCATCATAAGTAGCAACTTTGTTCTCATCGTAATCAAGTGAAACCTCTTCCAAAATAGTGGATCCATCACTAAATAAAGTCATGACCTCTCCAAATCCACTTTCATAAATATTATAAGATTCAACACCCTCCAAAATAGTGGGATCATTACTTCCTAAAGTTGACACTCTTCCAAACCCACTTCCATCAATATAACCATCATAAATAGGAGGCATGCTATCATCATACTAAATTTGCACATTAAAACTTGGGAGGCTGAAAATATCATCTTCATTAAACATAGCATCCCAAAGCTTGGGATAAACATTAATTGCAGAAAACATATTCTCAAACATGTCATTCTCATCAAACATAGCATCCCCAAGCTTGGGCCTTTTCCTATCATAAGCATAATCACTCTCATCATTAATAGTATGGATAGCACCAATAATATAACAATTATCATCATCGCAATGAGTAATAGGAGCAACATTATTTGGGAGGGATACCTTTCTACCCTTGCTTCTCCGTCTTTTATTTTTCTTCTTCACATCATGTGTGGGTTTAACCCTCTTTTTTGAGCTCCTTATTAATGAGATTGGTTGAATAGAAAGCTCCTCCTCGTTACTTGATTCATCATAAGAAATAATAGGAGGATATTGGGAAGTCTCTTACCTTTCATTAGTATTCTCTTCATCTTCTATTTGCTTTGTTTTCTTTATGTAATTGACAATATAAGGATTTTCAATGCAATTCACCGCACAATACATAAAAAATTCTTCTAGATCAAAATCAAGAACTTTATCAAGGACAAATTCTGGCATATCTTTAGTTATAGGTTTTATTTCTTCATAACCCAAAAGCGAACTAAGTTCATTATGATGTGTACGAGAAATCAAGTCATCAGAATTTTTGGACACGATATGATCATGAAACAATTTGCATTGGGGATTTAAATGATCACGTTCATTGCAAAGTTCACAAGGATGGCAAAGAAATTTTAAATTTTCAGCACAAGCATCTAGCCTTTCTTGCAACCATTTAGTTTCTAAATACTTATGCCTCTTGCAAAATCTATCTTCTCTATTTGGTGTGTACTTTCAAACTCTTTCATCATAACTAGTGCAATCATCATTAGTACTATGGATATTCAAAAAGTTCATACTAACAACATTGCGGTCATGCTCATCATTCAAAGATTTAGTGCCAAACATTCTAATGCATTCTTCCTCTAGCAATTGAGCACAATTATCGGAATCCTTATTTTCATGAAAGATATTAAAAATATGAAGCATATGAGGCACCCTCAATTACATTTTTTTGTAGTTTTCTTTTATAGACTAAACTAGTGACAAAACAAGAAACAAAAAGATTCAATTGCAAGATCTAAAGATATATCTTCAAGCACTCACCTCCCCGGTAACGGCGCCAGAAAAGACCTTGATGTCTACTACACAACCTTCTTCTTGCAGACGTTGTTGGGCCTCCAAGTGTAGAGGTTTGTAGGACAGTAGCAAATTTCCCTCAATTGGATGGCCTAAGGTTTATCAATCCATGGGAGGCGTAGGATGAAGATGGTCTCTCTCAAACAACCCTGCAACCAAATAACAAAGAGTCTCTTGTGTCCCCAATGCACCTAATACAATGGTAAATTGTATAGGTGCACTAGTTCAGCGAAGAGATGGTGATACAAGTGCAATATGGATGGTAGATACAGGTTTTTGTAATCTGAAATTATAAAAACAGCAAGGTAACTAATGATAAAAGTGAGCAGAAATGGTATTGCAATGCTAGGAAACAAGGCCTAGGGTTCATACTTTCACTAGTGCAAGTTCTCTCAACAATAATAACATAATTGGATCATATAACTATCCCTCAACATGCAACAAAGAGTCACTCCAAAGTCACTAATAGCGGAGAACAAAGGAAGAGATTATTGTAGGGTACAAAACCACCTCAAAGTTATTATTTGTGATCGATCTATTCAAGAGTCTGTAGTAAAATGACACGAAGCTATTCTTTTCGTTCGATCTATCCTAGATTTCATACTAGAATAACACCTTAAGACACACATCAACCAAAACCCTAATGTCACCTAGATACTCCATTGTCACCTCAAGTATCCGTGGGCATGATTATATGATATGCATCACACAATCTCAGATTCATCTATTCAACCAACACAAAGAACTTCAAAGAGTGCCCCAAAGTTTCTACCGGAGAGTCAAGACGAAAGCGTGTGCCACCCCCTATGCATAAGTTCACAAGGTCACTGAACCCGCAAGTTCATCACCAAAACATACATCAAGTAGATCACGTGAATATCCCATTGTCACCACAGATAAGCACATGCAAGACATACATCAAGTGTTCTCAAATCCTTAAAGACTCAATCCGATAAGATAACTTCAAAGGGAAAACTCCATACATTACAAGAAAGTAGAGGGGGAGAAACATCATAAGATCCAACTATAATAGCAAAGCTCGCGATACATCAAGATCGTGCCATAGAGGGAACACGAGAGAGAGAGAGAGAGAGAGAGAGAGAGAGAGAGAGAGATTAAACACATAGCTACTGGTACATACCCTCAGCCCCGAGGGTGAACTACTCCCTCCTCGTCATGGAGAGCGTCGGGATGATGAAGATGGCCACCGGTGAGGGATCCCCCCTCCGGCAGGGTGCCAGAACAGGGTCCCGATTGGTTTTTGGTGGCTACAGAGGCTTGCAGTAGCGGAACTCCCGATCTATCTTCTTCTTCGATGGTTTTAGGGTATATGGGAATATATAGGCGAAAGAAGTCCGTCGGGGGAGCCTCGAAGGGCCCACGAGGGTGGAGGGCACGCCCAGGGGGGTGGGCGCGCCCCCCTATCTCGTGGATTCCTTGACGCTTCACTAGCTTGCACTCCAAGTCTCCTGGATCATGTTCGTTCCAAAAATCACGCTCCCGAAGGTTTCATTCCGTTTGGACTCTGTTTGATATCCCTTTTCTTCGAAACACTGAAATAGGCAATAAAACAGCAATATGGGATGGGCCTCCGGTTAATAGGTTAGTCCCAAAAGTAATATAAAAGTGTATAATAAAGCCCGTAATCATTCAAAACATATAGTATAATAGCATCAATGCTTCATAAATTATAGATACGTTGGATACGTGTGAGCATCCCCAAGCTTAATTCTTCCTTGTCCTTGAGTAGGTAAATGATAAAAGAAAGAGTTTATGAAGTGTGAATGCTAGCAGGTGCATAAGTTTGATCAATAATAAGTTCAGTCACCTTTTCTAGCATGTTTATATGTCATAACAGTAGTTCATCTCATAAAACTTCTCACGATCGAGTAACAAGCTATTCACATGTTACAGCATAGACAATAAAGTTTCTTGAAAACTAGCAAACTTCATTCTTAGTCATCAAACAATTGCAATTCATCTTAATTTCAGGAAGAGTCTATGTCAGAGCTTTAATTAAGCAAACTCCACATACTCAACTATCATATAGTCTTCTACAATTGCTAACACTCACGCAATACTTGTTGTTATGAAGTTTTAATCGGACACTGAGAAAGATAGGGGCTTATAGTGTTGCCTCCCAACGTATTCACCTTTGGGTGATGTCAACAATAATAGTTCATGCTAACTTACATCCAATTGGATATATATATCAGGATCTTTCCAACACGAGGTGCTTGCCAAAGGATAAAATGAAAAAGGGAAAGGTGAAGATCACCTTGATTCTTGCATAAAGTAAAAGACATGAGGTAAAAGATAGGCCCTTCGCAGAGGGAAGCAGATGTTGTCATGCGCTTTTATGGTTGTATGCACAAAATCTTAATGCAAAAGAACGTCACTTTATATTGCCACTTGTATATGGACCTTTATTATGCAGTCTGTCGCTTTTATTGCTTCCTTAACAAGATCATATAAAGCTTATTTTCTTCACACTAATAGATCATACATATTTAGAGAGCAATTTTTATTGCATGCACCGATGATAACTTACTTGAAGGATCTTACTCAATCCATAGGTAGATATGGTGGACTCTCATGGCAAAACTGGTTTAAGGGATATTTGGAAGCACAAGTAGTATCTCTAGTTGGTGCAAGGAATTTTGGCTAGCATGATGGGGAAAGGCAAGCTCGACATGTTTGAATGATCCATGACAATATACTTTAACTGAGATGTGAGAAAACATAACCCATTACGTTGTCTTGCTTGTCCAACATCAAGTCTTTAGCATGTCATACTTAATGAGTGCTCACAATTATAAAAGATGTCCAATATAGTATATTGATATGTGAAATCTCACTTCCTTCAATATTCTTTCATGAATTGTTCAAATGACCAATACAATGCTTGCTAACCTTCAATAAATTTACAACCTCTACTTATTAGATGTGAAGTCATTACTCCCCATGGGATAAGCAAAAGAGAGATATATAATTTCAGATTTATGACATTCGACTCATTCAACCATTTACTCCTAGGATATAAGTGAAGCACACGAGTAAATGACAAACTACTCCAACAAGATATAAGTGAAGATCAATGAGTAGTTAAATAATTATGCAACTATGTGAAGACTCTCATTTAAGAATTTCAGATCTTGGTATTTTATTCAAAGAGCAAGAAAAGCAAAACAAAATTACATTGCAAGGATAGCACAACTCAAGTGAAGAAGCAAAAACTTAGGTTCAACCGAAACCAACCGATAGTTGTTGAAGAAGAAAGGTGGGATGCCTACCGGGGCATCCCCAAGCTTAGATGCTTGAGACTTCTTGAAATATTATCTTGGGGTGCCTTGGGCATCCCCAAGCTTGAGCTTTTGTGTCTCCTTAATTCCTTTCATGTCACGGTTTCCTAAATCTCGAAAGCTTCATCCACACCAAACTCAACAAGAACTCATGAGATAAGTTAGTATAAAACAATGCAAAAACATCATCATCTTCTACTGTAACAAATCACTAAAATTATTATTCAACATTGAATACTAAATGTATCTGCATATTTGATACCCCTATCCTCAAATAGAATCATTAAACAAGAAAACATATGCAAACAATGCAAACATAACAGCAATCTGCCAAAACATTATAGTCTGTAAAGAATGCAAGATTCATCATACTTAACTAACTCCAAAAATTAAAATTAAAATATTAAGCTGTAGAAGGTTTATCATAGCTCATCATGCAAAAAGATTCAACATTATCTAATTCTCTAACTTTTCTAGGGAGTTTTTGCAACAGCGGTAAACTTTCTGTTTTCAAACAGCAACATGTATACTAGCAAAATAAGCATGGTAAAGGCTATCCTTGACATTTTTATTCAAAATATAGATGCAAAACATTATTCTAAATAAAATAAAGCAAATACTAACAAAATAAAATGATGCTCCAAGCAAAACACATATCATGTGGTGAATAAAAATATAGCTCCAAGTAAAGTTACCGATGAACGAAGACGAAAGACGAGATGCCTTCCGGGGCATCCCCAAGCTTAGTTGCTTGGTTGTCCTTGAATATTACCCTGGGGTGCCTTGGGCATCCCCAATCTTAGGCTCTTTCAACTCCTTATTCCATAGTCCATCGAATCTTTACCCAAAACTTGAAAACTTCAACCACACAAAACTTAACACAAAACTCGTAAGCTCCGATAGTAAAATAAAATAAACCACCAATTTAAGGTACTGTAATGAACTCATTATTTATTAATATTGGTGTAATATCTACTGTATTCAAACTTATCTATGGTTCATACCCTCCGATACTACTCATAGATTCATCAAAATAAGCAAACAACACATAGAAAACAGAATCTGTCAAAAATAGAACATTCTGTAGTAATCTGTAGCAAAGGTATACTTCTGGAACACAACAAATTCTGAAATAAATTGGTGGACCTGAGGAATTTGTATATTAATCATCTGCAAAAAGAATCAACCTAAAAGAACTCTCCAGTAAAAAATGGCAGCTATTCTCGTGAGCGCTAAAGTTTTGGGTTTTTTTTACAGCAGGATCACATAGACTTCACCCAAGTCTTCCCAAAGGTTCTACTTGGCACAAACACTAATTAAAACATAAAACCACATCTAACCAGAGGCCAGATGAATTATTCATTACTAAACAGGAACAAAAAGTAAGAAACAAAAATAAAGTTGGGTTGCCTCCCAACAAGCGCTATCATTTAACGCCCCTAGCTAGGCATGATGATGACAATGATGCTCACATAAAAGATAAGAATTGAAACATAAAGAGAGCATCCTGAAGAATATGACTAGCACATTTAAGTCTAACCCACTTCCTATGCATAGGGATTTTGTGATCAAACAACTTATGGGAACAATAATCAACTAGCATAGGAAGGTAAAAAAAGCATAGCTTCAAGATTTTCAACACGTAGAGAGGAAACTTAATATTATTGCAATTCCTACAAGCATATGTTCCTCCCTCATAATAGTTTTCAGTAGAATCATGAATGAATTCAACAATATAACCAGTACCTAAAGCATTCTTTTCATGATCTACAAGCATAGAAAATTTACTACTCTCCACCTAAGCAAAATTCTTCTCATTCGGAATGGTGGGAGTATCATAAGAGACTTGAATACTATAAATTGTTTCCACATTAAAATAGTAATGTTCAGAAAAAGGATAGTCATAATCATGACAAGTTTTATAAATATAATCATCACTACTTTTTATAGCATAAGTTTCATCACAATAATCATCATAAGTAGCAACTTTGTTCTCATCATAATTGATTGAAACCTCTTCCAAGATAGTGGAATAATCACTAAATAAAGTTGACACTCTTCCAAATTCATCACAATAAGATTCAACATCCTCCAAAATAGTGGTATCATTACTTCCTAAAGTTGAAACTCTCCTAAACCCACTTTTATCAATATAATCATAAGTAAGAGGCATGCTATCATCATAACAACTTTGCATATCAAAACTTGGGAGGTTAAAAATATCATCTTCATTAAACATAGCATCCCCAAGCTTGGGACTTTTCATATCAAAAGCATCATGGATATTCAAGGAATTCATACTAACAACATTGCAATCATGCTCATCATTCAAATATTTAGTTCCAAACAATTTAATGCATTCTTCTTCTAGCACTTGAGCACAATTTTCCTTACCATCATTCTCACGAAAGATATTAAAAAGATAAAGCGTATGAGACAAACTCAATTCCATTTTTTTGTAGTTTTCTTTTATAAACTAAACCAGTGATAAAACAAGAAACAAAAATATTCGATTGCAAGATCTAAAGATATACCTTCAAGCACTCACCTCCCCGGCAACGGCGCCAGAAAAGAGCTTGATGTCTACTATACAACCTTCTTCTTGTAGACGTTGTTGGGCCTCCAAGTGCAGAGGTTTGTAGGACAGTAGCAAATTTCCGTGGGAGGCGTAGGATGAAGATGGTCTCTCTTAAACAACCCTGCAACCAAATAACAAAGAGTCTCTTGTGTCCCCAACACACCCAATACAATAGTAAATTGTATAGGTGCACTAGTTCGGCGAAGAAATGGTGATACAAGTGCAATATGGATAGTAGATAAAGGTATTTGTAATCTGAAATTATAAAAACAGCAAGGTAACAAGTGGTAAAAATGAGCGGAAACGGTATTGCAATGCTAGGAAACAAGGCCTAAGGTTCATACTTTAACTAGTGCAAGTTCTCTCAACAATAATAACATAATTGGATCATATAACTATCCCTCAACATGCAACAAAGAGTCACTCCAAAGCCACTAATAGCGGAGAACAAACAAAGAGATTATGGTAGGGTATGAAACCGCCTCAAAGTTATCCTTTCTGTTCTATCTATTCAAGAGTCTGTAGTAAAATAACATGAAGCTATTCTTTTCATTCAATCTATCATAGAGTTCATACTAGAATAACACCTTAAGACACAAATCAACCAAAACCATAATGTCACCTAGATACTCCATTGTCACCTCAAGTATCCGTGGGCATGATTATACGATATGCATCACACAATCTCAGATTCATCTATTCAACCAACACAAAGTACTTCAAAGAGTGCCCCAAAGTTTCTACCGGAGAGTCAAGACGAAAACGTGTGCCAGCCCTTATGCATAGGTTCATGGGCGGAACCCGCAAGTTGATCACCAAAACATATATCAAGTGGATCACGTGCATATCCCATTGTCACCACAGATAAGCACGGCAAGACATACATCAAGTGTTCTCAAATCCTTAAAGACTCAATCCGATAAGATAATTTCAAAGGGAAAACTCAATCCATTACAAGAGAGTAGAGGGGGAGAAACATCATAAGATCCAACTATAATAGCAAAGCTCGCGATACATCAAGATCGTGCCATAGAGAGAACACGAGAGACAACACGAGAGAGAGAGAGAGAGAGAGAGAGAGATTAAACACATAGCTACTGGTACATACCCTCAGCCACGAGGGTGAACTACTCCCTCCTCGTCATGGAGAGCACCGGTATGATGAAGATGGCCACCGGTGAGGGATCCCCCCTCTGGCAGGGTGCCGGAACAGGGTACCGATTCGGTTTTGGTGGCTACAGAGGCTTTCAGTGGCGGAACTCCTGATCTATCTTCTTCTTCGATGGTTTTAGGGTATATGGGAATATATAGGCGAAAGAAGTCAGTCGAGGGAGCCTCGAGGGGCCCATGAGGGTGGAGGGCGCGCCCAGGGGGTGGGCGTGCCCCCCTATCTCGTGGGTTCCTAGACGCCTCCCTGGCTTGCACTCCAAGTCTCCTGGATCATGTTCATTCTAAAAATCACGCTCCCGAAGGTTTCATTTCATTTGGACTCCGTTTGATATCCCTTTTCTTCGAAACACTGAAATAGGCAATAAAACAGCAATATGGGTTGGGCCTCCGGTTAATAGGTTAGTCCCAAAAGTAATATAAAAGTGTATAATAAAGCCCGTAATCATTCAAAATAGATAGTATAATAGCATGAATGCTTCATAAATTATAGATACGTTGGAGAGGTATCACAAGACGCATATGTATCGTTGCTATTAAGGATAACAAGATGGGGGCTATTCCTACATGAATAGATCTCGTCTACATCATGTCATCGTTCTTAATGCATTACTCCATTTCTCCATGAACTTAATACACTAGATGCATGCTGGATAGTAGTCGATGTGTGAAGTAATAGTAGTAGATGCAGGCAGGAGTCGATCTACTAATCTTGGATGTTATGCCTATATAATGATCATTGCTAGGATATCGTCATAATCATTTGAGGTTCTATCAATTGCCCAATTATATGTCCATTTTGCATCATGTTTACCTACTGTTATTTATGTTGTTTTATTGTATAATAATGCTTTTTGGAGTAATTCTAATGCATTTCCTCTCATAATATGCAAGGTACACACAAAGGGGGAGAATTCTGGCAGCAGGAAATCTGGACCTGAAAAAGCTACGTCAGGCTACCTATTCTGCAGAACTCCAAATGAGCTGAAACTTTGCGAGGAATTTTTATGGAATATTTGAGGAATATTGGGTAAATAAGTACCATAGGGGGGCCCACCAGGTGGGCACAACCAACCGGGGTGCGCCTGGAGCCTCGAGACGGCGGCGCTTCGTCCCAAAGTCCTCTCCTTATTTTTTTTCTAGGTCAAAATGACTTATATACCAGAAGAGGGGCACCAAAGGTGGGCCTGGGTGAGCACAACCCACCGGGGCACGCCTAGGCAGGAGCACTTTTGCCCTCCGGTGGAGCGATTCCGCCAGGGGAAATCATCTCATCATCATCACCAACAACTCTCCCATCTTGGGGAGGGCTATCTTCATCAACATCTTCAACATCACCAACTCCTGTCAAACCCTAGTTCATCTCTTGTGTTCAATCTTTGTACCAGAACTATATATTGGTGCTTGTGGGTTACTAGTAGTGTTGATTACATCTTGTAGTTGATTACTAAATGGATTATTTGGTGGAAGATTATATGTTCAGATCCATTATGCTATTTAATGCCCCTTTTATCTTGAGCATGATTATCATTTGTGAGTAGTTACTTTTGTTCTTGAGGTCACGGGAAAAATCATGTTGCAAGTAATCATGTGAACTTGATATGTGTTAGATATTTTGATGATATGTATGTTGTGATTCCCTTAGTGGTGTCATGTGAACGTCGACTACATGACACTTCACCATATTTGGGCCTAAGGGGATGCATTGTGGAGTAGTTATTAAATGATGGGTTGCGAGAGTGACAGAAGCTTAAACCCTAGTTTATGCGCTATTCCGTAAGGGATCGATTGGATCCAAAAGTTTAATACTATGGTTAGAATTTATTTATTTTTGAGAAACCAGGACAGTGGGAGAGGCTCCCACTGTCATATATATTAATATTTATAACAAATTACAAGGAGTAGTTACATCATGTACATGTCTCTCCCCATCTCACTTTGGAGTGGGGATAGAAAAGGTCTACTTAACACTTTTCTCGTAGTTACGGATGCTTGCGAGGGGGTTAATCATAAGTAGGAGGTTTGTTCAAGTAAGAATAACACCTAAGCACCGGTCCACCCACATACCAAATTATCAAAGTAGCGAACATGAATTAAGCCAACATGATGAAAGTGACTAGATGAAATTCCCGTGTACCCTCAAGAACGCTTTGCTTATCATAAGAGACCGTTTTGGACTGTCATTTGCCTCAAAAGGATTGGGCTACCTTGCTGCACTTTTGTTACTACTATTGTTACTTGCTCGTTACAAATTATCTTGCTATCAAACTACTCCGCTACTTACAATTTTAGCACTTGCAGACATTACCTTGCTGAAAACCACTTGTCATTTCCTTCTGCTCATCGTTGGGTTCGCACTCTTACTTATCAAAAGGCTACATTTTACCCCATATACTTGTGGGTTATCAAGGCTATTTTCTGGCGTCGTTGCCGGGGAGTTAAGCGCTCTTGGTAAGTGGAAATTGGTAAGGAAACATTATTACTACATGCTGAAATTTATTGTCACTTGACTATGGAAAACTATCCTTTGAGGGGTTTGTTCGTGGTATCTTCACCTCGATCGGAACCACAATTAGTTGGCCCTCAACCTACTACACCTACTGAAAATATTGAATATGAAATTCCTTCGGGTATGGTAGAACAACTGCTAGCTAATCCTTATGCAGGAGATGGAACCGAACGTCCTGATATGCACTTGATATGTGTGGATGAAATTTATGGATTGTTTAAGCTTGCAGGTTTACCCGGAGATGAAGCTAAGAAGAAACTTTTCCCTTTATCTTTGAAGGGAAAAGCATTGACATGGTATAGGCTATGCGATGATATTGGATCTTGGAACTAGAATTGGTTGAAGTTGGAATTCCATCAAAAATTCTATCCTATGCATCTAGTTCATCGTGATCGGAATTATATATATAATTTTCAGCCTCATGAAGGAGAAAGTATCACTCTAGCTTGGGGGAGGCTTAAGTCAATGTTATATTCATGCCCCAATCATGAGCTCTTAAGAGAAATTATTATTCAGAATTTTTATGCTCGGCTTTCTCATGATGATCAATCCATGCTCGGTACTTCTTGTACTGGTTCTTTTATGAACAAGATTATTGAATTCCGGTGGGATCTTTTAGAGAGAATTAAATGCAAATCTGAAGATTGGGAACTCGAGAAGGTAAAGAGTCAGGTATTGAACCTAAGTTTGATTGTGTTAAATCTTTCATGAATAACGATGCTTTTCAAAAGTTTAGCACTAAATATGGACTTGACTCTGAGATAGTACCTTACTTCTGTGAATCTTTTGCTACTCATGTTGATCTCCCTAAGGAGAAGTGGTTTAAATATCACCCACCTATTAAAGAAGAAATTAAATAACTGGTAAAATCTAAAGAAGAAACTATCATTTACAATGTTGATCCAGTTGTTCCCACTGCTTATATTGAAAACCCACCTTTCCATGTTAGGATGAAGGAACACATTAAAGCTTCAACTATGGTTAACAACAGTTATGTTAGAACACCCAAACCAGCTGAACAAATCAGAGTTGAACCTAGTGTTGCTATGATTAAAGATCTATTTGTCAATAATATTGATGGGCATGTTATTTACTTCTGTGATGAAGCTTCTAGAATTGCCAAACCCGGTAAAAAGGGTAAACATAGACCAGTTGTTGGCATGCCTATTATCTCAGTCAAGATAGGTGATCACTGTTATCATGGGTTATGTGACATAGGTGCTAGTGTGAGTTCTATTCCTTTTTCCTTATATATTGAAATTAAAAGTGAAATAGCACCTGCTAAAACATAAGGCATAGATGTTACTATTAAACTTGCTGATACGTCTCCAACATATCTACTTTTCCAAGCACTTTTGCCCTTGTTTTGGACTCTAATTTGCATGATTTGAATGAAACTAACCCGGACTGACGCTGTTTTCAGCAGAATTACCATGATGTTATTTTATGTGTAGAAAATAAAAGTTCTCGGAATGACCTGAAAATCCTCGGAGACAAGTTTCAGAAAATATAAAAAATACTGGCAAAAGATGAAGACCAGGGGGCCCACACCCTGTCTAAGAGGGTGGGGGCGCGCCCCCCTGTCTTGTGGGCCCCCTGCAGCTCCGCCGACCTCAACTCCAACTCCATATATTCTGTCTCGCAGAGGAAAAAATAAGAGAGAAAGTTTCATCAAGTTTTACAATACGGAGCCGCCGCCAAGCCGTAATCTCTCTTGGGAGGGCTGATCTGGAGTCCGTTCGGGGCTCCGGAGAGGGGGATTCGTTGCTGTCGTCATCATCAACCATCCTCCATCACCAATTTCATGATGCTCACCGCCATGCGTGAGTAATTCCATCGTAGGCTTGCTGTACGGTGATGGGTTGGATGAGATTTACCATGTAATCAAGTTAGTTTTGTTAGGGTTTGATCCCTAGTATCCACTATGTTCTGAGATTGATGTTGCTATGACTTTGCTGTGCTTAATGCTTGTCACTAGGGCCTGAGTGCCATGATTTCAGATCTGAACCTATTATGTTTTCATGAATATATGTGTGTTCTTGATCCTATCTTGCAAGTCTATAGTCACCTATTATGTGTTATGATCCGACAACCCCGAAGTGACAATAATCGGGATACTTCTCGGTGATGACCGTAGTTTGAGGAGTTCATGTATTCACTATGTGTTAATGCTTTGGTCTGGTTCTCTATTAAAAGGAGGCCTTAATATCCCTTAGTTTCCACTAGGACCCCGCTGCCATGGGAGGGTAGGACAAAAGATGTCATGCAAGTTCTTTTCCATAAGCACGTGTGACTATATTCGGAATACATGCCTACATTACATTGATGAATTGGAGCTAGTTCTGTGTCACCCTATGTTACAGCTATTACATGAGGAATCGCATCCGACATAACTATCCATCACTGATCCATTGCCTACGAGCTTTTCATATACTGTGCTTCGCTTATTTACTTCTCCGTTGCTATTGTTACAATCACTACAAAACCCAAAAAAAATACTTTTGCTATTGTTATCATTACTATCATACTACTTTGCTACTAAATACTTTGCTGCAGATACTAAGTTATCCAGGTGTGGTTGAATTGACAACTCAACTGCTAATACTCAAGAATATTCTTTGGCTCCCCTTGTGTCGAATCAATAAATTTGGGTTGAATACTCTACCCTCAAAAGTTGTTGCGATCCCCTACACTTGTGGGTTATCAAGACTAATTTCTGGCGCCGTTACCGGGGAGCATAGCTCTATTCTCTGAGTCGCTTGGGATTTATATCTTCTGATCACTATGAAGAACTTGAAAGATCAAAGAACTAAAATTTGTCCCTCAACTACGAGGGGAGGTAAGGAACTACCATCTAGCTCTGCACTAGATTCTCCTTCTGTTATGAATAAGTTTGCGACACCTAAACCTGCTACTGCTATAAATTCTGATATGTCGCATGTTATTGATGATGCCACTTCTGCTATGCATGATACTTATGATGAAACTACTTCGATGCTTGATACTATTGTGCCATTAGGTGAATTTCTAGATGAAAAACTTACTGGGGCTAGGGAGAATGAAATTATTGATGAAAGTGATGATGAAGGTTCTCCTCCTAATTATGAATTGCCTGTTGTTCCTGAGGGTTATGTTATGGATGAAGAAACTGCTAGAGATTTTCTTGCTTGCAATGATAGATCAGATCTTAAGAAATTATTAGCTAAGCTGAAACAAAAGACTTTAAATGCTAGAATGAAACATGACCCCCTTTTTCCACTTCACCTATCTTTGTTACTGATAAGGAATATGAATTCCCTGTTGATCCTGAGATTATTACTTTAGTTGAATCCGATCCTTTCTATGGCACTGAATCTGAAACTGTTGTGGCACATCTCACCAGGTTAAATGATATAGCCGCCCTGTTTACTAATGATGAGACGTCTCGCTATTATTATATCCTTAATATATTTCCATTCTCATTAAAGGGTGATTCTAAGACTTGGTTTAATTCTCTTGATCTTGGTTTTGTGCGTAGTCCCCAGGATATGATTTATTACTTCTCTGCTAAATATTTCCCTGCTCATAAGAAACAAGCTGCCTTGCGGGAAATATATAACTTTCTGCAAATTGAAGTAGAGAGTCTCCCACAAGCTTGGGGGAGGCTTCTCCGATTACTTAATGCTTTGCCTGATCATCCTCTTAAGAAAAATGAAATACTTGATATCTTCTATAATGGACTAACCGATGCTTCCAAGGACTACTTGGATAGTTGTGCTGGTTGTGTTTTCAGGGAAAGAACAGTCTACCAAGCTGAATTACTATTGAATAATATGTTGACCAATGAAAATAATTGGACTCTTCCTGAGCCAATTCCTGAGGCAATTCCTTAACCAATTGAGCCAACTCCTGAGCCTATTCCTAAACCCACTCCGAAAAAGAGAGGTGTTCTATTTCTCAGTCTTGAAGATATGCAAGAGGCGAAGAAATAGATTAAAGAAAAGGGTATAAAAGCTGAAGACGTTAAGAATTTACCTCCTATTGAAGAAATACATGGTCTCAATATACCTCCTGTCGAAGAACCACATTGTCTTGATAACCCGACACAGGTAGTGAAGGTAAATTCTCTCTATAGATATGATAAAGTTGAAATCCTGTCTACTAAATTTCATAGCCCATGCTTAGATGAATTTGATGACTTTATGAATAAACAAGCAAATTTCAATGATTATGTTAGTAGACAATTGAAAAATAATGCTTATATGATTAGACGCTTGAGTGATTTTATGGCTAGAGTTAAGGGTGAATTTAAACTTACTAGTAAACATGTTTCTATGGTCACCACTCAAGCTGAACAAGTACTTAAGGCTCAGAATGAATTGCTAGAGGAACTAAATAATAAACATGACTTTGCTGTTAGAATGGCTACTAGAACTGGTAAAATGACTCAGGAACCTTTGTATCCTGAAGGCCAGTCTAAGAGAATCGAACAAGATTCTCAGAATAATAATCTAGATGCTCCTAGTTCTTCTAAGAAGAAGAAAAAGAAAAATGAAAGGACTTTGCATGCTTCTAGTGAACCTAATGTAGAAACACCTGAGAATCCTAACAATACTTCTATCTCTGATGCTGAAATACAATCCCGAGATGAACATGAACCTGATGATAATGCTAATAATGATGTTCATGTAGATTCTCAACCTAGTAATAACAACAATATAGAAATTGAACCTGCTGTTGGTCTTGATAACCCACAATCAAGAAACCAACGTTATGATAAGAGAGATTTTGTTGCTAGGAAGCATGGTAGAGAAAGAGAACCATGGGTTCAGAAACCCATGCCCTTTCCTCCTAAACCATCCAAGACAAAGGATGATGAGGACTTTGAGCGTTTTGCTGAAATGATTAGACCTATTTTCTTACGCATGCGCTTAACCGATATGCTTAAAACAAATTCTTATTCCAAATATATGAAAGATATCATCACTAATAAAAGGAAAATACCTGAAGCTGAGATTTCCACCATGCTTGCCAACTATACCTTTAAGGGAGGAATACCTAAGAAACTGGGTGATCCCGGAGTACCCACTATACCATGCTCCATAAAGAGAAATTATGTTAAAACTGCTTTATGTGATTTAGGAGCCGGTGTTAGTGTCATGCCTCTTTCCTTGTACCGTAGACTTGAATTAAGTAAGTTGACACCCACTGAGATATCCTTGCAAATGGCTGATAAATCAACTGCTATACCAGTCGATATTTGTGAGGACGTGCCTGTGTTGTTGTTGCGAACGTTACTATCTTAACAGACTTTGTCATTCTTGATATTCCTGAGGACGACAGTATGTTGATTATCCTCTGTAGACCTTTTTTAAATACTGCAAGTGCTGTTATTGATTGCAATAAAGGCAATGTCACCTTTCATGTTAATGGAAATGAGCATATGGTACATTTTCCAAGGAAATAACCTCAAGTTCACAGCATAAATTCTATTGAGAAAATTCCATCAGTTATTATTGGAGGTTTTGAATTTCCTCTCCCTACTGTCAAGAAAAAGTATGATATTCCTATTGTTGGGGATGCTCATATCCCCGTTGAGGTAACCTAGTGTCACTTCGAAATATCTCCGGTTCCGTGTTATTCGGAATGAGTTTGTTAACAAGACTTGATCAACCTTGTTAGTGGATTCATTTTGATGATCATGAGATGGATGAAATTAGAAGGCACAACCTTCTGTACCCTCTTTTTACTTTCTATTATTTAAAATAAATAAAGCAAAAATAGTATTATCTATATGTTTTCTGAATTATCCGTGCAATGAAAAATATCCCGAAAATAAAAGTGCTCCAAATACCCTGCAAATTTAGTATGATTTTTTATGGAATATTTGAAGATTTTAGGCACTGAAATCACTGCAGGAGGGGAAAGCACCAGGCCACGAGAGTGGAGGGCGCGCCCACCCCCTCTAGGTGCGCCCCCCTGTCTCGTGGGCCCCTGGTGGCCCCCCTCCACTTATGCCAGCACCCACACACTCCATCTTCTTCCCAAAAAAAGCCCCATCCAGCTCAAGCACGAGTTCTATCTCATTTTGCTGCGATTTTCGATCTCCTTGCTCAAACCTCCATTCACAAAACTGCTTTGGGAGATTGTTGCTTGGTATGTGACTCCTCCATTGGTCCAATTAGTTTTTGTTCTAGTGCTTTATTCATTGCAAATCCTTGCTGCCTTGGTGACCCTGTTCTTGAGCTTGCACGTTAAATTTATGAGGTTCCACGTAATTCTAATGCATGATATAGGCTCTAGGCACTTGTAGGAGTAGTTGCTATCAATCGTGTTTAGTTTTATTTACTTTTATTTTGAAGTTACTAAAAATTTTAGAAATATCGCAGAAAAAGAAATATGTTCAGGAAAATGTACCAAGGTGGTTCCTCAGTAAAGAAAGGACCCAGGATTGCTATGCGTGAGCAAGACAATGAACCACCAAGGGAAGCTAAAGTGCGGTCTTGTGAATGGCCGTCGGAAGAGTTTATGGTCAATACAGGCATTAAGGATGAATTTGATACATATGTGCGTAATTGTCGGTGTCAAAACCGGCGGATCACGGGTAGGGGGTCCTGAACTGTGCGTCTAAGGCTAATGGTAACAGGAGACTGGGGACACGATGTTTACCCAGGTTCGGGCCCTCTCGATGGAGGTAATACCCTACTTCCTGCTTGATTGATCTTGATGATATGAGTATTACAAGAGTTGATCTACCACGAGATCGTAGAGGTTAAACCCTTGAAGCTAGCCTATGGTATGATTGTTGTTGTCCTACGGACTAAACCCTCTGGTTTATATAGACACCGGAGGGGGCTAGGGTTACACAGAGTCGGTTATAGAGAAGGAGATCTATCCTCCGAATCACCAAGCTTGCCTTCCACGCAAAGGAGAATCCCATCCGGACACGGGATGAAGTCCTCAGTCTTGTATCTTCATAGTCCAATAGTCCGACCAAAGCATATAGTCCGGCTGTCCGGATACCCCCTTATCTAAGACTCCCTCAGTAGCCCCTGAACCAGGCTTCAATGACGATGGGTCCGGCGCGCAGATTGTCTTTGGCATTGCAAGGCGGGTTCCATCTCCGAATACTTCAAGGTAAATTTTGAACACTTCAGTTGTGTCCGGCTCTGCAAGACAAATTTCGCATACCACCGTAGAGAGAACAATAATCCACAATTCTAATCTGCCGACAACTCTTCGTAGCATGACATCACGCCACGGCATAGCCTTTATTCGAACCGTTTTTTACAACCAGCTACCGCACACATTGCGAGGCGGTTTTCTTGGCACGTCTTGTCGAAGCAGAGATCGTGTCCCCCTTATCGCGGGATCCTCATCAATACGGGTATGGGTAACCCAACCATGCCATCAATCGTGGCACTTTGAAAAATGAGTAATTTTGACAGGCAAGTGGGGAGGCGCACATTCTTCACTGTCTTTATAAAGGGATAAGGACCCCCCATTTTCACCCACGCCTTCTTCCTCCTCTGCTCATCCGTTCTCGCACTCTCGAGCCCCAGCGCCCAAGCTCCCACCTTCTCCGTAGGACCATCCGCAGCATGTCTGGAGCGGGAGGCAAGTGGATGGCCTCCTCTGTCACAGAGGGGGACATTACCAAGCTTCAGGCGGCCGGATACCTGGCCGAAAACATCGCGCACAGGCTTCCAGCGGAGGGACAAATCACCCCCAGCCCAAAGTATCGGGAGAGAGTAGTATTCCTCCCTCATTTCGTCCGTGGACTAGGATTTCCACTCCACCCGTTCGTCCGCGGGCTCATGTATTACTATGGGCTAGATTTTCATGATCTGGCCCCAAATTTCGTCCTCAACATCTCGGCGTTCATCATCGTGTGCGAGGCCTTCCTCCGCATCAAGCCCCACTTCGCCTGTGGCTGAAGACCTTCTGCATGAAGCCGAAGATCGTGGGCAGCTAGCAGGCGGAGTGCGGAGGCGCCATGGTGGGCAAGATGCCCAATGTTACATGGCTTCATGGCTCCTTTATGGAGACCGTGAAAGGGTGACAATCAGGGTGGTTCTACCTCACCGAGCCGCGCGATGCCAATTGGGAGGCGGCTCCCAAATTCTGATACGGAATCCCCATGCGGCTCACCTCTTGGGAAAAGAAGGGCCTGGCCTGGGTCGAACCTGTGGAGCTGACCGGACTTGAGACTTGCATTAAAAGTATGAGGGACAAGAAGATCAAGCTTGTCAATGTGGTCCAGGTCATGCTCGTCCGCCGGATTCTCCGTGTCAAAGATGGGCATTCAATTGTGGGAGTTCGATCCGGCCAAACACCAGATGATGCATTAGATCTTCGACACGATGCATAAGGACGTTTGTAAGGTGCTGTTCAAGACCGGCGAAGTTCCTCCTCCCCTTTCCGAGGACCGCGGGCTCAGCACAAAGTGCCCTGCCAATCCGGTAAGTCCTCTGATTATCACAAAATGTACCTTTCCCAGCATATTCATGGGAGGATTTTAAGTCACCATGCTGACTAAACAGGATTACATGGAGACGGCGGAGCGGATCGACTGTCCGGCTCCGCTACCTGAAGATCCCGCAATAGCACTCCTAACAGAGATGCTGGTTCCAGCGCCATACAAGGTGCCGGAGAAAAAGGCCGAAAAGAAGGCCACGGGGACCAGGAAAGGTCTCCGGCGCGAAGTCGCACCAGACGCCTCGCCAGAAGACAACGAGGCGCACTCCTCCCACGAAGGGGAGGAGAGAAAGAAGAAGGCCACCCCAACTGAGGGGGCCGAAGGGTCCAAGAAGGCGGCTGCGGGGACCAGAAAAGGTCTCCGACGCAGGGCCATGATTGACTCGTCATCCGAGGATGACGAGGCAGATTCCTCCCACGGAGATGGGGGGAAACATGCAGAAATTCCCCCTCCCCGCACTGGGGAGGAGAAGAAAAGGAAGGCCTCCTCTCATGAGGAGGCTAGGACGCCGAAGAAGGGGAAGGCGTCCCTTCCGGATCACTCCACCACGGCCGCCTATAGCGAGGAGGAGTGGCTGCCCAGGGGCAAGCCCCGGGCGAAGTCGTAAGTATTCGTGCTCCGTAATAATTTTCGTGCGACTTTAACTTCATAGTTTGTAATAACGCCGAACACGCATGTGCAGTCCGGCTGGGTCCAATCTCGGGGTATCCTCTTCGGAAGGGTCTCTGAGCGAGTCGGAGATGAATTCACTCCCGACGGCCACCTCCCCATGACCTGCGGATGACACTGAGGTGTTGTCCCAAAGGATACCAGAGCAGGGGGCGACGGTTCTGGAGACGCCCCAAGGCAAAATCCCAGATGCCAGGCACATGGGGGGTAAGACCCCCATGGATTATGCTGACGGGAGCCACAACAAGTCTGGCTCCCAGCCGGTTACTGCGCCGGAGCCTCCAAAGGCTCCGGATTCCATTAGGCATCCCCTCACGAAGGAGGGCGAGCCGTCCATGCCGATGACCTCCGCCAAGCCGGAGGCATCGGATAATTTGTTAGAAGTGCTTCGAGGCGCTTCCATCGACGATGAGCAACGTACTCTTATGAGTACGGTGATTGAGAAGTTTCGGTCCGCCAAGAGCGGGTTGACCGAAGCCTGCACCAGCCTCCTAACAGGCTTTGAGGTAAGAAATGAAAAAGTGTGAGAAAATATCACCCAATAGACAGTAGCCCCTGATACTCTGTTTGGTGTTCGGAAAGAAAAGCAAACGGAGGGTCAACTAAAAAACCACAGGAATCTGATAGTACTTGTCTATGTTAATAAATAGGCATCGCTGCTGACAGCCGTTGCGCGCACAGCTGAGGTCGCCGGCCTCAGGCGAGACCTGGGGCAGGCCGAAGAAGAGCTCGGCCTCGTGAAGTGGCAGCTCGAGGAGAACAAAGGTAAGTGATACCCCGTCTGTGTGTCATACTGATACGTCTCCAACGTATCTATAATTTATGAAGCATTCATGCTATTTTATTATCTGTTTTGAATTATTATGGGCTTTATTATACACTTTTATATTACTTTTGGGACTAACCTATTAACCGGAGGCCCAACCCATACTGTTGTTTTATTGCCTGTTTTAGTATTTCGAAGAAAAGGAATATCAAACGGAGTCCAAACGGAATGAAACCTTCGGCAGCGTTATTTTTGGGAAGAATATCATCCTGGAGACTTGGAGTTTATGTCATAAGATCCTCGAGGAGGCCAGGAGATAGCCCCCCCCTACTGGGCGTGCCCCCCTGTCTCGTGGGCCCCTCGAGCACCTCCCGACCAACTTCTTTCGCCTATATAAGCCTACGTACCGTAGAAACATCAAATATCAAGATAGATCGTGAGTTCCGCAGCCGCAAGCCTCTATAGCCACCAGAAACCTCTTGGGAGCCCTTCCCGGCACCCTGCCGAAGGGGGGATCCTTCACCGGTGGCCATCTTCATCATCCCAGCGCTCTCCATGACGAGGAGGGAGTAGTTCACCCTCGGGGCTGAGGGTATGTACCAGTAGCTATGTATTTGATCTCTCTCTCTCGTGTTCTCTCTCGTGTTCCCTCTATGGCACGATCTTGATGTATCCCGAGCTTTGCTATTGTAGTTGGATCTTATGATGTTTCTCCCCCTCTACTCTCTTGTGATGAATTGAGTTTTACTCTTGAAGTTATCTTATCGGATTGAGTCTTTATTTAAGAACACTTGATGTATGTCTTGCCGTGATTATCTGTGGTGACAATGGGATATCATGTGCCACTTGATGTATGTTTTGGTGACCAACTTGCGGGTTCCGCCCATGAACCTATGCATAAGGGTTGGCACACGTTCTTGACTCTCCGGTAGAAACTTTTGGGCACTCTTTGAAGTACTTTGTGTTGGTTGAATAGATGAATCTGAGATTGTGTGATCCATATCGTATAATCATGCCCACGGATACTTGAGATGACAATGGAGTATCTAGGTGACATTAGGGTTTTGGTTGATTTGTATCTTAAGGTGTTATTCTAGTATGAACTCTATGATAGATTGAGCGAAAAGAATAGCTTCATGTTATTTTACTACGAACTCTTGAATAGATAGAACAGAAAGGATAACTTTGAGGTGGTTTCATACCCTACCATAATCTCTTTGTTCGTTCTCCTCTATTAGTGGCTTTGGAGTGACTCTTTGTTGCATGTTGAGGGATTGTTATATGATCTATCTATGTTATTATTGTTGAGAGAACTTGCACTAGTGAAAGTATGAACCTTACGCCTTGTTTTCTACCATTGCAATACCGTTTACGCTCACTTTTATCATTAGTTACCTTGCTGTTTTTATAATTTCAGATTACAAATACCTTTATCTACCATCCATATTGCACTTGTATCACCATCTCTTCGCCGAACTAGTGCACCTATACAATTTACCATTGTATTGGGTGTGTTGGGGACACAAGAGACTCTTTGTTATTTGGTTGCAGGGTTGTTTGAGAGAGACCATCTTCATCCTACGCCTCCTATGGATTGATAAACCTTAGGTCATCCACTTGAGGGAAATTTTCTACTGTCCTACAAACCTGTGCACTTGCAGGCCCGACAACGTCTACAAGAAGAAGGTTGTGTAGTAGACATCAAGCTCTTTTCTAGCGCCGTTGCCGGGGAGGTGAGTGCTTGAAGGTATATCTTTAGGTCTTGCAATCGAATCTTTTTGTTTCTTGTTTTATCAGTAGTTTAGTCTATAAAAGAAAAATAAAAAAATGGAATTTAGTTTATCTCATATGCTTCGTCTTTTTAATATCTTTCGTGAGAATGAGGGTAAGGAAAATTGTGCTCAAGTGCTAGAAGAAGAAATCTATAAAATGTTTTGCACTAAATCTTTGAATGATGAGCATGATTGCAATGTTGTTAGTATGAACTCTTTGAATATCCATAGTACTAATGATGATTGCACTAGTCATGATGAAAATATCCCTTATGAGCATGTCAACTTTTGTGGAGTGCATGTTTGCATGAACACACCGAATAGAGAAGATATATATTGCAATAGGCATAAGCATTTAGAAACTAAATTGTTGCAAGAAAAGTTAAATGGGAGTGCTGAAAATTTACATTTCCTTTGCCGTACTTGTGAACTATGCAATGAACGTGGTCATCTACATCTCCTATGCAAATTATTTCATGATCGAATCATGTCCAAAAATTGTGATGATTTGATTTCCCTTGCACATTATAATGAACTTGGTTTGCTTTTGGGTTATTAAGAATTGAAACGTTTAACTAAGGATCTTCCAGGTTTTGCCCTTAAGAAAGTTCTTGATTTTGATCTAGAGAACATTTATTTGTATTGTACGATGAATTGCATTGAAAATCCTTATATTGTCAATTACCTAAAGAAAATAAAGAAAATAGAAGATGAAGAGAATACTAATGAAAGGGAAGAGACTTCCCATTATCCTCCTATTATTTCTTATGATAAATCAGGTGACGAGGAGGAACTTTCTATTGAACCAATCTCATTGATAAGGAGCTCAAATAAGAGGGTTGAATCCACACATAATGTGAAGAAGAAAAGGAAGAAAAGGGGCAGCAAAGGTAAAAAGGTATCTCTCCCAAATGATGTTTCTCCTACTACTCATTGTGATGATGATAATTGCTGTACTATTGGTGCTATCCATACTATTGATGATGAGAGTGATTATGCTTATGATATGAAAAGGCCCAAGCTTGGGGAAGCTATGTTTGATGAGGATGAAATATTTGAGAATATATTTGCTGGAATTAATGTTTGTCCCAAGTTTGGGGATGCTACTTTTAATGAAGATGATATTTTCAGCATCCGAAGTTTTGATATGAAAAGTTGTTATGATGATAGCATTCCTCTTTATGATGATTATATTGATGAAAGTGGGTTTGGAAGAGTGTCAACTTTAGGAAGTAGTTATCCCACTATTTTGGAAGATGTTGAATATTATTGTGATGAATATGAAAGTGGATTTGGAAGAGTGTCAACTTTATTTAGTGATGATTCCACTATCTTGGAAGAGGTTTCAATCGATTATGATGAGAACAAAGTTGCTACTTATGATGATTATTGTGATGAAACTTACGCTATAAAAAGTAGTGATGATTATATTTATAAAACTTGTCATGATTATGATTACCCTTTTTCTGAACATTACTCTTTTAATGTGGAAACAATTTTTAGTGTTCAAGTCTCTTATGATACTCCCACCATTCCGAATGAGAAGAGTTTTGCTTATGTGGAGAGTAATAAATTTTCTGTGCTTGTAGATCATGAAAAGAATGCTTTAGGTTCTGGTAATATTGTTGAATTCATTCATGATGCTACTGAAAATTATTATGAGAGAGGAACATATGCTTGTAGGAATAGCAATAATATCAAGTTTCCTCTCTATGTGTTGAAATTCTTGAAGCTATGCTTGTTTTATCTTCCTATGCTAGTTGATTATTGTTCCTATAAGTTGTTTGCTCACAAAATCCCTATGCATAGGAAGTGGGTTAGACTTAAATGTGCTAATCATATGCTTCATGATGCTCCTGTTATGTTTCAATTCTTATCTTTTATGTGAGCATCATTGAAATCATCATGCCTAGCTAGAAAGGCATTAAAGAAAAGCGCTTGTTGGGAGACAACCCAACATTTACCCTTACTATTTTTGTGTGTTCACATGATTATGCTACTGTAATAATCATGTTTTATAGCTTTTGTTTCAATAAAGTGCCAAGTAGAACCTTTGGGAAGACTTGGGTGAAGTCTTTTTGATCATGCTGTAAAAAACAGAAACTTTAGAACTCACGAGATTAGCTGTTATGTTTTACTGGAAAGTGCTTTTAGGTTGATTATTTTTGCAGATTATGAATAGACAAATTCCTCAGGTCCACCAATTTATTTCATAATTTTTGGGGTTCCAGAAGTATACGTTTGATACAGATTCCTACAGACTGTTCTGTTTTTGACAGATTCTGTTTTCATTGTGTTGTTTGCCTATTTTGATGAATCTATGGCTAGTATGTAAGGGTATGAACCATAGAGACGTTAGAATACAATATATATTACACCAATATGAATTTAGAATGAGTTCATTACAATACCTAAGTGGTGATTTATTTTCTTATACTAACGGAGCTTACGAGTTTTGTGTTGAGTTTTGTGTGGTTGAAGTTTTCAAGTTTTGGGTAAGGATTCGATGGACTATGGAATAAGGAGTAGCAGGAGCCTAAGCTTGGGGATGCCCAAGGCACCCCAAGGTCCCCTCTTTCATCTTCGTTCATCGGTAACTTTACTTGGAGCTATATTTTTATTCGCCACATGATATGTGTTTTGCTTGGAGCGTCATTTTATTTTGTTAGTATTTGCTTTCTGTTATTTAGAATAATGTTTTGCATCTATATTTTCAATAAAAATGTCAAGGATAGCCTTTACCATGCTTATTTTGCTAGTATACATGTTGCTGTTTGAAAACAGAAAGTTTACCGCTGTTCCAAAAATTCCCTAGAAAAGTCAGAGAGTGATATAATGTTGAATCTTTTTGCATATTGAGCTCTGATAAATCTTTTACAGCATAGTATGTTTCTTATAATTTTTGGAGTTAGGGAAGTATTATGAATCTTGTATTCTTTACAGACTATACTGTTTTGGCAGATTGCTGTTAGGTTTGCATTGTTTGCATATGCTTGCTTGTTTGATGATTCTATTTTAGGATAGGAGTATTAAATATGCAGAGATATTTAGTATTCAATGTTGAATAATAATGTTAGTAATTTGTTACAGTAGAAAATGATAAGGTTTTGCATTGGTTTATACTAACCTATCTCACGAGTTCTTGTTGATTTTGGTGTGGATGAAGCTTTTGATAAAAAGAGAAACCATGATATGCGAGGAATTAAGGAGACACAAAAGTTCAAGGTTGGGGATGGCCAAGGCACCCCAAGATAATATTTCAAGAAGTCTCAAGCATCTAAGCTTGGGGATGCCCCGGTAGGCATCCCACATTTCTTCTTCAACAACTATCGGTTAGTATCGGTTGAGCCTAAGTTTTTGCTTCTTCACATGAGTGGTGCTATCCTTGCAATGTCATTTTATTTTGTTTTGCTTGCTGTTTGAATAAAATATCAAGATCTGAAATTCTTTAATGAGAGAGAGGCTTCACAGAGTTACATAATTATTTAGCTACTCATTGATCTTCACTTATATCTTTTTGGAGTAGTTTGTCATTTACTCGTGTGCTTCACTTATATCCTATGAGTAAATTGTTGAATAAGGTGAACGTCATAAATCTGAAATTATATAAGTCTCATTTGCTTATCCCATAGGGAGTAATGACTTTACATCTAAGAAGTAGAGGTAGTAATTTATTGGCGGTTAGCAAGCATTATATTGGTCATTTGAACAATTCATGAAAGAATATTGAAGGAAGAGAGATTTCACATATAAATATATTATCATAGACATCTTTAATAATTGTGAGCACTCATTAAGTATGACATGCTAAAGAGTTGATGTTGGACAAGGAAGACAATGTAATGGGTTATGTTTTCTCACATCTCGGTTAAAGTATATTGTCATGGATCATTCAAACATGTTAAGCTTGCCTTTCTCCCCTTGCTAGCCTAAATATCTGTACTAAGCGGGAATACTGCTTGTGCATCCAATACCCTTAAACCCAGTTTTTGCCATGAGTGTCCACCATACCTACCTATATGTGGTATTTACCTGCCATTCCAAGTAAATTTGCATGTGCCAAACTCTTAACCTTCAAATTATAATCTGTTTTGTATGCCCGAATTGCTCATGTAGCAACTAGGGGCTGTCAGTGTCTTCCATGCTAGGTGGGTTATTCTCAAGAGGAGTGGACTTCGCTCCTCATTCACGAGAAAGTGGCGGTAACCGGGATGCCCAGTCCCATGATCAAAAAGATCAAAATCAAATCAAAATAATTGCAAATAAAACTCCCCCAGGTTTGATGTTAGTTGGAGGCACCCGTTGTTTCGAGCAAGCCATGGATTGATGATTGTTAGTGGAGGGGGAGTAAAAACTTTTACCATTCTGTTTGGGAACCGCCTATAATGTATGTAGTATGGAAGATATTGGGAACTCTTGGTTGTTATGTTGACATTGAGATCATACCTCTCAAAATTATTTATCCCTATTTTAAAATCGAGCTCTGGCACCTTTGCAAATCCCTGCCTCCCTCTGCAAAGGTCCTATCTTTTACTTTATGTCTTTTACTTTATGCAAGAGTCAAGGTGATCTTAACCTTTCCTTTTTTTTCATTTTATCCTTTGGCAAGCACTTTGTGATGGGGTGATCCTGATATATATATATATCCAATTGGATGTAAGTTAGCATGAACTATTATTGTTGACATCACCCAAAGGTGAATACGTTTGGAGGAAACACTATAAGCCCCTATCTTTCTTAGTGTCTGATTAAAACTCCATAACCACAAGTATAGCGTGAGTGTTAGCAATTGTAGAAGACTATATGATAGTTGAGTATGTGAAGTTTGCTAAATCAAAGCTCTGACATAGACCCTTCCTGAAAATAGGATGAATTGCAATTGTTTGATGACTAAGAATGAAGTTTGCTAGTTTTCAAGAAAGTTTATGGTCTATGCTTTAACATGTGAATAGCTTGTTACTTGATTATGAAGTTTTATGAGATGAACTACTGTTATGACATATAATGATGCTAGCAAAGGTGATTGAAATTATCATTGATCAAACTTGTGCACCTTCTAGCATTCACACTTCATAAATTCTTTCTTTTATCATTTACCTACTCGAGGACGAGCAGGAATTAAGCTTGGGGATGCTGGTACGTCTCCAACGTATCTATAATTTATGAAGCATTCATGCTATTTTATTATTTGTTTTGAATGATTATGGGCTTTATTATACACTTATATATTACTTTTGGGACTAACCTATTAACCGGAGGCCCAGCCCATATTGCTGTTTTATTGCATGTTTCAGTATTTCGAAGAAAAGGAATATCAAACGGAGTCCAAACGGAATGAAACCTTCGGCAGCGTTATTTTTGGGAAGAATATCATCCTGGAGACTTGGATTTTACGTCAGAAGATCCTCGAGGAGGCCAGGAGATAGGGGGCGCCCCTCCCCCTACTGGGCGCGCCCCCCTATCTCGTGGGCCCCTCGAGCACCTCCCGACCGACTTCTTTCTCCTATATAAGCCTACGTACCCTAGAAACATCAAATATCAAGATAGATCGGGAGTTCTGCCGCCGCAAGCCTCTGTAGCCACCAGAAACCTCTCGGGAGCCCTTCCCGGCACCCTGCCGGAGGGGGGGTCCTTCACTGGTGGCCATCTTCATCATCTCGGCGCTCTCCATGACGAGGAGGGAGTAGTTCACCCTCAGGGCTGAGGGTATGTACCAATAGCTATGTGTTTGATCTCTCTCGTGTTCTCTCTCGTGTTCCCTCTATGGCACGATCTTGATGTATCCCGAGCTTTGCTATTGTAGTTGGATCTTATGATGTTTCTCCCCCTCTACTCTCTTGTGATGAATTGATTTTTCCTCTTGAAGTTATCTTATCGGATTGAGTCTTTATTTGAGAACACTTGATGTATGTCTTGCCGTGATTATCTGTGCCGACAATGGGATATCATGTGCCACTTGATGTATGTTTTGGTGACCAACTTGCGGGTTCCGCCCATGAACCTATGCATAGGGGTTGGCACACGTTCTTGACTCTCCGGTAGAAACTTTGGGGCACTCTTTTAAGTACTTTGTGTTGGTTGAATAGATGAATCTGAGATTGTGTGATGCATATCGTATAATCATGCCCATGGATACTTGAGGTGACAATGGAATATCTACGTGACATTAGGGTTTTGGTTGATTTGTGTCTTAAGGTGTTATTCTAGTATGAACTCTATGATAGATTGAGCGGAAAGAATAGCTTCATGTTATTTTACTATGAACTCTTGAATAGATAGAACAGAATGGATAACTTTGAGGTGGTTTCCTACCCTACCATAATCTCTTCGTTCGTTCTCCTCTATTGGTGGCTTTGGAGTGACTCTTTGTTGCATGTTGAGGGATTGTTATATGATCTATCTATGTTATTATTGTTGAGAGAACTTGGACTAGTGAAAGTATGAACCTTAGGCCTTGTTTTCTACCATTGCAATACCGTTTACGCTCACTTTTATCATTAGTTACCTTGCTGTTTTTATAATTTCAGATTACAAATACCTTTATCTACCATCCATATTGCACTTGTATCACCATCTCTTCGCCGAACTAGTGCACCTATACAATTTACCATTGTATTGGGTGTGTTGGGGACATAAGAGACTCTTTGTTATTTGGTTGCAGGGTTGTTTGAGAGAGACCATCTTCATCCTACGCCTCCTACGGACTGATAAACCTTAGGTCATCCACTTGAGGGAAATTTGCTACTGTCCTACAAACCTGTGCACTTGCAGGCCCAACAACGTCTACAAGAAGAAGGTTGTGTAGTAGACATCACCTAGAAAGGAGAAAAATTGGTGATGCTAACAAAAAGCATCACGATTTTTAATAGGGGCCACGACCGAAGTGGCGGCCCTGTAGAAGGCGCTGTCCGAGGCCGAAGCCAAGGCGGCCATGGAGCGCACCAAGCGTGAGAAGCAAGATGCTCGGGTGGGAGAGGTGCAGCAAGATCTCCAAGAGTTCGGCAAGAAGTTCGAGTCCTTGGAGCGTGACTTCAAGACGCAAGCGTTTGAGCTTGCCAAAGCCCTCGAGAGCGCGAAAGATGCCAAGGCTGAAGCCCAAAAGGCCCTCCAGGAAGTCCAGGCGGCCAAGAAGATAGCGGAGGGTAAGGCATTCATTATGCAGAGCAAGCATGTGAAGGAGACATTTCTTTTACTTAACCGAATTCGGAGCTCTCCAGGGGCATTCGCAGATCTGCCACGCAGCATATCGGATGCCACGAAGTTTTATCGTGCCGAAGAAGGGAGCTCAACAGAGAAGTTGTTCTGGTCCCAGTACGCCAGAGCCGAACACCCGATGCCCTTGAGTGACCAACTAAAGCAGTTGGTCGAACTCCACAGAATTGCCGAACTGGCCATGAAGGGCCTCATAGTCTGGATGTGGCCTGGCGAGCCCCTGCCTGATAGCTATTTTGGCCTTGTAAAGCGGATGCTGCATGCCTGTCCACAGCTTGAAGTTATCAAGCAGTCCATCTGTATTGAGGGTGCCCGCCGGTCCTTTGCCCGCGCGAAGATGCATTGGGCCAAACTAGATGCTGAGAAGCTCATGAAGGATGGACTCCCGGAGGGTAAGGAGCATCGCTACCCTGAAAAATATTATGATGGCGTTATGAAAGGCGCTCGCCTCGTGGCCGATGAATGTGCCAAGAACATAATCTTTGAGTGAATGTACCAATGTCGTCTTTGTAATATGAAAACGAGTTTGTTTGCACTTATATGACACTTTGTTTGATTTAAATTATTACCTTCTGTGCAGCTGTTTATAAAATTCTGAAAGTAGGCCAGTCGTCGGCTTCTGCCCCTTGTAGCTAGTACAGGGGTGTTCGTGGAAAACCCAAACACTCTTTATCCAAATATTTGGTCCTTTAAGGAGGATTTCAGCGCAGCGAAGAAGGCAATCGGACTATGCGGCTTTATAACTCTCACTTAGCCATAGAAGTCTACAATTTTAAATTTCGGTGAAGCCCCTAGTATTCGGAAAGCCGAATTGGGGCGCTATACACGCCTAAATCGGACGAGGCCAATTCATCGCCTGAAGCAGAAAAAATCTTTAAGGATTTTGAACCTCTCGAACAGCGACCAGCTCTCGCCGCATCATGACAGTCAGTTTTCGGCTTTCTCTACTGAGGTGCTCATCCATAAGAACCGAGACACAATCGCAGTAGTTCTCCCTGCGCTACCTTAGCCGATATAACGGAGCGTAAGGTACCAAAACAAGGGAACCGGGCTAACCCAACTATTGACCCAATACATGATTCAGAGCTGATGCATATAATGTTGTAAGTTCGGGGTGCCGCACTATCGAAAGTGTTCGGACTTATCTTGCCGTATTATGGGGCACAATAAGAAGCCCCTGGGAAACTGAACGTACCAAAGTGTACAAGTGCCATATTAAAAAACATTTAAGGGAAAATATGAAGATAGTAATAAGAAGCTGACGTTGTATACTATTTCCCGTTGTTATTTGGAGAATACGTCAAGACGTATCTGTACAATTAATGTGTGAAGCAGAAACAAATAGGACTATATGACATGTCCTATCCAAAGGCAGGCTGCATGCGGGTATGTAAAACAGGTATAACGATCATTAACAGAGACCACATGGGTATTCCCTAGTGTACAAAGCCTCTTGCCTCCTTGGTGTTCCCTCCTGTGATGAGTCTGATAGTCCGGTTCTCTGAAGGGGCTGCCCGAAAGTAGGGTCCTGAAAGAAAGAAAAAGGGGATGCGGGCCTCGTGGCGGCTGAACCGCACTGTAGGCCGCATTGTCGTCTCGCCTCCGCCTATGCCCATGGTATTTTGAGTGCGTAGTTATGTATGCATGGCACCAATGCCGCCTGACTGGGGCTGGGGCGGAGGCCGGATTGCTAATCATGCTCTTGGCGTGCCTGACGATCCTGTTGCGGGGTGCTCCGGACCCGCTTGACGGTGTTCGGGGTTGTCGTCGCCGAATTGGCTATCTGTCGAAGGAGGCTGCTTTGTACTTCTGCCGCGAGGGCCGCAGTGTGCTCTTCCGTACGGAGGGAGCGGTCTGTGTTTCCATTGACTGTTATAACCCCGCGAGGTCCTGGCATCTTGAGCTTAAGGTATGCATAGTGGGGTACCGCAATGAATTGAGAGAACGCGGTTCGTCCAAGTAGCGCATGATAGCCACTACAGAAAGGGATGACATCAAAGATTAACTCCTCGCTTCGGAAGTTATCCGGAGATCCGAAGACCACTTCCAGTGTTATTGAGCCCGTACAGCGGGCCTCTACCCCTGGAATTACACCTTTAAAGGTGGTTTCGGTGGGTTTGATCTGTGAGGGATTGATGCCCATTTTGTGCACTGTGTCCTGATAAAGCAGGTTCAGGCTGTTCCCACCGTCCATAAGGACTCGCGTGAGGTGGAATCCGTCGATGATTGGATCAAGGACCAATGCGGCTGAGCCGCCGTGACGGATGCTGGTAGGATGGTCCCTACGATCGAAGGTGATCGGATAGGATGACCATGGGTTGAACTTTGGGGCGACTAGATCCATCGCATAGACGTCCCTCAATGCACGCTTTCGTTCCCGTTTGGGAATGTGGGTGGCATAGATCATATTTACTGTTTTCACCTGGAGGGAAATTTCTTCTGTCCCCCAGTGTTCGGAGGCCAGGGCTCCTCGTCATCATCGTTGTGCAGCCCCTTGTCCTTGTTTTCGGCATTTAACTTGTCGCATGTTTGAACACCCAGCAATCCCTGTTAGTACGATTGGCTGGTTTGTCGGGGGTGCCGTGGATCTGGCACGAGCGGTCGAGTATGCGGTCCAGACTGGACGATCTTGGATTGTTTCTTTTGAACGGCTTTTTCCGCTGATCGGATTTTGAGTTGCTGAATCCGGCATTGACTGTCGTATCTTTGACGTTGTCACCATTATTCTGACGCTTATGTCTATTGTGTCGTGGCTTTCCGTTGCTGTCACGGACATCTGAGGTGCCGGAGTTTCTTGGCGTGGTGCTGCTGCGAGCCAGCCAGCTGTCCTCGCCCACGCAAAAGTGGGTCATGAGTGTTGTGAGGGCCGCCATGGACTTCGGCTTTTCTTGGCCGAGGTGTCGGGAGAGCCACTCATTGCGGATATTATACTTAAAGGCCGCTAGGGCCTCGACGTCCGGACAGTCGACAATTTGTTTCTTTTTAGTTAGGAACCGAGTCCAGAATTTCCTGGCTGACTCTCCGGGCTGTTGGGTAATGTGACTTAAGTCATCAGCATCTGGTGGTCGCACATAAGTGCCTTGGAAGTTGTCGAGGAATGCGTCTTCAAGATTTTCCCAACTGCCAATGGAGTTCGCTGGCAGGCTATTCAGCCAATGTCTGGCTGGTCCTTTAAGCTTAAGGGGGAGATACTTGATGGCATGTAGATCATCACTTCGAGCCATGTGAACGTGGAGAAGGAAATCTTCGATCCATACCGCGGGGTCTGTTGTGCCATCATATGATTCGATATCGACGGGTTTAAACCCTTCTGGGAATTCATGGTCCATTACTACATTAGTGAAGCAGAGGGGGTGCAGCGCCTCTGTGTCGGGCTATGTCACGACATAGTCTGATGAAATCTGGTCGGTTATGTTCGCCCCGGTCGGACTTATTAGTAGCGTACCCGGCATGACGGTCATCGTCATGTGCTGTGGCGTGCCCCCGTGATCCGTAGATCGATCTTGGTTGTCCTGCGTTGTTTTCCAATATGTCTCGCAGGTCCTGCGTATTGCCCCGGGCCGCAGTGAACTGGCGTGGGTGTGCGGGCTGGTATTCGGTCTGATACGCCGTTTTATCCTGGCCACGAGGCGGCTGGTCAGCCTCGTCTTGTGCTGGTAGTGTAGGCTCTATGGCATCTTCCTCTAACTGAGGTAACAACTTGTGCTTTGGGTAACCCTTGGTGGGGGGCTCGAGTATGTATTCCTCGGCCGCCAGGACCTCGGTCCATCTGTCTGCGAGCAGATCTTGATCAGCTTGCAGCTGCTGCTGCTTCTTTTTCAGGCTTCTTGCAGTGGCTATAAGTCGGCGCTTAAAGCGCTCCTGCTCTATGGGATCCTCTGGTACGCCGAATTCGTCGTCGCCGAGGCTCACCTCGTCTTCGAAGGGAGGCATATAGTTGTCATCCTCCAAGTATCTGTCTGTCGCCTATTCATCTAGGCTGACCTGCCCGTGTTCGTGTTCGGCCTGCTCGAAGGTAGGCTAATCAGGATTGTATTCCTCTTTGGCACCACCTGGATTATTTTCTTCTCCTGTGCTGGTATTGCTATGGCGGGGCTTAGAGCGGTGCCGACGACGCCCATGCTTTGATTTCTTCCCTGAGGGGTTATCTTCTGTTGCCTCATCGCCATTGTTTTCTTTGGGGGTGTCCACCATATATATGTCATATGAAGAGGTGGCAGTCCAGCGCCCTATGGGCGGTGGTTCCTGTTCTTCTCCTGCATTGTCGTCTATACCGTCGATGTCTTTGGAGTCAAAGTCGAGCACGTCGGTCAAATCATCGACCGTGGCTATGAAGTGGGTGGTGGGTGGGTAACGAATTTCTTCGTCGCCTGCTTCCCACTCGAGCCGGACATAGTTCGACCAGGAATCTCCTGACAAAGAGAGAGACCTTAATGAATTTAGCACATCACCAAAGGGGGAGTGCTGAAAGATATCCGTGGCGGTGAACTCCATTATTGGAGCCTGTCGGTGTCAAAACCGGCGGATCTCGGGTAGGGGGTCCCGAACTGTGCGTCTAAGCAGATGGTAACAGGAGACGAGGGACACAATGTTTTTACCCAGGTTCGGGCCCTCTTGATGGAGGTAAAACCCTACGTCCTGCTTGATTAATATTGATGATGTGGGTTACAAGAGTGGATCTACCACGAGATCAAGGAGGCTAAACCCTAGAAGCTAGCCTATGGTATGATTGTTGTTCGTCCTATGGACTAAAGCCATCCGGTTTATATAGACACCGGAGAGGGCTAGGGTTACACAGAGTCGGTTACAATGGTAGGAGATCTACATATCCGTATCGCCAAGCTTGCCTTCCACGCCAAGGAAAGTCCCATCCGGACACGGGACGAAGTCTTCAATCTTGTATCTTCATAGTCTTGGAGTCCGGTCGATGATGGTAGTTCGGCTATCCGGACACCCCCTAATCCGGGACTCCCTCAGTAGCCCCTAAACCAGGCTTCAATGACGACGAGTCCGGCGCGCATATTGTCTTCGGCATTGCAAGGCGGGTTCATCCTCTGAATAATTTATAGAAGATTGTGAACACCAGGATAGTGTCCGGCTCTGCAAAAATAAATTCCACATACCACCGTAGAGAGAATAATATTACACAAGATCAATCTGCTGACGTATTCTGCGGCGTGACATCACACCACTTCCAAGCCTTTACTCAAATTGTTTCTATTGTTCCACCTCAGCGCGTTTAGCGAGGCGGTTTCCTTGGCACGTCTTGTCGAAGCAGAGATCATGTTCCCCTTATTCCGGGATTCCCATCAATACGGACGTGGGTAACCCAACCGCGCCCGTTGCCACGCCCCCTCCATCGAAGGCGGGTTCCAAACGGTCACGGGGACGGCTCTTGGTATTCTTCCTCTTTATAATGAGACCAAGGCCCGTTCTTTTTATTCAATCCTCTATCGAATCCGCCCCTCTCCCTGAGTTCCAACACCCAGGGCTCCGAATTCAGGTACCTTCGATCCTCGACAATGTCCAGTCCTGATCTACGAGGCAGGTGGATGCCCTCCTCCGTCACGGAGGAGGACGTGCTAAAGCTGAGAGATGCCAGGTATTTAACATACGAGATTTCGCATAGGCTTCCTGCCCGAGCGCAAGTTATCCCAACTCCCGAGCCTGGCGAGATCGTCGTGTTCACGTCTCACTTCCGTCGGGGTTTAGGCTTCCCAACGGATCCCTTCATGAGGGGGCTCATGTTTTACTATGGGCTGGAATTCCACGACCTGGCTCCGGAGTCCATCCTCCATATCTCATCATTCATTGTCGTCTGTGAAGCGTTCCTCCGCACTACCCCTCACTTCGACTTATGGCTCAAAACCTTCAACGTGGAGCCGAAGATGATTGAGGGGCATCAGGCCGAGTGCGGTGGGGCGGTTACAAGCAAGAGGGTCGAAGCTCCACGGCCCAAGGGCTCTTTCCAAGAGGAGCTCGGCTTGTGGCAACAGGAGTGGTTTTATATCACCGCTCCCCGGGGCAGCAGGTAGAAGCCGCCTCCCGTCTTTCGCTCGGGCCCTCCACAGCAGCTGACGTCATGGGTCAACAAGGGGCGTGACTGGGGGCCGCCCAAAGATGTCCCCCTGTTGTAGGACCGGATTCGAGGCCTCCAAGAAAGGGAGATTAATCTGGTCGCAGTGGTGCAGGTCATGTTGATCCGGCGCCTACTGCCCTACAAACGTCACCCCCTCCGCCTGTGGGAATTTAATCCGGAGGGGTCGCAAGCTCTTCAACACTTCATGGGTTTGACTCCCATGGAGATGTATAAACTGTTCTTCGGATCGCAAGAGATGCATCCGGAATTGACCGAGGACCCTGGCCTAAGCTGCAATCGCCCGGATACTCAAGTATGTAGCCCTGTGTCCGACACACCATCCATTTATTTATCGTGAGCTTGCCTTTTAACCAGCTATCCCTGGACAGGAGTGGATAGCGCAAGCAAAACTGATACGGTGTCCGGCCCCCCTCCCTGAGACCACGCAGGATCCCGTGTTAATCAAAATGTTGGAGGTTGCACCTTCAAATGAGGGCGAAGGGGGGCATGGGAAACTGTCACCTCTGCCAAGGAGGCGTTTAGTAAGGGAGGAATCGAGAGTTCCTCCTTCCAGGGGGAGAAGAGGAACGCTTCCGGAGACCCGGAGGCCAAGGCCTCAAAGCGGGGAAAGAAATTTGTACCGGAAGGTCCTGCGCCAGAAAGCGCCCCGACCGTACTGTCTCCTCGGAGGAATCAGCCCTCTAACAAGCCGTAAGTGAAAAGGGGGATTTTGTAATTATCAGACACCCCTGCTTAATGTATAAAGGTAACGAAGTTTTTACCTTGTAGTTCGGATCCCAGCCCATCTCAGCATAGCTCATCTTCGGGAGACCTTCGTCCAGAGATGATGGAAAGAGAAACGCCTTCATCTGCCGCCCCATCATGCGGGGCGGACGACCCTGAGGTGTCGTCGCGGAGGGTCTCCCTGAATCCGGCGGGACCGGAGAGTTCGGCGCCCATTGGAGTATGGCCGGTGGAGCTGCATGATTTGCTTAAGAGGGCGTCCATCTCAGAAGATCACCGCACATTAATGGGTGATGTGATTGAGAGGATCTCGTCCGCCAAAACCGGGTTGTATGAGGTCGTCGGAAGTTTACTGACGGGATTTGAGGTACGCAAAAAATGGCATACTTGTTGACAGTTTTGCACAGGAAGTGTGCCCTGTATAGATAGTAGCCCCCGAGACTTGGTATGCTGTCGAAAACGACAGCGTGCCTAGGATCGTAATCTCGGTTATTAACTGTCGCCTTTCCCATGCAGGTGGCGGAACGTTCGGTGGCCAGACGGATTGATGAATTTGCCGAGCTGAAGAAGCAACTCGACGCTGCAGATGCGGACATCTCGCTGGTCAATAGACGACTGGATGAGTCACAAGGTATGTGGTTGCCCCGCGGTTGGTTAGTAAGGGAGCTGACGCCCATTCCTTACAAATTGTATGCTTAGATGCATATGGTGCTGCTGCTGTGGAGGACCGTCGAGCAGAACTTGCTCGGGCCAAGGAGCAAGCCAGAAAAAGCGAGGCGGCTGCCTTGAAGGCAGCGGAAGGGCTAGAAGCCGAGAAGGCTGCTCATTGCCGAAGCAGGGAGGATATGGCTAGAATGGCCATGAAATTAAGAGTTGCTACCGACCGCCTGGAAGTTCTTGAAGGAGAATGCCGAGCAGAGCAAGAGGACCTGAAGAAGGCCGATGCCGAGGCCAAGGATGCCCGTTGTGCGATGCGGGCTATGAAGGAGGAACTGCGTCAGGTCGGAGACATTGTGGCTGGAAAGCCCTTTATGCTACGTAGGAAGTTCACGGATCCGAAGTATGCTCAGCTGGGCCGATTGTACGGTGCGGAGGATCCTTATCTGGACTTGGCGGCGAGTGCGGCTGACGCAGTCGTGCACTTTCGAAGCCAGGAGGATCATGAAATGGAAGAGCTTTTCTGGTCTCAATTCCATAGTCCGGAGCGTCCACTTCCATTGAGTGATCGGCTGGTTGAGTGGGCTGAGCTGAATAGATTGTCCGGACTGGCCATGACGGATGTGTAACTCATCTGTGGCCGAAAAGGCCCAAGCCGAAGAGTTATTTTGGCTTGTTGCAGCAATTCCTTGGGGCAGTGCCGCATATTAAGGCGATGAAGCGGTCGGCATGCATAGAAGGTGCGCGGATGGCTCTCACCCGTGGTAAAACATACTGGGCGGAGATGGATGCCACCGCTGTTGCATCCCGGGGTTCGGACAAAAGCCGATTCCCCACCGAGCATTACTTTGAGGAAGTCCTGCAGGGCGCTCGTATAATAGAGTCGAAGTGCTCGAAAGATGTTATGTTTGAATGACATGTATGATTTCTAAGATCATGTTTATATGCAATGACTTTTTATACTTGTGTGTTCAAGTATTGAACTATCTCCTGTGCGGCCGTATATGTATGTATAATCTGAAAGATGGCAGTCTTTGGCTTCAGCCCCCACGCACATGGTGCGGGGGTGTTTGTAAAAAGAAAAACGCTTTTTCACACTTAATCCAACGTCTTGGTCCTTTTAAGGAGGTGATAGCATAGCAAACTAGGCAACTGGACTATAATGCTTTATCACTTTCACTTAGCCATAGGAGCTCGAATGTGGGGCTACTATATAGCCCCTGATGGCACCGCGCTTCTCCGAACTTGGGGTGCGTATGTGCCTGACCGGGAAGCGGTCCTTCGTCAAAGCGGAGGAATTCTAAACATTCCAATGGTCAATCGAGTGGTTGACCAGTCTCTCGCTATATCATGACAGTCATTTTTTGGCTTTCTCTACTGAGGTGCTCTCCCGGCCGAACCAGGGCACAATCGCAGTAGTTCTCCTGGTGCCGCGTTAGCCGATGATATGGAACGTAAGGCAGCAAAACACAGGAGCCGGGCAAACCCAACATTTTACCAAAGACATGATTCAGAGCTGATGCATATAAGGCCTAACTCGAGACGCCGAACACTCCCTGAGGTGTTCGGTCTTTATGATATCGGGCAGAATAAAGCCCTAAGCCCCTAGTGTCCAGGTATAGGCGGGAACTTCTGACGCGGCCGATGCCAAAACGCCGGCCTCCTCCTTGGCTCTGGTAGGAAACCGGGGGATGTGTATCAACAAGAGACAGTGAGAAAGGTTTATGCAGGGTCTTAATCTAAAAAGAATCGTTGCAATGGGTCCCTACTGCACGTCTGCGCCTGTGTCTCTGTTGTGCTGTATCCTGGACGGGTGTAGCACGTGCTTCATCTGTAAAAGAGAAGGACTTAGTTTCTAAGAAATATCGTGCAAAAAGTGTATCAAAATAAAGTATAATTTGGAAGATGAAGAAAGTTGAGCTTTATTGGCTTTCATCATTTATGCGCGCGGCCCCCTAAAAAAAGGGGTATGCGGCTGGGAAGCCCCTTGTTAAGTTATGCCAGACTCGTCTAACCATGTCCGAGGTCTAAATGACCTGTTTTTTAGGGGCTTTGACCTGCAAGGTCGGAATAATGTGTGGCTGTCTAGGCAGCTGCACATTCTCCGTGGTCGAGAGACACCTGGAGTTTCAAGAATATGCCATGTGGACCGGGCATTTTTAAGCGTAAGAGACGCGTAATGTGGTATTGCATTAAAGCACGCGAAAGCTGCACGCCCCAGAAGTGCTTAAGGGCTACTGCTAAACGGGGCGATGGAGGGTGAGCTTTTTGCGACGGAGGTTGTCGGATGAACCGAACACGACCCCTAGTGGTACAGAGCCTGTAAAATTGGCTAAAAAGGCCTGGCGTCACTCCTTTGAAGGAAGTGCTGCTATAGCGAATTTTGATGGGTTCTATCCCCAGTCTGCGGACGGTGTCCTGGTATAGCAGGGGTCGTGCTGCGTGTTATCACGTGAAGTGAGTTCACTGTTTTGACTTCTAATGGGAAAGTCTTTTGGTTTCCGGAGCGCTGCTTTTGGGTTTCATCACTTTCACTTGGTGTGTCGAGCCCTTTGTGTTCGGCGTTAAGTCGGCCGGACTACTTGAAGACCCAACAATCTCTGTGGGTATGGTTTGCAGGCTTCCCGGAGGTACCGTGTATTTGACACAGTCTATCCAGAATCTTGTTGAGGTTGGATAGCTCGTCACTGTTATCCTTTAAGGGCAGTGTTTTGTTGTTCGGCCGAGAGCTTTTGAATCCGGCGTTGACCGTCGTACTATTTGGGCCATTCTCCTTATTCTGGCGCTGATCTTTTTTGCGTTGTGATTTCCCATTTCCATCCCTGATCTCGAGTGTACTCGGGTCGCTGGTGCTGCATCTAGCCAACCAGCTGTCTTCCCCCGCGCAAAAGCGGGTCATGAGACTTGTTAGTGCGGCCATTGTTCTTGGTTTTTCTTGGCCGAGGTGTCTGGCGAGCCATTCGTCTCGGACGTTGTGTTTGAAGGCTGCTAAGGCTTCAGCGTCCCGACAGTCGACTATTTGGTTCATTTTAGTGAGAAACCTGTTCTAGAATTTGCGTGCTGATTCTCCGGGCTGTTGAGTTATGTGACTTAAATCATCTGCATCCGGAGGCCGGACATAAGTCCCCTGAAAATTTGCTCGAAACGCATCCTCAAGCTCTTCCCAACTCCCAATCATATTCTCTGGGAGGCTTTTAAGCCAATGCCGGGTCGGCCCTTTGAGCTTGAGGGGAAGGTATTTTATGGCATGGAGATCGTCTCCTCTTGCCATGTGTATGTGTAGGATATAATCCTCAATCCAGACTCCGGGGTCTATTGTTCCATCGTATGCCTCTATGTTTATGGGTTTAAATCCCGCTGGAAATCCATGATCCAGTACCTCGTCGGTAAAACATAGTGGGTGTGCGGCGCCCCTGTATTTGGGTGTGCCGTTGTCTTCAAATGCTCGGTTGGTTGTGTTACTTCCTGGAGTCTTCTTTTTTGGCCCATAGATAGACCTGGCCGGGTTATCCTTTTTCTGAAGATCTTTATGTTGATCATGTGCCGGCTTGTGTGTGGCGCCCCGTGTTGCTCTTGGCCTGTCATCTGGTTGTCTATCCGGCCAGGCGGCCCCTTTCTTTTTTGACTGCGGGGGCTCGAAGGCCTCCTCGTCAAATTCGGGCAACAGCTTGCGCTCCGGGTAGCTCTTTGTCTGGTGACTAGTGCCATATTTATCTGCGGTGTTGAGTACTTTGCTCCATCTCATTCTGAGTGTGTCTTCTGCTGTTTTGAGCTTCCGCTTTTCCTTCTTCAAACTTCTTGCAGTGGCGACGAGCCTGTTATGGAGATTCATATGCTCTGGTGATGTGAGATCATCTTCGCTGGGGATGGGTTGCTTGTCCGGTTCATGTCCGGCTGGCTGCTTGTTGACGTGTGCATCGTCCACTGCTTCGCCCTGCTCTAGGGTCGGGTCCATATGGGTACCATTTTTGTCGATGCCGGTCTTCGGGCGGTGCTTGCGTCGCCGCTTTGTTTGTCTGTTGGGGGAGTTCTCCTTTGCCACGTCCCGTTTTTCCTCATTGTCGCTTCCTTTTGGTGTGTCCACCATGCATACGTTGTGGAATGGGGTGGCTTTCCTGCGCCCGTTAGGTGCTGGTTCTTGGTCGTCCCCGGCATCGTCGTCCATACCGTCGATGTCCTCAGAGTCGTAGTCTAGCATGTGAGTTAAATCGTCGATAGCGGCTACCAAGTGGGTGGTGGGTGGACTTTGAATTTCTTCGTCGCCCGCATCCCAGCCGTCCTGACCACAATCTGGCCAGGTCTCTCCTGATAACGAGAGGTATTTTAGCGAACTCAAGATGTCGCCGAAAGGTCAGTGTTGAGAGACGTCCGCTGTAGTGAACTCCATGATCGGCGCCCAGTCGGATTTGATCGGGGCGGGCGCGGGAGGTTCGGAGTCCGGCGAGGAGTCTGGCATCTTGGAGTCACGAGCTTTATGTGGGACGGAGTCAGTGTTCGGCTCTATCACCGTAGAGGTTGTAGCCCCCGAGGCGGTGTCTAGGCATCTATCCTTGATCTGCGGAGCTGGCTCCGAATTGAAGATCGGAGTGGTTTCGAGTGCGGCCTCCAGGGTACTGTCCGGCGGTAGAGCTAAATCATGCCCGACGTGACAGTGCGGCACGCTCGGCTGTGGCTCGTCTCCGTCGAAGATCAAGTCCCCGCGGATGTCAGCCGTGAAGTCCAAACTTCCAAATCTGACCTGACGGCCCGGGGCGTAACTTTCGATCTGCTCTAGATGGCCAAGCGAATTGGCCCGCAGTGCAAAGCCGCCGAATACGAAGATCTGTCCGGGGAGGAAGGTCTCACCCTGGATGGTGTCGTTGATGATGATCGAAGAAGCCATCGAGCCTATCGGTGACGACACAGAGGAACTCTCAATGAAAGCACCAATGTCGGTGTCAAAACCGGCGGATCTCGGGTAGGGGGTCCCGAACTGTGCGTCTAGGCGGATGGTAACAGGAGACGAGGGACATGATGTTTTTACCCAGGTTCGGGCCCTCTTGATGGAGGTAAAACCCTACGTCCTGCTTGATTAATATTGATGATGTGGGTTACAAGAGTAGATCTACCACGAGATCAAGGAGGCTAAACCCTAGAAGCTAGCCTATGGTATGATTGTTGTTCGTCCTATGGACTAAAGCCATCTGGTTTATATAGACACCGGAGAGGGCTAGGGTTACACAGAGTCGGTTACAATGGTAGTAGATCTACATATCCGTATCGCCAAGCTTGCCTTCCACGCCAAGGAAAGTCCCATCCGGACACGGGACGAAGTCTTCAATCTTGTATCTTCATAGTCTTGGAGTCCGGCCGATGATGGTAGTTCGGCTATCCGGACACCCCCTAATCCGGGACTCCCTCAGAGCCCAATCGGACTCGATGGGCCCGGGCGCACGCGGTTCGGAGCCCCCGCCCAGACACAGGTCCGGGGGTCCGGTGACACAGATCCCCTTAACAGCGGAGTCTGTGTTCGGCTCTACTGCCGAAGTGTATGCGGCCTCCATGGCGGGGTCCATCCACCCATCCTCGATTGACGCCATCTGCCCCAGATTTATGTCCGGAGCGGTTGCAGGGGCGATATCCGAAATACTGTCCGGTAGCAGATTTAAGTCATGCTCGTCGTGACTGTTCGGCGCTCCAGATGCACGCCCCGAATCCGTCGAAGATCAAGTCTCCGCGGATATTGGCCGTGTAATTCAAGTTTCCAAACCTGGCCTGATGGCCAGGGGCGTAGATGTCGATCTACTGTAGATGGCCAAGTGAATTGGCCCGCAGTGCGAAGCCGCCGAACACGAAAATCTGCCCGGGGAGAAAAGTCTCACCCTGGACTGCATTGTTGAAGGTTGAGGGAGCCATCGAGCCTTATAGTGATGACAGAGAGGAACTCTCAATGAAAGCACCAATGTCGGTGTCAAAACCGGCGGATCTCGGGTAGGGGGTCCCGAACTGTGTGTCTAAGGCTAATGGTAACAGGAGACTGGGGACACGATGTTTACCCAGGTTCGGGCCCTCTCGATGGAGGTAATACCCTACTTCCTACTTGATTGATCTTGATGATATGAGTATTACAAGAGTTGATCTACCACGAGATCATAGAGGCTAAACCCTAAAAGCTAGCCTATGGTATGATTGTTATTGTCCTACGGACTAAACCCTTCGGTTTATATAGACACCGGAGAGGGCTAGGGTTACACAGAGTCGGTTACAGAGAAGGAGATCTATCCTCCTAATCGCCAAGCTTGCCTTCCATGCAAAGGAGAGTCCCATCCGGACATGGGACGAAGTCTTCAGTCTTGTATCTTCATAGTCCAACAGTCCGGCCAAAGCATATAGTCCGGCTGTCCGGATACCCCCTTATCCAGGACTCCCTCAGTAATGCCGACCTTGAGGACTTCATGCAAGATAAGTGTCCTTAGTACTACTATCTAACTGATTCGTTCATGAGAAGGTTTAAATTTTCATCTTCGCATAATTCTCATAGTGTCCTGTTTGACATTTATGACAAATCATATACTATGGACTTGGAAGATTTTACTACTACTTGCAAACTTCCATAGTGGGGAAGTGTTAATAATCCCCACAAATCTGAATTTAGAGATTTCCTTGCTAATATTACTGTGGGAGAGTCTAGAGATATTACATAAGCTACCATAGGGAGCATTCATTTTCCTGCTATACATTATTTTGCTCTCTTCATTGGTAGATGCATTAACGGTAAAGATGAAGCATGTCATATGTGTGTGCCTGATCTTTGTGTCCTCAAGAGTGATGTGTTAGGTTATAAAGATTATAACTTGGGGGCAATAGTTGCACGTAGGTTGCATAAAAATGGTAGAGCTGGAGATTTATTTGGAGGAATATATGCGACCCGTGTGGCCAATTATCTTGGTATAGCCCCATGAGAGGGTGATATGATGTTGCCTCCTGCTTATTTAGATTATGACGCTATGGTCAAACATCATTTTCTTAAGAGGAATGAACAATTCCTCGAGTATTGACTAATTTTGACAGACATAGCTCTGTCCATATTCCTCTTCCTACTCCTTTCCTTTTTGATTACCAAGCAAAATGAAGATATGTTGTTACTAGGGAGGAAGCAGCTGAACACTAGGGGAGAGCGGAGGCGGCTCGCCAACATGCCGCAGCTCAGGAGGCCTTTGCTGCTGCATCTCAGTACGACCCCAGTTACAACTACGGATATCAGCCAGGCTATCCATGGCATTAAACCAACTTAGGCCAAAAGCCTAAGCTTGGGGGAGTACGTATTTCTCACCGACTTTACATTCATGTTCACACACTATTCTAGTTTTCGGTGCTCATACTCTTTCACTGTACTATCCATGCAAGCTTAATTTTCTTTTTCTAGTGTTCTTCTTGTGTGTTCGATAAATCTTAAGAAAAACCAAAAAAATAGTTAGTTTAAATTCCATGCTTGTAGTAGAAATTAAAATGAAAACCCAAAAATATTTCTCACTCTTCTTTTACTTGTTAGGAGCTTTCCCGTGTAAATAGTTTTATTTTATTTTCTTTCCTTTGGGGGTCGAGAGTAGAAGACCATATTGAAAATGTTTAGTGGCTCTCATACGCATGATTGTTTATTTATCTTAGAGCCCATATTAATTTGTCTTCTCTCTTGGGTTGAATGCTTGCAGATTCTAGCTTAGTCCAATGCACGTGCACTCTTATTATTATACACATCGTTCGGTCGTGCAAGTGAAAGGCAATAATGACGATATATGATGAACTGATTGAGATAAGAAAAGCTGGTATGAACTCGACCTCTCTTGTTTTTGTAAATATGATGAGTTCATCGTTCCTGATTCAGCTTATTATGAAGTAAACATATTTGCAATAACATTTAGAGTTTATAGTTGCTTGTGCCATGCTTGATTAGCTATGAGTTATAATGGTTTACCTTGCGTGCCAACATGCTATTAGAATGATTATGATGTGGTATGATGGGATGGTATCCTCCTTTGAATGAATTGAGTGACTCGACTTGGCACATGTTCACGCATGTAGTTGAAACAAATCAACATAGCCTTCATGATATTTATGGTCATGGTGGATTATATCCTACTCATGCTTGTACTCGGTGTGAATTAGTTTTAATGCATGTTTATGACTGTTGTCGCTCTCTCAGTTGGTCGCTTCCCAGTCTTTTGCTAGCCTTCACCTGTACTAAGCGGGAATACTACTTGTGCATCCAAACTCCTTAAACCCCAAAGTATTCCATATGAGTCCACCATACCTTCCTATATGCGGTATCTACATGCCGTTTCAAGTAAATTTGTATGTGCCAAACTTCAAACCTTCAAATGAAATTCTGTTTTGTATGCTCCAGCAACTCATGTTTCAACTAGGGCTGCCTATATCTTCCATGCTAGGTGGGTTATTCTCAAGAGGAGTGGACTCCGCTCCTCATTCACGAGAAAGGGACGGTAACCGGGATGCCCAGTCCCATGATCCAAAAAGATCAAAGAAAATCAATATAATTAAACAAAACTCCCCCAGGGTTGTTGTTAGTTGGAGGCACTCATTGTTTCGAGCAAGCCATGGATTGATGCTTGTTGGTGGTGGGGGAGTATAAACTTTTACCATTCTGCATGGGAACTGCCTATAATGCATGTAGTATGGAAGATACAGCCATCTCATAGTTGTTGCGTTGACAGTGAAAGTATGCCGCCCAAAATGTTATTCGATCTCTATTTTAAAATCAAGCTCTGGCACCTCAACAAATCCCTGCTTCCCTCTGCGAAGGGCCTATCTATTTACTTTTATGTTGAGTCATCACCTTCTTATTAAAAAGCACCCGTTGGAGAGCACATTGTCATTTGCATTCGTTACTATTGGTTTGTGATGCCCGGATAATCAAGCTATAGTCAACCTCTACTAATGATGCCACGTCACCTCGATTACTGTTGCTAACCTCAATTTAGGTCAAAACGTTTCAAAATAAATTTGAATTTTTGACAAACAATAAAAGTTCAAAACTAAGATGTTCGGGTTGTGACCAATAATGCATAGGTAATTATTGTGGAGAAGCGACATTTTTATAAAATAATTAAATGCACTAAGATATTTAAAGCAGTAGCTAAAATCAGTAATGAAGTGCCTTTTAAGGTTTATAAAATATTAAGCTATCTTATTTAGTTGCCCAAAGTTATGTGGCAGTAATATATTTATTTAGACAAAATTAGGGACTACTTTTATAATCTATAAAACTAAAATAAAAGAGAAACTAGAAATAAAACAGAAAAGGAAAAGACAATACAAACCAAAAAAATACAAATAAAACAAAGGCCCCCCCTACTGGGCCAACTGGCCCAACTCATAGGCCAGGCCGGCCCACCTGGCCCAGCCGGCCGACCCACCCCACTCCCTTATCCCCTCACACCCGCTAACCCTAACCCACCTATCGGTGTTCTGGGAATGGGGGTCCCCAGACTTGCCTGCCTACAGCCTGCGGCGTGGCTCAAGGGGCGGCCCAGCATGGCCCATCTTCATCAACACGAGCTCAAGACCCTCGCGAGGGGCCAAGCCTCACGGGGCGGACGACAGAAGGCTTCCCCAGGCACGGCCTCGTCAGGCTGGCTCGCGAGGAGGCGGAGAGATCAAGGCGAGGTACCTCGCGAGGTGCCCATGACGCAAGCCATGACGACCAAGGGCACCAGGCGAGCGCCAGCCCACACAGTGTCCTTCTTTCCTCTTTGGTGCAAAGGGAGCAAGCGCAGGCGAGAGCATCAAGCAAAGGCATCCATTTCGGTGCAACAAGACCAAGACCAGCAGAACGGCAGGATGGAAGTCATCGTGGAGCCCAAGCCAGCGTCACCACCAGAGCCTTTGACAGGTGAGGACCAACTTTAGTCAGGATAAGTGTACTAGATGTTCCCCTTCAAAATGGCCAATTGTTGGCGCCCTACCTGCTCAATATTTGGAAGAAGCCCAGGGACTCTGCCTATAAATAGGACTAGCCACCCACAAGGTAGGGGCATCGAGAAATCAATCGGATCCTCATCTGGAAACCAGTAGAGAGAGCGACTGAACTCCCCCTAGTAGTTCATCGCACCAACGCAAGAACGGACCCTCGCGAGGCTGTTCTTCCCTGTATTGTTCATCATCAGCCCAAGAGGCAATCCACCACACCACAAACTAGAGTAGGGTATTACACCATAATGGTGGCCCGAACTAGTATAAACCCTGTGTCTCTTGTGTTGTTTCTATGATTTCTTAGTTCCTAGCGGGGCGGTGAGGTGCAGGTAGGTAGAAGGCTAAATCTCTGCGCGCACCCCAGTGTTCGAATCTATAGGGTCTGCCAGAACCCCAAAATTCGACATTTGGCGTGCCAGGTAGGGGTGTGCCGGAATTTGTCTTCCACCACCCTGTTCTTCACCGACCATCATGTCCATGTCGGACGCTTGTCGGGCCCGCGCCGAGCGCCGAGCCGCTCTCGCTTCCCGTGTCGCCCAGACGGCCCCCGTCGGCGGCCACCCCTGCCGTTCCCCATCGCCCACCGTCAACGCCGCCACCGGCCTGGCGGGGAACGAGCAGCAGGCATCGTCCCAGCATCCATCATGAGGCGAGACGGCCGCACTGCCACTCCGTCGCTCGCCCCGGCCGGCTCTTCGTCCCGCGCGCCCCGCGTGGCCATGGAGGCTCGGGTTGCGCTCATCATGGCAAACGAGCTCCTGCACTACCGCCCGGTCAACGAAGTCTACGAAGAATGGCTCGACCGCGTCGCCGAGCTCGTCCGCGCCGCAGGGGGCTCCCCCGCGCCGTCCTTCTCGCTGCACCGCGCCCCGCCCTGCACGGGCAATGAAGCTCCGGGGGCGCCTCAGCCGCCTCCCCCTCAAGAAGGCGCCCTGGCCCCAAGGCGCGTGGCCCCTGGACGGAACCCACCCCGTCCGGCACCAGCGCAGCAAGAGCGGAGCTGCCAAGAGGTTCCTCGCCCCCAAGAAGCTGCCCAAGTGCTCCCTGCTCGGTCCATCGCGACCATGCTCCCACTCCAGCGCGCCAACACCCCGCGCTGCTCCCAGCAGCAGCGCATGGGGGCCCGCAAGACCAAGCTCCTCATCTCCAGAGGCCTCCAGTGGCCACAGCAGGCTGTCGCGCTTTCACCACTGAGCTGTGCAGCGTCGCGTGGCCCTGCAAGTTCAAGCCAGACCTGCCCCCTCGCTACGACGGCATGTCCAACCCTGCGGAGTTCCTCCAGCTCTACGAGCTGGGCATCGAAGCCGCCAACGGGGATGAGAAGGTCATGGCGAACTGGTTTCCCATGGCACTCAAGGATGGGGCCCGCACCTGGCTCCTGAACCTGGCCCCAGGCACGATCTCCTCCTGGGACGAGATGCGTACCCGTTTCATCGCCAACTTCCAAGGTACTCGCGATCGGCCGCCTGCCATGAGCGACATGCGCCGCATCAAGCAGCAACCAGGGGAGACCCTGCAGAAGTACATCCAGCTCTTCAACAGCGCACGGCTCAAGATTCCCAGGGTGACCGAGGAGGTAATCATCCCAGCCTTCTCCGACGGTGTGCACGATGTCAAGATGAAGGAGGAGCTGGTGATGCATGAAGATCTGTGCACTTCCTTGGAGCTGTTCAACCTGGCAACCAAGTGCGCCAGGGCTGAGGAGGGGCGCCTTTCCCTTCTCGAGTTGCCGGCTGCAGACCCAGAAGAGAAGAAATCCAAGGCCAAGGACGTGAAGCGCAAGGGGGCTGCCGTGCTCGCGGCAGAGCCAGACACCAAGCGAGGCAGAGATCAGCCCGAGTCTTTCAAGGGCAGCCGGTACTGTGTGTAGCACAACCTCCACACCCACAACACCAACGAATGCCAAGAGCTCCAAGCCGTGCGAGAAGGAAGGGTCGGCCGGCGCCCCGACCGCAATGATCATGGCTACGACCGAGGAGGAGGAAGGAACGCAGGACGCTAGGAAGACCGCGGCCCTCGCCAAGGGTGGCGCGACCGACCTTGCGAGGATCGCTGGCAGGATCAGCCTCGCGAGGGAGACTGGAGGGATTAGCCTCGCGAGGATCGCCCGCAAGGAAACGCAGGCCTCCCCCCGCTGCCTCCGCAGCCAAGGAGAAACGAGGACCATCATCAGGACGAGGGGGCTGGGGGCTTCCAGGAGCCACGCGCGATCGCCTGCATCCTGGGCGGAGCTCAGGCCCCGGCCTCTCAGCGCATCTCCAAGCAGTTAGCCCGCGAAGTGCATGCAGTCCTCCCCAAGCTTGAAGCCATGCACCCCCTCAGGTGGTCGGCGTGCGCCATCACGTTCAGCTCAGCGGATCAGCTCAAGTGTGCGGTCACAGCCGGAGCCCTCCCAATGCTTTGCTCCTCAATCATCAGTAACGTGCAAGTCACCAGGACTCTCATTGACGGCGGGGCAGGGCTCAACATCCTGTCCGTAGAGACATTCAACAATCTCCAAGTGCCTTACAATCAGCTTCAACCAACCAAGCCTTTCTGTGGAGTCACCGACGGTTCCACAGTCCCAATCGGGCAGGTCCGCCTCCCTGTCACCTTCGGGGCCCGCAACAACTACCGCACCGAGCTCATTGACTTCGACGTTGCCCACATCCGCCTGCCATACAACGCCATCCTTGTTGGGGAACGTAGCAGAAATTCAAAATTTTCCTACGTGTCACCAAGACCTATCTATGGAGAAACCAGCAACGAGGGGAAGGAGAGTGCATCTACATACCCTTGTAGATCGCTAAGCGGAAGCGTTCAAGAGAACGGGGTTGAAGGAGTTGTACTCGTCGTGATCCAAATCACCGGAGATCCTAGTGCCGAACGGACGGCACCTCCGCGTTCAACACACGTACAGCCCGGTGACGTCTCCCATGCCTTGATCCAGCAAGGAGAGAGGGAGGGGTTGAGGAAGACTCCATCCAGCAGCAGGACAACGACGTGGTGGTGGTGGAGGAGCGTGGCAATCCTGCAGGGCTTCGCCAAGCACCGCGGGAGAGGAGAAGGGAGAGAGGTAGGGCTGCGCCAGGGAGAGGTCAAACTCATGTATATGGGCAGCCCCTACACCTCATGTATCTATAGGGGGAGGGGAGGGGCTGCGCCCCCTCTAGGGTTCCCTCCCCAGGGGTGGCAGCATCCCCCAGATGCCATCTGGATGGCGGCTAGAAGGGGAGAGGGGGGAGGCCCACCTAGGGTGGGCCTTAGGGCCCATCTACCCTAGGGTTTGCCCCCCTTCCCCACTTCCCCGCGCCTTGGGCCCTGTGGGGGGGGCGCACCAGCCCACCTGGGGCTGGTCCCCTCCCACACTTGGCCCATGCAGCCCTCCGGGGTTGGTGGCCCCACTTGGTGGACCCCCGGAACCCGCCCGGTGGTCCCGGTACATTACCGAAAAAACCCGAAACTTTTCCGGTGACCAAAACAGGACTTCCCATATATAAATCTTTACCTCCGGACCATTCCGGAACTCCTCGTGACGTCCGGGATCTCATCCGAGACTCTGAACAACATTCGGTAACCACATACAAACTTCCTTTATAACCCTAGCGTCATCAAACCTTAAGTGTGTAGACCCTACGGGTTCGGTAGACATGTAAACATGACCGAGACGTTCTCCGGTCAATAACCAACAGCGGGATCTGGATACCCATGTTGGCTCCCACATGTTCCATGATGATCTTATCGGATGAACCACGATGTCACGGACTCAATCGATCCCGTATACAATTCCCTTTGTCTAACGGTATTGTACTTGCCCGAGATTCGATCGTCGGTATACCGATACCTTGTTCAATCTCGTTACCGGCAAGTCTCTTTACTCGTTCCATAACACATCATCCCGTGATCAACCCCTTGGTCACATTGTGCACATTATGATGATGTCCTACCGAGTGGGCCCAGAGATACCTCTCAGTCACACGGAGTGACAAATCCTAGTCTCGATTCGTGCCAACCCAACAGACACTTTCGGAGATACCTATAGTGCACCTTTATAGCCACCCAGTTACGTTGTGATGTTTGGTACACCCAAAGCATTCCTACGGTATCCGGGAGTTGCACAATCTCATGGTCTAAGGAAATGATACTTGACATTAGAAAAGCTTTAGCATACGAACTACGATCTTTGTGCTAGGCTTAGGATTGGGTCTTGTCCATCACATCATTCTCCTAATGATATGATCCCGTTATCAAGGACATCCAATGTCCATGGTCAGGAAATTGTAACCATCTATTGATCAACGAGCTAGTCAACTAGAGGCTTACTAGGGACATGGTGTTGTCTATGTACCCACACATGTATCTGAGTTTCCTATCAATACAATTATAGCATGGATAATAAACGATTATCATGAATAATTAAATATAATAATAACTAATTTATTATTGCCTATAGGGCATATTTCCAACAGTCTCCCACTTGCACTAGAGTCAATAATCTAGTTCACATCGCCATGTGATTAACATTGACAGGTCACATCTCCATGTGACTAACATCCAAAGAGTTTACTAGTGTCACTAAACTAGTTCACATCATCATGTGATTAAGACTCAATGAGTTCTGGGGTTTGATCATGTTTTCCTTGTGAGAGAGGTTCTTAGTCAATGGGTCTGAACCTTTCAGATTCGTGTGTGCTTTACAAATATCTATGTCATCTCCTAGATGCAGCCACCACGCTCTACTTGGAGCTATTCCAAATGGTTGCTCCACTATACATATCCGGTTTGCTACTAAGAGTCATTCGGATATGTGTTAAAGCTTGAATCGACGTAACCCTTTAAGCCAAACTCTATATCACCTCCATAAGCGAGAAACATGTCCTTATTTACTCCAAGGACAATTTTTGACCGATGTCCGACGATCCATTCCTGGATCATTCTTGTACCCCTTGACTGACTCATGGCAAGGCACACTTCCGGTGTGGTACACAGCATAGCATACTATAGAGCCTACGTCTAAAGCATAGGGGACGACCTTTGTCCTTTCTCTCTGTTCTGTCGTGGTCGAGCTTTATGTCTTAACTTCATACCTTACATCTCAGGCAAGAACTCCTTCTTTGACTGATCCATCTTGAACACCTTCAAGATCATGTCAAGGTATATGCTCATTTGAAAGTACCATTAAGCGGTTTTGATCTATCCTCATAGATCTTGATGCTCAATGTTCAAGTAGCTTAATCCAGGTTTTCACTTGAAAAACACTTTTCAAATAACCCTATATGCTTTACAGAAAATTCTACATCATTTCTGATCATCAATATGTCAACGACATATACTCATCAGAAATTCTATAGTGCTCCCACTCACTTCTTTGGAAATACAAGTTTCTCATAAACTTTGTATAAACCCAAAATCTTTGATCAACTTATCAAAGTACATATCCAACTCTGAGATGCTTACTCCAGTCCATGGAAGGATCACTAGAGCTAGCATACCTTTTAACATGCTTAGGATCGACAAAACCTTTCTGATTGTATCACATACAACCTTTCCTTACGAAAACTGGTAAGGAAACTTGTTTTGACATCCGTCTGCCAGATTTCATAAATGCAGCTAATGCTAACATGATTCCGACGGACTTAAGCATCGCTACGGATGAGAAAATCTCATCGTAGTCAACTCCTTGAACTTGTGAAAAACTCTTCGCCACAAGTCGAGCTTCATAGATGGTGACATTACCGTTCACGTCCGTCTTCTTCTTAAAGATCCATTTAACTCAATGGCTTGTCGATCAATGGGCAAGTCCACCAAAGTCCATGCTTTGTTCTGATACACGGATCCTATCTCGGATTTCATGGCTTCTAACCATTTGTTGGAATATGGGCCCACCATTGCTTCTCCATAGCTCGTAGGTTCATTGTTGTCTAGCAACATGACCTTCAAGACAGGATTACTGTACCACTCTGAAGTAGTATGCATCCTCGTCACCCTACGAGGTACGGTAGTGACTTGATCCGAAGTTTCATGATCACTATCATAAGCTTCTACTTCAATTGGTGTAGGTGCCACAGGAACAACTTCTTGTGCCCTGCTACACACTAATTGTAGTGATGGTTCAATAACCATATCAAGTCTCTACCATCCTCCCACTCAATTTTCGAGACAAACTTTTCCTTGAGAAAGGACCCGATTCAAGTAACAATCCCTATTGCTTTCGGATCTGAATTAGGAGGTATACCCAACTGTTTTGGGTGTCCTATGAAGATGCATTTTATCCGCTTTGGGTTCGAGCTTATCAACTTGAAACCTTTTCACATAAGCGTCGCAACCCCAAACTTTTAAGAAACGATAGCTTAGGTTTCTCTAAACCATAGTTCTCATGGTGTCATCTCAACGGAATTACGTGGTGCCCTATTAAAGTGAGTTCGGTTGTCTCTAATGCCTAACCCGTGAACGATAGTGGTAATTTGATAAGAGACATCATGGAACGCACCATATCCAATAGGGTGCAACTATGATGTTTGGACACACCATCACACTATGGTGTTCCGGGCGGTATTAATTGTGAAACAATTTCCACAATGTCTTAATTGCGTGCCAATGCTCGTAACTCAGATACTCATCTCTATGATCATATCATAGACCTTTTATCCTCTTGCTACGAAGATCTTCAACTTCACTTTGAAATTACTTGAACCTTTCAATAATTCAGACTTGTGTTTCATCAAGTAAATGTACTCAACATCTACTCAAATCATCTGTGAAGTAAGAACATAATGATATTCACTGCATGCCTCAGCACTCATTGGACTGCACACATCAGAATGTGTTACATCCAACAAGTTGCTATCTTGTTCCATCTTACTGAAAATAAGGCTTTTCAGTCATCTTGCCTATGTGGTATGATTTGCATATCTCAAGTGATTCAAAATCAAGTGAGTCCAAACGATCCATCTGCATGGAGTTTCTTCATGCGTATACACCAATAGACATGGTTTGCATGTCTCAAAACTTTTCAAAAACGAGTGAGTCCAAAGATCCATCAACATGGAGCTTCATCATGCGTTTTACACCAATATGACTTACATGGCAGTGCCACAAGTAAGTGGTACTATCATTACTATCTTATATCCTTTTGGCATGAAAATGTGTATCACTACGATCGAGATTCAATAAACCATTCCTTTTAGATGCTAGACCATTGAAGGTGTTATTCAAATAAACAGAGTAACCATTATTCTCCTTAAATGAATAACCGTATTGCGACAGACATAATCCAATCATGTCTATGCTCAACGCAAACACCAATAACAATTATTTAGGTTTAACACCAATCTCGATGGTAGAGGGAGCGTGCGATGCTTGATCACATCAACCTTGGAAACACTTCCAACACGTATCGTCAGCTCACCTTTAGCTAGTCTCCGTTTATTCCGTAGCTTTTATTTCGAGTTACTAACACTTAGCAACCGAACCGGTATCTAATACCCTGGTGCTACTAGGAGTACTAGTAAAGTACACATTAACATAATGTATATCCAATATACTTCTATCGACCTTGCCAGCCTTCTCATCTACCAAGTATCTAGGGTAATTCTGCTCCAGTGGCTGTTCCCCTTATTATAGAAGCACTTAGTCTCGGGTTTGGGTTCAACCTTGGGTTTCTTCACTGGAGCAGCAACTGATTTGCCGTTTCATGAAGTGTCCCTTCTTGCCCTTGCCCTTCTTGAAACTAGTGGTTTCACCAACCATCAACAATTGATGCTCCTTCTTGATTTCTACTTTCGCGGTGTCAAACATCGTGAATACCTCAAGGATCATCTATCCCTGATATGTTATAGTTCATCACGAAGCTCTAGTAGCTTGGTGGCAATGACTTTGGAGAAACATCACTATCTCATCAGGATCTCCCACTCGATTCAAGTGATTGTTGCACTCAGACAATCTGAGCACAAGCTCAACGATTGAGCTTTTCTCCGTCAGTTTGCAGGCTAAGAAAATTGTCGGAGGTCTTATACCCCTTGACGTGGGCACGAGCCTGAAATCCCAATTTAAGCCCTCGAAACATCTCATATGTTCCACGACGTTTCGAAAAACGTCTTTGGTGCCTCGACTCTAAACCGTTTAACTGAACTATCACGTAGTTATCAAAACGTGTATGTCCGATGTTCGCAACATCCACAGGCGACGATTGGGGTTCAGCACACTAAGCGGTGCATTAAGGACATAAGCTTTTTACTGTCTGCATAATCGCTACTGTCAACTTTCAACTATATTTTCTCTAGGAACATATCTAAACAGTGGAACTAAAGCGTGAGCTTACGACATAATTTGCAAAGATCTTTTGACTATGTTCAGGATAATTAAGTTCATCTCATGAACTCCCACTCAAATAGATATCCCTCTAGTCATCTAAGTGATTACATGATCCGAGTCAACTAGGCCATGTCCGATCATCACGTGAGACGGACTAGTCATCATCGGTGAACATCTTCATGTTGATCGTATCTACTATACGACTCATGCTCGACCTTCCGGTCTCTTGTGTTGCGAGGCCATGTCTGTACATGCTAGTCTCGTCAAGTTAACCTAAGTGTTTCACGTGTGTAAATCTGGCTTACACCCGTTGTATGTGAACGTAAGAATCTATCACACCCGATCATCACGTGGTGCTTCGAAACGACGATCTTTCGCAACGGTGCACAGTTAGGGGGAACACTTTCTTGAAATTTTAATGAGGGATCATCTTATTTACTACTGTCGTTCTAAGCAAATAAGTGTATAAACATGATAGACATCACATGCAATCAAATAGTGACATGATATGGCCAATATCATTTTGCTCCTTTTGATCTCCATCTTCGGGGCTCCATGATCATCATCGTCACCGGCATGACACCATGATCTCCATCATCATGATCTCCATCATCGTGTCTTCATGAAGTTGTCTCGCCAACTATTACTTGTACTACTATAGCTACCGGTTAGCAATAAAGTAAAGTAATTACATGGCGTTGTTCAATCACACGCAGGTCATACAATAAATTAAGACAACTCCTATGGCTCCTGCCGGTTGTCATACTCATCGACACGAAAGTCATGATTCCTATTACAAGAACATGATCAATCTCATACATCACATATCATTCATCACATTCTTCTTGGCCATATCACATCACATAGCATACCCTGCAAAAACAAGTTAGACGTCCTCTAATTGTTGTTTGCATGTTTTACGTGGCTGCTATAGGTTACTAGCAAGAACGTTTCTTACCTATGCAAAACCACAACGTGATATGTCAATTGCTATTTACCCTTCATAAGGACCCTTTTCATCGAATCCGTTCTAACTAAAGAGGGAGAGACTGGCACCCGTTAGCCACCTTATGCACCAAGTGCATGTCAGTCGGTGGAACCTGTCTCACGTAAGTGTACGTGTAAGGTCGGTCCGGGCCGCTTCATCCCACAATACCGTCGAAACAAGATTGGACTAGTAATGGTAAGCATATTGAACAAAATCAACGTCCACAACTACTTTGTGTTCTACTCGTGCAAAGAATCTACGCAATAGACCTGGCTCTGATACCACTGTTGGGGAACGTAGCAGAAATTCAAAATTTTCCTACGTGTCACCAAGATCTATCTATGGAGAAACCAGCAATGAGGGGAAGGAGAGTGCATCTACATACCCTTGTAGATCGCTAAGCGGAAGCGTTCAAGAGAACGGGGTTGAAGGAGTCGTACTCGTCGTGATCCAAATCACCGGAGATCCTAGTGCCGAACGGACGGCACCTCCGCGTTCAACACACGTACAGCCCGGTGACGTCTCCCATGCCTTGATCCAGCAAGGAGAGAGGGAGAGGTTGAGGAAGACTCCATCCAGCAGCAGGACAACAGCGTGGTGGTGGTGGAGGAGCGTGGCAATCCTGCAGGGCTTCGCCAAGCACCGCGGGAGAGGAGAAGGTAGAGAGGTAGGGCTGCGCCAGGGAGAGGTGAAACTCATGTATATGGGCAGCCCCTACACCTCATGTATCTATAGGGGGAGGGGAGGAGGCTGCGCCCCCTCTAGGGTTCCCTCCCCAGGGGTGGCAGCAGCCCCCAGATGCCATCTGGGTGGCGGCCAAAAGGGGAGAGGGGGGAGGCGCACCTAGGGTGGGCCTTAGGGCCCATCTACCCTAGGGTTTGCCCCCCTTCCCCATTTCCCCGCGCCTTGGGCCCTGTGGGGGGGCGCACCAGCCCACCTGGGGCTGGTCCCCTCCCACACTTGGCCCATGCAGCCCTCCGGGATTGGTGGCCCCACTTGGTGGACCCCCGGAACCCTCCCGGTGGTCCCGGTACGTTACCGAAAAAAGCCGAAACTTTTTCGGTGACCAAAACAGGACTTCCCATATATAAATCTTTACCTCCGGACCATTCCGGAACTCCTCATGACGTCCGGGATCTCATCCGAGACTCTGAACAACATTCGGTAACCACATACAAACTTCCTTTATAACCCTAGCGTCATCAAACCTTAAGTGTGTAGACCCTACGGGTTCGGGAGACATGTAGACATGACCGAGACATTCTCCGGTCAATAACCAACAGCGGGATCTGGATACCCATGTTGGCTCCCACATGTTCCATGATGATCTTATCGGATGAACCATGATGTCAAGGACTCAATCGATCCCGTATACAATTCCCTTTGTCTAACGGTATTGTACTTGCCTGAGATTCGATCGTCAGTATACCGATACCTTGTTCAATCTCGTTACCGGCAAGTCTCTTTACTCGTTCCATAACACATCATCCCGTGATCAACCCCTTGGTCACATTGTGCACATTATGATGATGTCCTACCGAGTGGGCCCAGAGATACCTCTCTGTCACACGGAGTGACAAATCCCAGTCTCGATTCGTGCCAACCCAACAGACACTTTCGGAGATACCTATAGTGCATCTTTATAGCCACCCAGTTACGTTGTGACGTTTGGTACACCCAAAGCATTCCTACGGTATCCGGGAGTTGCACAATCTCATGGTCTAAGGAAATGATACTTGACATTAGAAAAGCTTTAGCATACGAACTACGATCTTTGTGCTAGGCTTAGGATTGGGTCTTGTCCATCACATCATTCTCCTAATGATATGATCCCGTTATCAATGACATCCAATGTCCATGGTCAGGAAATCGTAACCATCTATTGATCAACGAGCTAGTCAACTAGAGGCTTACTAGGGACATGGTGTTGTCTATGTACCCACACATGTATCTGAGTTTCCTATCAATACAATTATAGCATGGATAATAAACGATTATCATGAACAAGTAAATATAATAATAACTAATTTATTATTGCCTCTAGGGCATATTTCCAACAGTCTCCCACTTGCACTAGAGTCAATAATCTAGTTCACATCGCCATGTGATTAACATTGACAGGTCACATCTCCATGTGACTAACATCCAAAGAGTTTACTAGTGTCACTAAACTAGTTCACATCATCATGTGATTAAGACTCAATGAGTTCTGGGGTTTGATCATGTTTTCCTTGTGAGAGAGGTTCTTAGTCAATGGGTCTGAACCTTTCAGATTCGTGTGTGCTTTACAAATATCTATGTCATCTCCTAGATGCAGCCACCACGCTCTACTTGGAGCTATTCCAAATGGTTGCTCCACTATACGTATCCGGTTTGCTACTAAGAGTCATTCAGATAGGTGTTAAAGCTTGCATCGACGTAACCCTTTACGCCGAACTCTATATCACCTCCACAAGCGAGAAACATGTCCTTATTTACTCCAAGGACAATTTTTGACCGATGTCCGACGATCCATTCCTGGATCATTCTTGTACCCCTTGACTGACTCATGGCAAGGCACACTTCCGGTGTGGTACACAGCATAGCATACTATTGAGCCTACGTCTAAAGCATAGGGGACGACCTTCGTCCTTTCTCTCTGTTCTGCCGTGGTCGAGCTTTAAGTCTTAACTTCATACCTTACATCTCAGGCAAGAACTCCTTCTTTGACTGATCCATCTTGAACACCTTCAAGATCATGTCAAGGTATATGCTCATTTGAAAGTACCATTAAGCGGTTTTGATCTATCCTCATAGATCTTGATGCTCAATGTTCAAGTAGCTTAATCCAGGTTTTCACTTGAAAAACACTTTTCAAATAACCCTATATGCTTTACAGAAAATTCTACATCATTTCTGATCATCAATATGTCAACGACATATACTCATCAGAAATTCTATAGTGCTCCCACTCACTTCTTTGGAAATACAAGTTTCTCATAAACTTTATATAAACCCAAAATCTTTGATCAACTTATCAAAGTACATATTCCAACTCTGAGATGCTTACTCCAGTCCATGGAAGGATCGCTAGAGCTAGCATACCTTTTAACATCCTTAGGATCGACAAAACCTTTCTGATTGTATCACATACAACCTTTCCTTACGAAAACTTCTAATCCCTCAGGAGTTCGTCAGTCAGGTCACACCCTAGAGGGACACCGACCTTGCTAAGGTCACGAGGGAGGCGTTTGGGCACCACTTGGAGGCATGTTTCAGAGCACGTTTCCCTCAGGAAGGAGGAAAGCGAGGAGGGCCAAGCCCTCAGGAGTTCGTCAGTCAGGTCACACAGGAGTTGCGGGAGTCAAGAGTCATAAGTGGCAGCCGTCGCTTACCCATCGCGGCTCCCCATCCAGGCGAGGATGGTGGGCTGCGTGTCTGCATCGACATCCCAGGGCTCAACCGAGCCGCCTCTCAGGAGCGCTTCTGGCCCTCACGCATGGGGCACTGTGAAGGCCCACCACACAGCTACGTTCACATGCCCTACGGCTTGCCGAACGCAGCTGCGGTGCGCCAGCGCCTCATGAGGGGCATCCTGGAGGCTCGGGAGGCCAGGCGTTCCGCAGTCCTAGTAGAGATGGAGATGGTTCGCGAGGAGCCACCAGCGCCCCCGGAGCCCCCCGAGGCTCCTGGGCCTGGGGGCTCGTGAAGATCAGCTCCTATAGTCCGCTACGTCTGCTACTTCAACACCCCTTCGTCGTCAACACTATCAGGTGACATCTTTCAAGTTTCATTTCCAACTGGGAGCGCCTCCAGGGCTGCATCATTCCCAGGCCGCGTGGGTCCGTCCCTGCGGCGTGTATCCCTTTTGTTCATGTTTTCAGCTTACCTTGTTGGGGCACCCCCCGGGCTGCATCATCCCCGAGTCGCTCGGGTCAGGCCCAGCGGCATGTATCCCTCTTGCGTTTATTCTCTGGCTATGCATTCGACCCATCATGCTTGTTATTTGGTGCCTGTCTGTGGCACCACTTCTTCCTTTGTTTTGGCCGCTTGCGTGTTAAAGGGGGGTACCTGAGCATCGTGACTCGGGGCTCCTACCGGCTCTCCAGCCCTCACCCTCTGGCTTTGCCCACGGCATCGCGCCCCAGCAAACTAGCGACAGCTGAGACTAGCTCGAGGGCCGGGACCCGAGGACGTAGAGCGTCGACATCGAACCTATCTTGCGTGTTAAAGGGGGGTACCTGAGCATCGCGACTCAGGGCTCTTACCGGCTCTCCAGCCCTCACCCTCTCGCTTTGTCCATGACATCGCGCCCCGGCAAACCAGCGACGGCTGAGACTAGCTCGAGGGCCGGGACCAGAGGACGTAGAGCGTCG
>NC_041381.1:514473018-514486070 GCF_002162155.2 Triticum dicoccoides | reverse complement strand
GGGGGTACGTGAGCATCACGACTCAGGGCTCCTACCGGCTCTACAGCCCTCACCCTCTGGCTTTGTCCACGGCATCGCGCCCCGGCAAAACAGCGATGGCTGAGACTAGCTCGAGGGCCGGGACACGAGGACGTAGAGCGTCAACATCTAATCAAGCTTGCGCGTTAAAGGGGGTACCTAAGCATCGCGACTCAGGGCTCCTACCGGCCCTCCAGCCCTCACCCTCTGGCTTTGTCCACGGCATCGTGCCCTGGCAAACCAGCGACGGCTGAGACTCGCTCGAGGGCCGGGACCCGAGGACGTAGAGCATCGGCATCTGGCCAAATTTGTAGCAACACAAGTTAAGGCCCAGTGCCAGGTGCAACCCGCCTTGAGGTATTGCCCCGTGAGTCCCGCGCTGGCTCACGGGTGCCCAGATACACCTCCTCATGCCCTACCGTGCCGGCCACGTGTCAGGGCGGGGCTGTACACGCCCCGGGGGCTCATCCCGGAGGGGAGCCCCCTCCCACGCACCAGTGGAAGCACCATGCTCCACGCTGGCTGATGACACTGCCGAGGAGCGGCTATGCCCGTACACATACGGAAGCGCTATGCTCCGCGCTGGTGATAAACAACTGAGGGTGGCCCTTGGCCGCATCAACCTCAGGGAGCCCTGAGCTCAGTGCCTGACCTCATCGCAACACCTCCCCTCTGGAGCACCGCGCGAGGGGGCTGGGCACGAGGGCTGCGCCCGGGTCACGCCCAGGCGTACGCCACCCGGCCAGGCCCTTCGGGCCTGGTTCGTCGCGCGTCCCTCCCCGAGCGGAGCCAAGGTACGAAGGCCGTTTGAGCGTCAAGGGGTACTCCTGAGCATCACGACTCAGGAGCCTAACTGGTCACGTAGCCCCTCACTCCTTAATTCCGAAAGGCTAATGGCGGTTGAGGTATGCGCGGGGCCGGGCTCTGCAGACGTAGAATGGTAGATTCACCCACACATCTCACCTCCCTACTTGATGTTCATGCGCCAAGGGAGACTCCTGAGCATCGCGACTCAGGAGCCTAACTTGTCACGTAGCCCCTCACTCCTTGGCCCCGTCCTGGTTTTCGGTCGGGGCTAGCGGCGGCTGAGGTATGCGAGGGGCCGGACTCTGCCGGCGTAGAACATAAGCAAGTAGGAGGAGCGCAAATTTCAAAGAATTCAAAAGCAAATATTACAGTCCATTACTGTTATCACGACACCAAACGCAATTTTAAACGCCTCCCCGAGGCATGGTGCACGTTGCAGGAGCCGTAGCAGAGTCATTCATTGGCAGCGGAGCTACGCGGAGCGGGTTTGCCTTGTGGGGCCGTAGGACCGGCAGCGCCTCGCTTCGGCTTGGTGTTGAAGGCCCAGGACTTCGACAACAAAGCCTCCGCGCGACCCTTCACGGCCTCAGCAGCGGCAGCGCAAGCTCGCCGCTCGCTGGCTCCAGCAGGCTGTCAAGGTCGACGTTGGGGTCGCGAAGGTAGACGTGGGTAAGGACCCGCGTCAGCGCTGCAGAAGACAAGACGCGCGCCTCGGCCTCGGCCGTAGGGCCAAGGCCTAGGGTGACATCTTCAAGGGCACGAACCATGAAGGGGAGTAGATTGGCGGGGCCGTCCTCGGCACCGGCCAGCTAGCTTTCCAGGCCGCTATCATAAAGCGACTTCAGCAAGCCGCGAACCTTCACCTCCGTCTCCGTGAAGGACTCACGGTCCTCGGCAAGGACCCGCGCCTTGTCGTCCAGCTCGACCTTCCATGCCTCCAACTCCTGCTCCAGTACGCCCAGGCGGTCGCGACGTTTGTTAATCTTGGCGTCTCGGTCCTTGACGGCCGCCTCGCGAGCTTTCAGGTTTTCTTCCTTCTCCTGGCGGATGCGGGCCTCCTCAACAAGCTGGTCCCGCAGGCCCTGCAGTTCGCTCTCCAGCGCCTTGCAACGGCCTTGGGCATCAGCCGCCTCCCTCAAGGCGGCGGCGCGAGCAGCCTTCGCCTCAAGGATGGCCAGCATCTCCTCATCACAAGCCGTCGAGGCCTGAACCAGTGCCGATCGAATCGAAGCGTCAGAGCGGATCCAGGCAGAAGCCAGCTCCAAGCGCCCGGCCACCAAGCGAGGGTCGGCGCCCAGAAGATCTTGCCGCAGCTGGTCTATTTTGGCAGTAGCGCGATCCAAGACGGTGGAAGGGGTCGGAGAGACGGCAGTTGGTGGAGTAGGAGGAGAGGACGGCAGCGTAACCACAGGCGGGGCCTGCTGCGCCCCGACAGCTGTGGCGACGGTGTCGGGAAGGGATACCTCAGGAGTCGCTTGGGCCATGGGGGCTGGGCTCGCCCCAGCCAGCTCCACCAGACCTCGCGAGGATGATCGGGCAGGAGAGGCCCGTGCCTCGCAGCCACCTCCCTTCGTGGGCAGAGGTGTTGCCCCAGACGGAGCCTCAGGAGCCCCCTTCAGCTTTTTCGTCGCAGGCGCCAGCCTAGCCAAGGGATGCAGACATCAAGCCTCAACGACAAAGCAAGGAATAAGACAAGAATCGAGCACTTACTCGTCGCCGCTCATGAACTCGAGAAACCTCCGGCCGAACTTGAATCCCGAGAGCCGGCTGCTGGAATCGGCCTCGTGAGGTTCGGAAGCAGGGGGCACGTCTTCAGATCGCCTCGGAGCCGGGGCAGACCCGAGGGGGATCAGCCCCGACCTGGCCTTCTTCGAGATCGGGGGCAAGCTCCCGCCGCCCTGCTCGTCATCATCCTCGTCGTCGCTCAGCGGCAGGTTGAGAGCGCGGGACCTGCGCCGGGGGAAAGGCGCTCTCGACTCCCCGTCGGTAGCCTCGAAGTCAGGCCCCCCTTCCCGCTCCTCTTCTTCCTCCTCTTCGCTGGAGTCACCGAAGGACATGTTCACCGTCGCCTGGGACGCCGGGTCCTCGGGAGCCACCACGGGCACCGGCCCGTCCCCATTAAAGACGGCCATGGAGTCGACCACCTTCTCCCAATCATCTCGGAGGAACAGGGGCACGGGGGCGCCCTCCAGCCTCGCCACATCCCCTTCGACCAAAGATTGGAGGACCGCGACCAGATCTTCATCGACCAAAACGTCGGGGCTCAGGCGGGCCCTCCACAGCGGAAGCGATACTTGCAAAGTGGGGACACCTGATGCTCCAGGAACTCCCTCAGGAACGACGCGCCAGTCAGCTTCGCCATCGCCATGTTCCCAGGCCTCAGATCCGCGTCCATCTTCTCCAACACGGGCTTCGCGCGGGGGTCCACGAGTTCCGCGCGAGACCAACCATCGGAGCTCGTGGGCTGCTCCGTGGGCAGAATCAGCCGAGGGTGGATGCGCCCAGCATCCACCATGACCCACTTGCTCCTGTAGCCCTCAATCCTCTTCCCGGGCTTCGAGATGGCGTTGGAACCGCCATAAGCGACGAAGCTCGCGCACGCGGAGAGAGGACCGCGAGAGAGCCGGAGGGAGAAGTAGTGGCGCAGCAAGGCCACTGAAGGCTGCACCCCGACATGAGCCTCGCAATAATATGCGAAGATCGCCAGAAGAAGGACGGAGTTGGGGCGGAGGTGCAGAGCTTGCAGGTCGTAATGGCGGAGGACAGAGAAGAAGAATTCAGAGAAAGGAGGTACCAGACCGGAAGCAATGGCGCTTACGAAGAGCGGGTAGAAGGTGCTCCCTTGGGCTTCAGGAGGGGCGGAGCCGGCCTTGAACACCTGCACCCCGTCGATGCCTTGCGCCACCACCATCCAGCGCATCCGGGCAAGGCTCGCCTCCGACACGTTCGATGAGTCCAAGGCGGGCAAATACCAAGCTTCGGCCGGGGTCTGGCGAGGCGCCATGGCTTGCTAAGGTGCGCAGTCGGAGTAGATCTGAAGATTTCGGAGGCAGAAGGGAAGGGCGCAAGAAAGGGGATCTGGGCAATGACCGTAGGAAGCAAGGGAAGCAAAGCCTAGGCAGACGCCGCTCTTTTGATTGCACGCGGCCGCTGAGGCACCCACGTCCAATCAACCGCCATGCGGCGCCCGAGGCCACAGGCTGTTAGGGCCCGCAGCGCTTCGTGCTTGCCCCTTCGCCTCTCTGCTCACCCAAGTCCGGGCGCGCCTTGGGCCCGGGGGCTACTGTCGGCGTTCTGGGAACGGGGGTCCCCAGACTTGCCTGCCTGCGGCCTGCGGCGTGGCTCAAGGGGCGGCCCAGCATGGCCCATCTTCATCAACACGAGCTCAAGACCCTCGCGAGGGGCCAAGCCTCGCGGGGCGGATGGCAGAAGGCTTCCTCAGGCACGGCCTCGTCAGGCTGGCTCGCGAGGAGGCGAAGAGATCAAGGCGGGGCACCTTGCGAGGTGCCCATGATGCAACCCATGACGACCAAGGGCGCCAGGCGGGCGCCAGCCCGCACAGTGTCCTTCTTTCCTCTTTGGTGCAAAGGGAGCAAGCGCAGGTGAGAGCATCAAGCAAAGGCATCCATTTCGGTGCAACAAGACCAAGACCAGCAGAACGGCAGGATGGAAGTCATCGTGGAGCCCAAGCCGGCGTCAACACCGGAGCCTTTGACAGGCAAGGAGCAACTTTAGTCGGGATAAGTGTACTAGATGTTCCCCTTCAAAATGGCCAATTGTTGGCGCCCTTCCCGCTCAATATTTGGAAGAGGCCCAGGGCCTCTGCCTAAAAATAGGACTAGCCACCCACAAGGTAGGGGCATCGAGAAATCAATCGGATCCTCACCTAGAAACCAGTAGAGAGAGCGATTGAACTCCCCCTAGCAGTTCATCGCACCAACGCAAGAACAGACCCTCGCGAGGCTGTTCTTCCCTGTATTGTTCATCATCAGCCCAAGGGGCAATCCACCACACCACAAACTAGAGTAGGGTATTACACCACAATGGTGGCCCGAACTAGTATAAACCCTGTGTCTCTTGTGTTGTTTCTCTAATTGCTTAGTTCCTAGCGAGGCGGTGAGGTGCAGGTAGGTAGAAGGCTAAATCTCCGTGCGCACCCCAGTGTTTGAATCTATAGGGTATGCCGGAACCCCAAAATCTGACCACCCCCCCCCCCCGTCGCCCCACTTCGCCCCCACGTTCGCCTCCTCCTCCCCGATCCAGATCGGGGTCGGGGGAATGGAACCACGGTCGCGCCCGAGCCCGACGCGCTCCCGCAGCACGATGCTGGCGCCGGAGCCGCGCCTCGCCGGACCGCTTCGCCATCGCCAACGCCGCCTCGACCTCGTCTCCTTCCCACCGCGTATCGTCCCCATCCTCCTCCTCACCGGACTCCATCATCGTCGTCCACTTTGTCGACGCCGTCGTCCTCCGCGAGCCCCGCTGCCCTTGACCCTGCGAACCCTGGTGAGGCCCCGGGCCTCCCCCTCTCCTCCTCCTTCCCCGGTCCTCGTGTGCGACGCGCCCGCGCACAGTTGCGGTGCCCCTGGCCGCCGTTGTGTCGTTGCTCTCCTGCTGCAACGGCCGACCCGGCCCCCTCTCGTCGCACCGGTCGCGCCCGGCTGTTTCTACCCGCGACCACCGCGCCTCCACGTCCCGCAATAGCACCGTCGTTGCGTCCGGCAACACCCGCGTGCACACACGGGCGCTCAGCCACCCGCCTGAGCTTCCCCGGCTCCGCACGCGCCCGCAGTCGCCTGCGCGCGCGCCACCGAACCTCCCCGTCGCTCGCTGCTTCCCCCGCGGTGCCATTCGGGTCCGTCCTGCTCGGCCTCCACCTCCCTGTCACCGGCCCCGCCTCGGGCTGACGTGCCCACTGCCGCCCAGGCTGGGCCTTCGCTCGGGCGCCCACACGCCCCAGATCCTGAGCGGGCTAGTGCTCGCACCCGTTTGCCCACGCCCGTTTGGCCCCTTTGGGCCATTGACAACGGGGCCCCACCCCTGGAACTTCTATTACAAAAAAGAAGAGAAGGAAAAGAATTTAAAAAAATACTAAATAAAAATATTAATCAATTAATTGATTATTTAACTTAATTAATCCTGATTAGAATAACCTAATCACTAGTTAACTTAATTAAACCCCGATTAGCCTAATCCGTCAATGACACGGGGGCCCCATCCCTTGTTGACCAGCCAAACATTGACTGGTCAACTGGTCCCCCTGGCCCACATGTCAGACCCTGTGTAAACTGCTGTGTACATGAATTAAAATAAATCCTGGAAATTTAGAAAATCATTTAAACTTATAAAAATCATATAAAATAATTCGTAACTCAGATGAAAATACTTTGTACATGAAAGTTGCTCAGAACGACGAGACGAATCCGAATGGGCAGCCTGTTTGCCAGCCACGCGTCCCTAGCATAGCGAACCTGCAACATTTCACCTCCGGTTCATTTGTCCAAAAAGGCGAAACATCGGGGATACTTTCCCGGATGTTTCCCCACTTCACGGGTATCACCTACTACTGGGTTAGGTCACTTCTAGCACCGCGTATTGCCATGTTATGCTTTGTGATGCTTTGATTGCTCTGTTATTTATTGTGTTCCCCCTTTGTTACTTCTTTCCGATAGACCCCAAGACTGCCGGCGATCCCAGTTCGACTACGGTGTTGATGACCCCTCCTTGCCAGAGCAACCAGGCAAGCCCCCCCCACCCCCTTGATCACCACATATCGCCTATTCTTCTCTCTACTGCTTGCATTAGAATAGTATAGCATGTTACTGTTTCCATTGATCCTATTCTGTTGCATGGCCTGTCATTGTTGCTACAGTTGTTGATACCTTACCTGCAATCCTAAATGCTTAGTATAGGATGCTAGTTTATCATCATTGGCCCTACATTCTTGTCAGTCTGCCTTGCTATACTATCGGGCTGTGATCACTCGGGAGGTGATCACGGGTATATACAATACATACCTACATCCTATACAAATGGTCACTAAAGTCGGGTTGGCTCGTTGAGTACCCGCAAGTGATTCCGATGTGGGGGCTGAAAGGATAGGTGGTTCCATCCCCGTAGAGGTGGGCCTGGGTTCCCGACGGCCCCCGACTGTTACTATGTGGCGGAGCGACAGGGCAGGTTGAGACCTCCTAGGAGAGAGGTGGGCCTAGCCCTGGTCGGTGTTTGCAGTTACCTCATAATAACATGCTTAACGAGATCTTGGTATTTGATCTGAGTCTGGCCACTGGCCTATACGCACTAACCAAGTACGCAGGAAAGATATGGGCACTTGACATCGTGGTATCAGCCGAAGCCTTCTTGAAGTCAGCGACTGAGCGGCGCGCGCCGGGTTGGACCGCGTAACGCAACTTCCTTTATAATGGAGGTTGCTAGGTCTGCTCACCGACCGCGTACGCAATGTGCAGGTGTGCAATGGGCGATGGGCCCAGACCCCTGCGCACATAGGATTTAGACCGGCGTGCTGACCTCTCTGTTGTGCCTAGGTAGGGCGGCGACGTGTTGATCTTCCGAGGCCGGGCATGACACAAGAAAGTGTGTCCGGCCAAAGGGGATCGAGCGTGTTCGGTTATGTGGTACACCCCTGCAGGGAAGTTTATCTATTCGAATAGCCGTGTCCCTCGGTAAAAGGACGACCTGGAGTTGTACCTTGACCTTATAACAACTAGAATCGGATACTTAATAAAACACACCCATAAAAGTTCCACAGACAACCTGGTGATCGCTTTTCCACGGGGCGATGAGGGGAGGATCGCTGAGTAGGATTATGCTATGCGATGCTACTTGGAGGACTTCACTCTACTCTCTTCTACATGCTACAAGACGGAGGCTGCCAGAAGCGTAGTCTTCGATAGGAATAGCTATCCCCCTCTTATTCTGGCATTCTGCAATTCAGTCCACTCATATTGCCTCCTTACACATATACCCATGCATATGTAGTGTAGATCCTTGCTTGCGAGTACTTTGGATGAGTACTCATGGTTGCTTTGCTCCCTCTTTTCCCCTGTTTTCCTCTTCTTCTCGGATGCCGCAACCAGACGTTGGAGCCCAGGATCCAGACGCCACCATCGACGACGACTACTACTCTAGAGGTGCCTACTACTATGTGCAGGCCACTGATGACGACCAGGAGTAGTTTAGGAGGATCCCACGTAGGAGGCATGCGCCTCTTTCGATCTGTATCCCACTTTGCGCTAGCCATCTTATGGCAACTTGTTTACTTATGTCTGTACTCAGATATTGTTGCTTTCACTGACTCGTCTATGATCGAGCACTTGTATTCGAGCCCTCGAGGCCCCTGGCTTGTATTATGATGCTTGTATGACTTATTTATGTTTTAGAGTTGTGTTGTGATATCTTCCCGTGAGTCCCTGATCTTGATCATACACGTTTGCGTGCATGATTAGTGTATGATTGAATCGGGGGCGTCACAAGTTGGTATCAGAGTTGACTGCCTATAGGAATCCTCCTTCCAAACTCCTTGGCCTAAGTTGAGTCTAGTCATTGAAAAAGTTTTTACTAACTTGGCTGTGCGGCTTACAGGCCCATGTCGCCATTGGGTGGTATTAGGATCTTTTATTCCTCAATCTTTACTCTGGGTCTCTGATCTCTCTTCTATTCGTGTTAAATGATTTTTTTACTAACTCTGACTCTAGATTCTCGTAAGCACTTCCTCCCGGAGATCCCCTTATTACATATGATCATCTGCTTCGTCAGAAGATTCTGAGGATATCCCTCGATATTTTCCCGAGAACCTTGTGCTCATCGCCTTTGCAATCCACTGTCACCGATATATCCCTATGGATATCTATATGCACTTTTCATTATTTTGATCATTCCTCGTCGCTCTTGTTGTTAAAAGATGCCTCGAAATATTCACTATTGTCCTGAGAATCCTTTGAGTTTACTGTCTTGCAGTTTTATTTCGCATGAAAACCCTTACGGGTTTTCCTCACATTTATCGAGGATCCGTTCTTCTCAATTGTTCATGTTTATCACATATAATTCTTCAAAATACTTTTCGATCTTTCGAAAATCCTCTGCAGCCTGTTACTTTTGAAACTCTTGCCTGCTTCCATTATGGTTAATTCGTATGACTAGTAGTCCTCGTTAACATCCCTTGTCTTAGTCATTTTGAGCCTATTGATTCAATGTGTGTGTACGCACACAATCATCAGGTTATCCTTTTTAAGATTATCTTTCCGGCTCAGGCGTCATTCCGGACATGAGTTGGTTCTCGGCAATTCAAACCTTTATTGATTGTCCAACTAAGTGTTTTCAACTTATCCATCCTTGATCAGAGCATCTGCTTCTGATCCTTCATTTTGGAAACCATAATTTCTTTCTATTTAAGCATCAGACTAATCAGGTGATTCTTGAATCTGATGCCTCTGCATTCTTTATTCCTCTGAGTGAGTACCGATACTCACATCAGCTCCGTTGTGGATCGCCCGATCCATTGTTAGATTTTATCCGACAGTGTCCTTCATATTCAATCACCTTATGAGTTCTTTCCCTGATACATAATGCCTTTGGTAAATTGTATCCTCTGCTTGGCCAACCATGCTCTACTTTCGAGCTTGTGTATTTACTTTTGAAACTTGCGGTATATGTTACTAACATGCCTGATGGGTTGATCCTATGCCTTCCCCTAATCCGTGAGAACCCGAAAGCTTTCACAATTCATACTCTTTTGGTGTTCTACCAAATAAAATTCAAACACTATAGTTTTATCAAAACGAGAGGTGAATGAAATGATATGCATTAAAAAGTGGGAGTCGACCTTGAACTTTGTGTTCATGCCCATGAAAATGATGTAGACCGTCTCGGAAGCTTCTTGCAAAATGATTATCCAGCTGTATGATTCTTTCGGTATTCTTGAATTGATTCTGTACAGTTTTGGTTTCGACCATGTTGTCCTGATCTGATATATCTGATGGGAATTCATTCCAGTTCCTCATCTATTTTTGGCAAGGTTGAAGTATCTACTGTCACAGTTCAATGACCCGGTTCTACTCCTATCATGTTCTACCTCCGAGTATTACCTCCTGGTATCTCGAAGATGTCTTTCCATTGCACCACATCTTACTAACTTTGTTGAAATAATGTCTTTCCTTGTCGTAATCACACTACGGGTTCTGGGTTGTTGTCAACCGAGGACACTGACTAGTGAAATTATTCTGCACTACAAATCAAATACCCCTAGTATTTTTACTAGGAAATTCTGAACTCAATATGGTCATTCCTAGACTATCGGCTGCATCCTGGTCTTGCTATCTTTGACTGTGCTACCTCGTCCTTCTCTGGTGCATGAATTCTTCAATGTGTGAGCACGACTTACGTCGAGCTTTCAACATCATGTTGCTTGTCTTGAAAGGCAACTTTTGTTCCGAGCTTGCATCTTATATATTGATCCTATAACTTGCCACTTCGTCATTTCCTTGCTTGTTGCCGTTGTTGTTTGATTGCATCCTCTTGAAACCTCCCGACAAATGTGTCGGATCACCTTCAACACTTTGACTTCTTCCGAGATGTCAAATGTGTTCATGATGAGAAATACCCTCTTTGCCCTCGATGATTTTTATTATCATCGACAACACCCTTGACTTCCTTTCATCGCGAACTTGTCCACAGTATGAGTACAACTTGCTCTCCAGCTAGTGTTGTGTTCTGCCTTGAAGTATTACTATCCTTTATGTCGAGAATGTTGTGGCGATTGCTCCACCTCCTAGAAATTCTCGGTATGATGATACTTCTCACCGTCACCATTTTTTCTTGGTCCCTGTGTTGTTTTTAATCGGGATACCAATATGGTAACAATGTTGTTTGAGTTCTGTACTTCTAGCAACCCTATTGCTTTGAAGTCAACGATCGACGGTTTGTTCTTAGAATGTTGGTTATTGAATCATCACTCTAACATTAGTCTTGCTGCCTAAGGTCATATTTCGGGCACACCTTTCAACTAATGATTGATGGTGTATGTTTTCCTCGAGCATACAACATTATATCATTTGAATTGACAAGTGTCATCTTCTTGTTCACATTATTTTGGAAATCCATCCTTGTTGGAATTCTCGATGAATTGTCGCTGAGACCATCAGCCCCCCTCCTTATCCCCTCCTCGGTTTAATGATATACTATTGTTTCAGGAACCCGCTCCCATAGTTCATTTCCCGAGAATCTTGCAATGTCACTTCGTCGATTTGTGTTGCACCTTTTCTTCTCGGACATCCTGAGTCTGAGGTATTTTGACACTGATCAGATCTGAATCTCGGTCAGATATGATGGTTGGAACATTTTCCAAGAGTCAGAACATTGGTCTTTATATGACCAGGTAAGGTGATGTCATGCCTAGCACACCTGGCCGGAGGACCAATTGTTATAATTTCCATCTTAGCAAGGTTAACCATTCTTCCATGAGGAAATTGTGAGACTTATTTTATAAGTTGTTCCTGATGAATACTTTGTATATCCAAGTCTAACCTTTGCTTGAAGACCATGTCAATGCTATCTCGAAGCATGTCGGTGGTAATCCAATTTTCAATAAGAGCATTTGAAGCACAATGCTAAATTTTCTTTATCATTTATACTAACACCGTGGTATGGGTAATATCATGAGATTCCTCCCCCCCCCTACCTAAATGGTTTTCTACTTTCTATCCTGTCATGGATATCATGCCCCGCTTGTCCTTGGGAAGGATATACCCCCGAAATATGTGTGTATACACATTATCCCTTCCATTGTTCTATTTAAACCTGATAAACACTTTTCCTTTCCATTGGTTGTTTAAACCTTCTTGTGATGTATATTATATAAGCAGTAATATTCTCCTGCTTATGTAAACACTTCGTGTACAATTCTGTCAGTAAGACCCTGTTACTATTGTTGATGACATTCGGTAACCACTGATGGACGAGAACTTTGCCTATTGGTCCGCCTCATTCAATGAGCAGGAAAATGGTTCTCGTCGTCCCTCTCCATTGGTACCGGCGTTGTTGCCGACATAACCAACAGGTTATTCCCTGCCATGCCTTGCTATCATAACCGTACAAGATATCAGCGCCTTTCCTACTTTAAACCCACAAGGTGGGCCCATAACCCATAGTTCCACAGGATCGAAACCTGACTCTCCTATACACCCCCTGTTTCCATAGTTATTCCTCACAAGTGGCCTTGTATGTAATTCACAAGCCACCTTCCAAAAGATCATCAATTCTGCTATCAGACAAATACTTATTCTCGTTGCTTTGAGCCCCTTTCACGCCCTGTTTCAGACACCGAACGCTTGCCTGCCCGCTCGAAACTTCCTATAATACCTCCTTACTTTGCTCTTGATATTTTCGGAGGTTTCAATTCGAGAGTTACTTTCCGCCTCCTTCCCCGATGTTATCTACCAGATAGTCAACCTTGCCGAGGTTCGTTCCCTGGAATGCTCCCCCTTTATTCTTTTGTAAGTACGATGGAGTTTCCAAAGAAAGGATGTTGACTTCGTCTTGATGACCTGAAGCAGAAAAATGAAGACATCAATGTAATGGATCGACCACTTTGAGAAGAGCAACCAAGACTGAGAAGATTCGTTAGAATTTCATAACCAGACCTTTCCCCCTTAGTCCCCCTATTAAATCTCGGGACGAGATTTCTTGTAGTGGAGGAGAATTGTGACGCCCGGATAATCAAGCTACAGTCAACCTCTACTAATGATGCCACGTCACCTCGATTACTGTTGCTAACCTCATGTTATGTCAAAACGTTTCAAAATCAAATTTGAATTTTTGACAAACAATAAAAGTTTTCAAATATCAAAACTAAGATGTTCGGGTTGTGACCAGTAATGCATAGGTAATTATTGCGGAGAAGCGACATTTTTATAAAATAATTAAATGCACTAAGATATTTAAAACAGTAGATAAAATCAGTAATGAAATGCCTTTTAAGGTTTATAAAATATTAAGCTATCTTATTTAGTTTCCCAAAGTTATATGGCAGTAATATATTTATTTACACAAAATTAGGGACTACTTTTATAATCTATAAAACTAAAATAAAAGAGAAACTAGAAATAAAACATAAAAGGAAAAGACAATACAAACCAAAAAAATACAAATAAGACAAAGGCTCCCCCTACTGGGCCAACCGGCCCAACTCATAGGCCAGGCTGGCCCAGCCG